>NC_052056.1:31517589-31836339 GCF_903992535.2 Arvicola amphibius | reverse complement strand
ACTCACAGATATCCACCTGCCTCTCTCTCTGCTTTCCAAGTTTCAGGATTAATGGTATGTGCCACTACATCTGACTATTCTATTTCATTTTTAAGGACTTTCACTATCTTTTTTTTTTTATCTCCCAAGCCTAAGTATATTTTAAAACACATTGTAAGCTGTTTGGGGGATTTTTCCATCTGAATCTGTCTTTACTCTATATCTTGTCTTTTCTGACCACATGGGTCTTTTATCTTATAAGTGGTATGGCTAGGATTAACACTGCAGGTTTGGTGGCTGACTCCTCCCCGTTCCTTAGCATTCTGAGAGTCAGCCTTCATCATGGAGGTATCAACAGGAGCCACATTTATTGGCACAACTCTGTAGAATTTCTAGGTCCATGTTACCACCAAAAACCCTGATGCCAACTGCTCATAAACACTATTTAAGTGTTTGGTGGCAGTGCCTCTTAAAAGAACTGAGAGGTTTTTGTCACTGACACTGAGCCAGGAAGCCTGTCTGAAACTAACTGCACCTTTGTTTTACTATAGTAAACAGAGGCTACCAGAGAAAAGACAGTTGCTTTATTTGGAAATTTTTACCAGATACAAGTTTTTATCCTGTCCACTTCCACAGCCTTTGAGTCCCAAACAAACAGACAGAGGATTATATTAATTATAAATATTTTGGCTTATTATTTAAGGTTTGTTATTAACTAGCTCTTACAACTTAACTCGTATTCTTGTCTATGGTTAGCCACGTGGCTTGGAACTTTTTCTCAGTAAGGCATTCTTACTTTGTTTCCTCTGCATCTGGCTGGTGACTGACTCTGCCTTTCTAATTCCCAGAATTTTCCTAGTCTTGTTGTTTCTCTATTCTTCCTTCATGGTTACTAACTAATCACCATTTTATTAAAGGATTATCAGGGACAAATGTTCACACTGTACAAAAGCATTATCCCATAGCAATCTTTCTAATTGTCATCAGTTGCTAATAGCTACTCAGATATATGTAGGTCTTGATGATCACTTTGTTACTCCTTGAAGGAATTTTGTTTAGCTTGATCTTACATAGGTTTCTGCATTCCGTCATGACCTCTGTGAGTTCATATGTTCAACCATTATATTGTGTCTGGAAAACACTTTTACTGTAGTCATCCACGGCCTTTGACTCTTCCAATATCTTCACCCTTTCTTCCAAGATTATCCTTGAGACTTGGGAGGGAGCAACATGATATAGATACCCCACATAGGGTTAATCACTTCAAAAACTCTTATTCTCCATTTGACTTTTTAAATCTTTGTAATATTTGCCTTCTACCAAAAGAAGATGTTTCTCTGAATAGTCTTGAGAAATCTCTATTTATTTTATTTGTTATATTGTGATTTTAATAATTTTATTTTAATTTAGAATATATCAGATCCAAACATATAGTAAGTGGAAGCAGACTCCAAAGTTGGACTAAAAATGTCCTTGGTATACTTTATTTCAAAAAGAAAAATGATAGTCATTCAATCATTATTTACCATTGCAGTTATGCTACATTCTGACCAGTGTTCAATTCTTGTTACTGTGTTTATAGGAAGGACAACAGTCAGATTGAAAAGGTCAGGCAAAATGACAGTAACTAATTCAGAAATGAGATGTCAAGAATTGGAATTATAAAGCCAAGATTAACCTATAAGCAATTCAAGTCGATTTATGCAGAGAGACACATATGCACATAGACACAGAAGCTAGTTAGAACAGTATTCAAATTGAATTGACAAGGTCACCAAAACAAACAAACTATGTGAGCTTCAAAGTAAACTTCTAAAAAATGGGAAAGTGAATGTGAATTCTAAGACTGCAGGTATGCATATTATATTGATGCTATGCACAGCATAACTGAGCTGTGTTTAGGAGTAATAAACATTTCTGTAATTAATATAAATTGTGGAACATATTAATTATATAAATCATTTGTTGTTTTCATTCTATTTATGGTAATTACAGTTTTGATTATTTGAATATGTTATAAGTAAATATTTTAGATAACAGTCATCACACTGCAAATATGTTTTATAATATTGTCAATATCTTAAGAACATTTGAGTCCTAAGATTTGATAAAGAGCTTAAAAGAAAATCACAGTGCTATACCTGAAAGTAATTGTCACAGTCAGAATAAATTAGTCATCATCATCTTGGCACTGCAATTCACGTCAACTATTATCTCTTGAAATTTGATATTTTCTCCTCAGTACTATCTCCATCTTCTATATACACATGAAGGAGCTAAGGCATATAAGTGTAGCTCAATGTTACATCTTTTTAAATGTTGTATTTGATATTCTAGCCCATTTATTAAGTTTTGTGTCATATCTTTAACACTGATAAGACACTAAGAATTATATAATCTGGTCTGCTTCCTAAATCAAGAACTCACCAAATTGGAAAAAATTTATCATAAGACAGATTCTTATAAGTCCCATTCCTAATAATGACCGTAATTAATAATAAATATATTAGCTAAATGTATGTTCTGCTGAATTTATAAATCCAAAGTGCATTCTAACAAAGAGTTCGGAAGTTATCATTAACATTTGTGGCCACTTGTGAAGGAAATTTTATTTAACTGTGCCCCTAAGACAATCTCATGCTCTTTCAAAGTTTTAGTGCACATGCGTCATTCTTTGATATATCTATAACCACTGTTCTATGTGGATATCTGTAGAAATGATAAATACCACAATCAAAAGCACTTAGCAGAGGAGATGGTTTACTTAGCCAGCAAATCCTAATCACAGTTCAACTTAGAATGCCAGGGAAAGAGCTGAAGCAGGAACTTTGAGGCAGAAACTGAAACACAGATCATGGAGGAATGCGGCTTCTGACTTGATCCCCGTGGCTTGTCAACTTGCTTTCTTATATACCCCAAACCCACCTGCCACAGATGGAGCCTTCTTGAATAACAAACATGTATCAAGAACATACCCCACAATCATGTATACAGGCAAATCCAATGGAAGCGACTCCTATGCTGAGCTTCCTTCTTCCAATGTAATTTGTGGCATATTGCAAAGGGCTCCCTAACAAAGTCATTATACAGCTATTTTACGGACATGCAACTACTGTATACAGGAAATTGATCAATAGAAGACGTGTATGAATAGACATGACATAGCAACCGCAAACTAAGTTGTGTCATATGCATTTTCTATATTATATTTCTTAAATGCACTTGATGCTGATTCTATATCATCATTTTATTGTATAGAATGAAAGGTTATCATAAACAAGATCTGGGTTATTGCAAAGTGTTTCCAGACATTCAAAGTTTTTTCCCTTCAGCAGCAAGCAATGGAAAAATGGGTCTTACTTTGTTTGACTTCTTTGATTTACTTCTGCAGCTCCTGCTGTCTGGGCACTGAATGTTCTCTGACTCTCTGTGGGTACTTCACGCAGGCCACAATGATCTTGGAGAAGGTCAAGACACTGTAAATTTTGAATCCAGCTTCTCAACATCCCATTGTCTACTTTGAGATCTGGCTAGATTCTTAAAGTATTGGAGTAGAAAAGCAATCTTTAGTAACTGTGCATGTTTTTAAAGATCAATAAGTGACTTTGATTTCAAGCCATTTATTTTGTATTTCCCTTGCTATTTTCCCTAAGGTAAAAATGTTTATTCAACTTTACAAGATTTTTTTCTTTTTAAACTAAGTCTGATAATAATAGTAATCACAAGAGTCAAATATTTGAAAGCTAACACTTCATTACCAAGAAAGAAAAAGGATATTAGACACAATAGTTGTTCAAGCAATAGTAAGAATTCTAAATAGTTTGAGCTATTAAGTTTGAATCTCCTTGCTAACTAAAACCCACCATACTGAACAATATAATTTTTTATTGACTTTTAGTGAACATAACAACTAACTTAGAGAAGATTAAATCAAAGAAAAAACAATTTTTTTACAAATCAACAAATTACTTTGCAGTGTTTAATAGATGTATATGTGACATGTTTATATAGAGTTAAACACATTCTCTCTTTAAATACTTGTTTATGCTGAAGACTTCCAAAACCCCTTGTGGCAGGTTTGTAATAGTGTATAATTTATGATTGTGATCTGTGGTCCTGTCAACACATTACTCTGGTTTCTTGTTGTTATCACTTCCCCACTTCTCCTCAGACTCTGTCAAATCACCACTCCATGCACAGCATTTTTGAGATTAGCATTTTAAGTTTCTCCATTGAGTGAAATACTGTAGGATTTGCCTTCCTATGTCTGGCTTATTTCACTTAAAGCACTGCTATCTAGAGGTGGTGTATCAAAAGAAAATGGCCCTCAAGGACAGTTTTGCAATTAGGGGGTGTAGCCTTGTTGGAGGAATTTTGTCACTATGGAAAGGCAAGCTTTGAGGTTTCTTTCCATCAGTATGATGGTCAGTTGACTGCCTGTGGGCCCTGAGTCAACATGTAGAACTCTCAGCTCCAGCATCATATGCCTGCATGCTGCTATGCTCCCTTTCATGATCATAAAGGACTGGGCCTCTGAAATTGTAAGTGAGCCACCTCAATTAAATATTTTTATTTCTGAGTTGCCATGGTCATGGTGTCTCCCTGCCGCAATAGTAAATCCTAAGAGACTACCTCTATTGATACTGTCACAAATTTTCAGTTTTCCTTTTGGTTGTGACTGCATGGTGTTTTCTCAGATATTGTATACAAGTATTTTCCTCTTATTTGTCTATTGTGAATTGTTCTGCAATCAACATGGGAGTCTTCACTCTTACACTTTGATTTCTTTCTTTGGGGGGGGCGTATTTAGATGTAGCAGTGTCTTAATACATCAAAAAAATCCTTAAATTTTTGATACATCTCCACACAATTCTCATAATTCTTTGATGCAAATTTACACATCAAACCAAGTGTGCAAGGATTCCCATATCTCATCACACTTTTCCTTGCACTTTGTCCTTGTAACAACCATTCTTTCTGATGGAAGACAGAATCTCATAGTGACTTTGATTTTTATTTTATAATGATGTTTTCATATGTTTTCTTTTGTATACCTTCTTTTGAAAACTGTGTATATAGGGTAATTGATCATTTGAATGTAATCTTTTTATTACCTTTTGAGAATTGTATGCAGTATATTATTTTCGTATTCTTTCCTGTCTCTGAACGCCTCCCAGATTGAATCCCTACTTGCGCAACTGACTTCATGTTCATTCCACTCTCTTAAAAAAGAATAAGAGAAAGGAAGGAAGGAAGGAAGGGAGGGAGGGAGGGAAGGAGGGAGGGAGGAAGGAAGGAAGGAAGGAAGGAAGGAAGGAAGGAGGGAAGAAAACCCATTATTCAGTATTGGCTAACTACTCTTGATCATGAAACCTGGTCTAGAGTGTGGGGTTGATATACTCTGAATCACTCAATTGAAGAAAACAGATTTTTTTTCTCACCCAGGTATTATTATTTGCCAATTGCTTCTTGACTAGGTTTAAGATTTTTGTGCCCACTTTTTCCCTCCACACTGGGCTTTCTTTTTCACCAGTTTTTACTTTGTAAATCTTGCTCTTTTTCTATTAAGCTTTGGCCAGTCTTTCTACACTCTGGATATTAACTCCCTATCATATAAATTAATTGCAATTATCATCTCCCATACTGTAGCAGTCCTTTCCTTTGTGCAAATATTTCCTTTGATATATAATATTTTTTAAATTTTATGTAATCATATTGCCATTTCTTGCTCTTGTTTTCTGGGTTTTAGGGTCCATCATTGTATTGATCTCAATTATTTTCCATGTGTTCTTCTAGTGTTTTCACAGCTTCATATGTTTGTTACTTTTTTGATTTTATTTATTCTTCTATCATACATTACATCCCAGCCAGTTTCCCCTCCCTTCGTTCCATAACACTACTTTCCCCCAGAACTGCTCCTCCTCCATTTCCATTCGGAAAAGAAAAACAGCCTCCCAGAGATATCAGCCCATTGCAAAACAAGATACAATAGGAGTAAGCTCCACCTGCAATATCAAGGCTGGGTGAGGCAACCCAGTAGGGTCCTAAGAGAAGGCAAAAGAGTCAGAGATAATCCTCACTCCCACTGGTAAAATTCTCACAAAAGCATCAAGCTAAACAGCTATAACATAACATATACAGACGAATTGCACAGACCTATGCAGGCTCCATGATTGCTACCTCTCTGTGAGCCCTTTTGAGCCTCTCTTAGTTGATTCTGTAGGTCATGTTCTAGTGATGTCCCCAACCTGTCTGGCTCCTACAAGCCTTCCCCACTTCTGCAGGGGAGCTTTGCCTAATGTTCAGCATCTGCATCTGCAGGGTCTCTGCATCTGCTCCTACCATTTGCCGGATGAAACCTCTATTTTGAGTGAATCTTTGTGGCTGGTATTAATTTAGGGTATGTCTTCATTTGCCTGCATGTGGATATCCAACTTTCCCAGTGCCATTTACTGAGAAGTTTGTCACTTACCCAATATCTATTCTTGGCACCTCTGTTAAGATTTAGCTGAATATGTACATGTGGGACACCTTTAGGCTGTCTAGTCTGTTCCATTGATCCATTGTTTTATTCAAATACTATGCTGTTTCCATTATTGATTCTTTGTATTATTTTTAAGTAAGATAGTGCAATGTTTCTTGCTTGGCTTGTTTTTTTTTTTTTTTAATTCTCTTAACTCTTCGTGATTTTTATTGGCTCCTCATAAATTTTATAGTTGTTTTCCCTAGTTAAATGAAGAAGGTCACTGCTGTTTTGATAAGGGTGAGCTAAAAGTATAAAGAGTATTTGCTAATATAGAATTTTTAACTATCTCAGTTTTTCAAGTCCATTTAGACAGATGACTTTACATTTTATTTTGACATCTTCAATTTCTTTCATCAATTTTTTTTTTAATTTTAAATATAGAGATCTCTTCTCTCTGGTTAAACTTATCCCAATGTGAGTTTTGCTTTATTTTGCTTTGTTTTAGTTACTGCCGATAGTTTGTCTGGTTTCTGTTACTGTTGGTATATAGTAATACTACTGACATGTATTCAGTGATTGTGCCATCTTTTTTTCTTTTCTCTCTCCTTTTTTCTTTTTCTTTTCTTTTCTTTCTTTCTTTCTTTCTTTCTTTCTTTCTTCCTTCCTTCCTTCCTTCCTTCCTTTCTTTCTTTCTTTCGTTTTTTTTTCTTTTTTTTTTGCTTCTTTGACAAAATACACAGCCAAGATCAGAGTTTCTTTTGGCTCACCATCAGAATAGAAACCATATCCGGACCCATAAAGATGAACATGGGATGTACTCACTCATATTCGGTTTCTAGCCATAATTAAAGGACATCGAGCCTATAAATTTGGGATCCTTGAGAAGATAATAAGAAGGTGAACTCCCAAAATAGATATAGTAATCCTCCTGGATATTGGAAGTAGACATGATCGCCAGGCAAAATTGGGAACTTGAGGGTTGGGCGAGACTGGGCCAAGGGAAGATGGGGAGAGAAAAGTGTGAAGGGGAGAACGGGGGGGGGGGGGGAGCCCCGCTTGGGATATAGGAAGGGTGGATATGGGAGAAAAATTAAAAAATAAATAAATAAATTTAAAAAAAAAGAAAGAAACCATATCCGTATGATATGGAGCATCTGGTCATATCTTGTATATAGTTAGGAAGCTGAGAAAGTGGACCATAGCTGTGCTCACTATCTATGTTTTAGTCAATGCAGCATTCTCCAGCATTTAATCACCCAACCAGTGGACTGGCACCACCCATGTTTGGGGTTTATCTTCCCTGCTCAGTCAAACCTTTCTTGACACACATTCACTCACACACCCCAAACTGTACTTCTATGGTGGTTTTTATTATTATTATTAATTATGAAAGCTTGGCATTATCTTAGGCTAGTTCCCAACTAACTCTTATAACTTAAATTAATCCATTTATATTAATCTAAATTCTGCCACGTGGCTCATTACCTCTCCTCCATACTGTAACTCTGACCCCCTCTAAGTCCCTGTGGCTTAATTCCACAAGCCTCAGATTCTTCCCTAGTTCCCCTCTCCCCAGAAATCATGCCCATTCCCTCCTTCAATTTGACAATAAAGATTAACCATCATGGAGATTTTGAATCTTACAGTTTTGTTTAATTCCTTTATAAATCTTAATAGTTTAGAGGCACTTTTGAGGCTCTTATATATAAAACCATGTCTTGTGCAAACCCCGGCAAGTTTTGGTTTTTTAATTTAGTTGCTCTTTATTTCCCTTCCTTCTTGGCAGTGACTAAGATTTCTGGAGCTGTACTTGTTAGAAGCAGTGTGCATGGACAGCTTTATTTTGCTCCACGTTGTAAAGAGAAAGCTTTCATATTTTGTCCATAGAGTATATGAACTATTGACTTTTATAATGGTCCTTACTATGTTGTCCAATGTATTCCCTGTATGCCTAATTTGCTTAGGATGTTTATCATGAAAGAGACATTGCATTTTATTGAATTAAAGATCTGTGTCCATTGAAAGAAATCTACTTTCCCTTCATTCTGCTGATATAACACATTGCATTTATAAATACACATTATTAAAACTTCTTTGCATCTTTGGCATGGATCACAATTGATTCTAGGTGAATGGGTAATGTTTGCTGAAGACTGCTTTGTCTCTGCACAGTAAGGATATTGGCCTGTCCGTTTTATCTATCAAGTCCTTATCTGTTTTAGATAGCAGAATAATGCTGTCTTAGAAGAATATATTTGGAAGAAATCCTTTTTCATCTCTAAAAAGTAATATCTGGAGTGCTAAGATTAGCTCTTTTCTGTAGTTGATAAGAACTTAGAAGTCGACCTATTTGGTCTCAGGCTTTTCTTTTTTAGGAGAAGTTTGCTGCTCATTCACTGTCATTGGTGATGGTTTTCTCTCTAGGTCTTCTTTGCATTTGTGATTAAGTTTTGTAAAAAAATTTGATCATTTTTTCCACTTCTCTAGACTGAAATGTATTGACACAATATGTTCAGTGTCACTTTCAAGGTTTCCCTCATCCCAACTGTAAATCTCATCCCTACATTCTTGCATGGAAATGAGGGTTGACTCATTTATTACCAGTTTGTTGTTCATTTGATCTCTTAAGTGTTTTGTTTTTATTTCATGTCTATAAACTCTGAGTCTTTATCATTCCCTTACTTCTCTTAATTTGGGCTTCAGTTTCTCCTTGCTTTTCTACTTATTTTTAGTGCAACTGTAAATTGTTGTCTTTCAACCTTTTAATTTGAGCATTGATATCAGAGTCCCTTTTACAGGATCCTAGAGGTTTTGGCATTTTGTGTTTCCCTTTATATATGCTTTAGGAATATTTGTGTGGGGAGTATTTTGAGACAGGGCTTCTATTTAGCTTTGGAGCCTATCCTGAAACAAACTCTCATAGTCCTGGCTGGCCTGAAACTCAAAGAGATCCACCAGTCTCTGCCTCCTGAGTACTGCAATGAAAGGCATGCACCACCAACACCCAGCTATCATATGTTTTAGGAATTTCTTTTTTAATCTCCATCATTTCTTCTTTCATTAGTTGGTTGTTCAAATAAAACTTGATTAATTTTGATATATTTTATAGTTTCCAAAGTTTTTCTTGTTATAAATATATTTTGCTATATGAAGTGAGTAAGACAGTAAATAAAATTTCAATTTTTAAGCTTATATTAAAATTTGTAGAGCCTGGTATGGTGGTACACACCTTTAATCACAGAACTTGGCAGGCACAGGTAGGCTAAACTCCCTGGGTTCAAGGGAAGCCTGACTTACATGCCAACACTCTAGACAATCAAAGATATGTAGCAAGAACTTGTCTAGAAGGAGCAAAAACATAGATCATCTGTTAAATGACCTATCCTGGGGCCTATCTCATGTACTTATGAAGAAACATATATGTTGTATAAAATTGATAAAGGGATATATTTTTGAATCTACTTAAAAAAGAAAAAAGAGAGGACACAGATATGATAAAAAGGTAGATTATTGAGACTACTTTTAAAAAAGTTATTATTAGTTTTAAATGTTTTACATTAAATTGGCTTTTGTTTATGGTATACAAATCTTATATATTGATACAAATTTGAGATTTTGTTAGAACATACTGTACATACATTTTTACTCTTGTTCAAAGTATTGTATCCATTCAACTCATTTAAAATGTAATACAAATTTATAGTCCTTGAAAATTATTAGTACCAACTTTTTAAGATAATAAGTAAACTCAGGTTAGTAATTAGTCACCTATTAAAAATATAACTTTTAGTCACATTGGTTATGTTTTCAAGGTCAAACTGAGACATGTTTGAAATAGACAGTTCATCTTCAAACACGTCAGAGATCTACAAAATATGACATTTAAGATGTCCTAATAACATACGTCCTTTTTTCTTTTTCTATGACAATGACACATGTCTTCTCCTGGCAGAACCAATCTTCTTCAGAGAGACGATAATGGGCTTTGAAGAAACTCCATATGGAATTTGCTTTCTCAGTAGCAAAAGTAAGTCACTGGGCAAGAAAGTGTTCTTGGCTGATAGTATGCTGTCTTACAGGGACAAGCAAAACACAAAGATACTGACTGCCAAAACTTGCTTAGACAAAGTGGAACAGTCCTTCAAAAACCCTGCTTCATAGAAAAGTATGTCTCATATTCTAGACCTGTAGGCCAAAGATGGATACCCCAGCATTCCAGAGGAACTTTGGAGAATTGTACAGACAGCCATATGTTCTGTCACAGCTCACATTTCTTGGAAGTAACTCTCTCACACTTCCTGATTCCTCCGTTAATATTATTTCCTTCTTGTGTCTCTGAGGCAGTTGAAGACTAGATAGTTATAGTTTACAAGACCCAGAAAAGATTTCATTAAAGTATACAAGGTTGAGAGATATCAAGAGATAGTTTTTGATAGCAATGCAAGTTATGATAGGAAGTAAATTTTGATATAAGACTTTGGATGCAACAAGATAGAATAGATATGGAGCAATTTCTCTTATTTTGTCAAATGCAAATGGTCTCGACATTGTTGTTGTATTTATTGAATGTTAATATTGTACATGGTTATTGTGCTTATTGTATATAGTTTTCTTATATTAGTTATAACCATATTTTCTATATTTTAGACAAAAAGGGAAAATGTAGTGATTTTTCATTTGTATTTTAATAAATAAATCTTTCATGAAGATCAGAGAGTAAACCAGCCCCACTAGTTCACCTTATAGACTAGACAGTGGTGACACTCACCTTTAATTCTAGTAGCCATACTAGTTAGATATAGAAGCCAGGTATTGATGCTACACAATTTTAATCCTTGAACTAGAGAGGAATAGTAGATGGGATGAGAAAGGTCTCAGTTCTACCTCATTCTGAGGATATGCAGAGGCAGGATCACCAATTTTGGTCTGAGGTCGAGGTAAGAACCAGTAGCTAGTTGCTTTGTTTTTTATGATCTTCTGGTTGAACCCCAGTGTCTGTCTCTGGGATAGTATTTGTGCTACATAAAATACTATGAAAATTTCTACATGATATATTTTTCCAAGGTGAAGATTAATTCTATAATTTTTTGATTTTTTTTTTGTCTGGTTCACGTATCTATCATTGAAAATGGGCATTAAGGTCCTCAAGTACTATCATATTGATGTTTAGCCCTCTCTTTTGCTCCACTAAAACTATCTATATATTTATTGGTATTGATACTAGGTAAATATATGTGTGTTTTTGTGTGTGATTGTTAACTTCTCTTGATGAATTGAGTCATTTATCACTATATAGTGATATTTATCTCTTTCTAATTTTCATTAAAGTGTATCTTATCTGATATTATTAGAGCTGCTTCTGCAGTCTTTCAGAACCCTAGTCTATGGACTTTCTGTATCTAGCAGTTCTGATTCTATACGTGTTTTGAGAACTGAATTGAATTGCTTCTGTAAGCAACATGTAACCAGTTTTTTTTTAAATCCTTTTGACCACTCTACTGTGCCTTTGGATTAGATAATTTAATCCACTTGCAACTAGAGTAAGTGTTGAAAAGTACATTCTTAACTACAGGCATTCTCTATTTACTTGTTAGTCTCTTTGTATTTCATTTATTTCCATTCTATTATAGTTTTTCTTTTTGGATAAGAAGTAGTATATTTTAATTTGTTACTTGCATTCTCTTTGTTTGATTGTTTATTATATATTTTTGTTTTGTAGACTTTGTGCAACTTTTCATTATAGCAAATCATTGCAGTTTAAGATGATTGAAGTGATAAGAAAAGGAGACAATAAATGAACAAAAGAACTAGGGAAATTATACTCATAAAACTTCCCCAGCTGTACTCCATTTCTCCTCACATTTTGAACTTCTGAAATACTGTTTTACAACTTGCTACATTGCCTATCACTTAACATATTAATGTAACTATTATTATCCTAGTTATTTTGTGTTTAATCTTCATACCAAAGATCTGCATGGTTTCTTCACCCACCAACACAGGCTCAGCTTTCTGTATTTATCTTTATAATTATTCTTGTGACTAAGTTTTCATCTACCATGTTTTGCTATTGATTTGCCCATGTCCATTTCCTTTTGAAGAATGAACTTTAACATTTTTTATGAGAAGTCTTTTGTATATATTTTCTATCAATTTTTGTTTGTGAAAATGCTTCCTCTTTCTTCGTTTCTAAAATGTGCATTTGATGGCTAAAGTACTCCCAGTTTGCAAGGATTGTTGTAAATTGCTTTCCTTTCTCTCAATGCTGTGATAACATCATACTTTATTGTTCTAACTGGCATATTATAGCTGAGAAATTGGCCATCAGGTGAATCAGGGAATCATTATGCATGATTCGTTTATTTTTCATTTCTCTATCTTTCATCCACCAAAGTTTAATTAAAGGAATCTCAAAATAGCATTAATTGAATTAAATTTTATTGGTGATATCTGGTCTTCTTGTACGTGAATTTTTGTGTCCTTGGGGTATCAACAGTCAGTTGTTATTTCATTTGAATGAGCTTAATGCCCTTACAACATTCTGAAGTCCTTGAACTCTGATTACTTGAATATGATTTTTTTTTAAAAAAAAAATAGTGGTTCTTAGGTTCCAAGAAGCTGTTTTTCTTTACCTCCTAGACGTTTGCACTTCTGTCTTTCTTCTCCTTCATTTGCTCTTTCATAATTCTTCCAATAATCTTTTTTTTACATTTTACTCATTGTATTCATCAGCTCAAAAATTTCCATTTAATTTTTCAAGTTTTTCATTTCTCCATGTTCATTCTCTAAGAGTTCTCTAAAACATATTACTATACTATGAGTTTCTAGAACTGTTTTACTTTTTTATTAACAAATGTGCCGATTATTTTTTGTCAAAAATAGTTGTTTAATTTGTGTCAGGTTGCCAAAACTGGAGTTACCTAGGAAAGGAAAACCCCACCTAAAGAATTGCCTATATCAGATTGGACAGTAAGCGTATCTGTCAGCATTTTATGTCATTATTAATAGAGGTGGGAAGACTCAGCTGACCGAGTGTGAGGTCTCTATTAGGCACACGGTCCTGTGCTGGCTAAGAAACTAAGCTGGGCAAGCCTGGGGAAACAGCCAGTTAGCAGTGTTCCCCTGGGGTTTGAGCTTCAAACACCTGACTTGAGTTCCTGCCTTGGCTTTCCTAATAAAGTGCTATAAACTGCTTTATGTTCAAAATATTTTATCACAGCAGCAGAAAACCAATTAGAATGCCAAATACTAACTGTACGAAGTAAACGGTTTCATTACAGAATTTTCACTTCTGTACAAGATGTTCTTCGATCATGGTCACCCTCCTCCTTCATTTTCTTTTGTTCCTTCCTTCCTCTTCTACTGGCTCTCACCTTTTTTTTTTTTTATTGAGTTCTAAGTGTTGTCAGGCTAAGTGTTGTTGCTATCAATTATGTAAAGCTCTTCCATTTGTTTAGCAAATAATTTCACCAACCAAAGTCTTGTGTTTCCCAGAGTTAGTAGGCTATATTTCTCCATCATTGTCTGCTTTCCCTACCTTATTATTCCCCTGTAACCAACTGACCACTAGAGACCTTTATTCACCGTCTCCCATTCTTTAGCCCACCACTCACCTTATTCCCCTATCTACCTTAGTAGAGGTTTTACCCAGTATGTTTACACTTTTCCTTTTCTGCCCAAGCCTGAGTCTCTCAGCCATTTGTCCATATACCCTCCCCGTCAACCCAACAAAGGTTCAAAATGATTCTTCATGCACATTACCATCTACCATGCGTACAAAGCCAGTAGTTTTCTGTGTTACTTAGTATATGGGGTGGAATAACACACTCAAGTGAGGAATGTGCTATCTACAGAATCCCAATTAGTCCCACTAAATGTTGTGTATCTTTCTTGGGGATTGGAAAGGCCTGTCTTAATTAGGGGGTGTGTTACTTTGAAAAGACAATATAATCACAGCAACTCTTATAAAGGAAAACAGTTAACTGGGGTGGCTCACTTACAGTTTAGAAATTCAGTCATGGCCAGGGAGCATGGCAACTGGGATTATGGTGGTGAGCAGTCAGACATGGTGCTGGAAAAGTATCTGAGAATTCTACGCCATGCAAGCAGACAGGAAGTAGACTGAGTAGCACACTGAGCCATGTTGAAGTGTATATAAGACCTTAAAGTTTACCTCCACGGTGACACACTTTCTCCAACAAGGCCATACCTACTCCAACAATGACATAATGTTAATAGGGCCACTCTCTTTGGGGACCATTTTCATTCAAACCAGCACAAATAAACTTCTAGAAGAAGACAACTATAGACACTCCTTGAAAAACCCTAGCCACACCCACCAGTGAATCAGATAGTCAATCCTTATTTTCCCATTTGTCCTCCAATTCCAACCCTAAAGCAGAATACTTGGCATTCCCTCTCCTTTTTCTCTGTCCCCATCCCAGGGATCTACACAGATCATGGTGATTCATATATTATTCCTTGCTCCTGTAGAAACTGTCAACTCTACCCACCCACCCCCCACACACACTTTTAGCTCATCCTCAATCCTTAGTGCCATATCCCAATACATAGAAACACCTACTACCTGGGACCCATAGTGACCACATGGCAGGAAGTAGAAATATTCCCAATGAAGCAACTCATGGCAACCACACTCTCCTAAGAACAAGAGCAACAGAAACCACTGACTGGAAAAGACATACAAAAAGACAATGCATCAACACCTAGAATTTCAATCATCTCAAACCTGGATACCTAGATTCCAGCATAAAAACACAATAACAGTGAGAACAATATGTCTCCGCTAAAGTCAAGTAACCCTACTACAGGAATCCCTGAGAAATGCAATATAACTGAAGTAAACAGAATTTCAAAATATCAAGTATTAATATGCTGAAGAAACTTAAAGAGTATATAAATTAATCCATTAATAAAATCTATGAAAACACAAATAAATTCTGGAATGAAATAAAGATGGCAAATAATATGAAAAACAAAGCTAAGTTCCAATATCAATTAAATGGATGCATCAGAAAAACGAAATAAGCCTTGTAGAATATCATCCATATTGTAAGTAAAAAGGTTATTAAATTTCTGGACGGTGATATAGTCTGCAATTATATAACTTTCAAATTTATTGATTTATTTATTAATCAAATGGACTTATCTCTGTTAGGACATTTCAGTAAATTATTTTCTGGAAACACAAACCGGAAGCTGTGCAAGTTGCCATGTGGCCAGGAAAGCAGTAGTGGAGACAAATGAGTTCAAACCGGAGAAATCGCCAAGTTGCCACACGGTGGACCCACAAAAAGATAGCTTCACGGAGGTGGGGCTTTGGCAAAAAAACACTTAGTAGGCAAAATCAAGCCAAGTGTGCAAGGGTGGGAGACCTTCAGCAACAAAAAATTTGAGCTTGTCCCGGTAGGCATGGAGTTAGGATCCACGTGAATTTATATCCCAAAATGTTCAGTGCCAAATGAAGCATGATTAATAAAAACTCAGGGTCAGAAATTGAGGTTCAACCTGAAGATCCAAAAAGCGAAACAGCCAGGCACTGGCTCTTACCTTTACCTCAGTCTGAAATGGAGATTCTACCTCCAGGAATCTAAGAAGGAGACTGTCTTCCTCTCTCGGGCTGGGATTAAGGGCATGTACCATCATCATTAAAGGTATTCACCTCCCAATTTCTATGGTAACTAGTGTGGATACTGGAATTAAAGGTGTATGTCATTATGGCTACTGAGATTAAAGGTGTGTGTCATTGTGGCTACTGGGATTAAAGGTGTGTATTACTATAACCTGATTTGTAAACCAGTGGGATGGTTTTACTCTCAGATCTTCAAGAAGTCTTTATTTATTAAAATACAGTTGAAATGCCATTACACCTTCTTTTTGACCTTCCTAGAACTTTCTACAAAACTGACAATATACTGGAAGTAAAACAAGGCTCATCAGATACAAGAAAATAGAAATAACACCTCGGATTTTAGCTTTCAAATACTAAAAAAAAAAACTCACTACTGGCTAGAAATGAGTCAAGAAGAAATTTAAAAATTTTTATAATAGAGTGAAATAGAAAAAATATACCCATATTTAAAGAAAATAATGAAGGCTGTTCTAAAAATCAAGTTCATAGTGCTAAGTGTCTATATAAAAATATTGTGAAAGATGTCATACTAGCAACTTAACACCACACCCGAAAGTTTTAGGACAAAAAAGAAGAAAAGGCCAAGAGGAATAGATGACAAAATATTATCAAAATCAGAACTGAAACTAATAAAAACCAAACAAATCAATATAAAGAATCAAGGAACAAATAATTGGTTTTTTGAGAAAATCAATAAGATTGACAAACCTGTAGCCAAACTGATGAAAAGGTTAAGAGAAAAGTTTCAAATTAACAAAATTAGAAAAGAGTGGGTGGTGGGGTAAGAATAGATATTGAAGAAATCCAGAGAATTTAAATACTTTAAAAACATTTACTCTACTAAATCAGAAATTCAGAAAGAACTGTATCATTTTCACAAAATATTTTATTTACCAAATTTAACTAAATATCAGTTAAGCAATTTAAACTGACATATAACACCTAGTGAAATAAAAGCAATCATTAAATGTCTACCAGCTGCCAGGCTCTGGTGGACATGCCTTTAATCCCAGCACTAGGGAGGCAGAGGCAGGTGGATCTCTATAAGTCTGAGACCAGCCTGGTCCACAAGAACTAGTTTCAGAACAAGCTCCAAAGCTACACAGAAATCCTGTCTCAGGAGAAAAAAAATCTACCAGCCAAATAAGCCCAGGGCTAGAAGGTATTAATGCAAAGATCTACAAGATTTTCAAAGAAAACTTAGGCCAATACCTTCAAATTATATCAAAAAGTAGCAGTAGAAGAAATACTGCCCAATTCTTTATAAAGTCACAGTTATGCTGATACCCAAACCACAAAAACACCAAGCAAAGAGAAATACAGACCAATTTTGTTCATGATCATAGAGAGAGAGAAAAAACCTCACAAACAAAATGAAAGAACAGAAAAAAACATCATGCACCATGATCATGTTTACTTTATCCCTGAGTTATGGTGTTTGTTTAATATAAGTAATGCACTGTATGAACAGATTGAGAGACAACAACATTATGATCATCTCATTAGATGCAGATATTATCTTTGACCAAATCAAATACTACTTCATGATATAAGTTCTGGAGACTTGAGAAATACAAGGAACATATTTCAACATAATTGAGGCAATTTGCAGCAAGAACATAGCCACCATCTGCCTAAATAGAGAGAAAGTTAGAGCAGGCCCCATGCTCAGCAATGAATGTTCAACATAAAATGAACTCAGTGACATCTATGGGGGGGGTGTTTCTTGATCTCATAATGTTTTGTCAGGACATTTTTTTTCTTATTTACTTTGCATGTACTTTGTAAAATAAGCCTTCTGGTTTTGTGTTTTTAATGGGATTCTTTGTATGTGAATATGTGTCTCTGTATCAAATGTGTTTCTTGTGATTTTTCTTGGGCTTCTTTTTGTAACACCACTTCTAATGGTTTTTAATAATAAAAACACAAAGTCAGATATAGGGGGTTAATACTGAAATATCAGAAAAGCAGAGAAGCCAGTCACTATTTCTTACCTCTCCTGAATCTCCATACTAAGAAGGCCATCCTGTCCCTAAGAATCCTCAAACTGAATGCCTTGAGCTTCTGTCTCCTCCTGCCTTATATTCCTCTCTCCTCTCAGCCACATCCCCTCTTTTTTCCATCTCTCTAGTGCTAGAATTAAAGGCATGAGACTGCCAAGTACTGAGATGAAAGGTGTGAGCCACCTGTTTTTCTTTGAGATTGGATCTGTAAGTGTTGGCATATTCGGTTAGTAGGTTAAATAACCAGACCAGCTCAAAACAACAGATATATTTAAAGAACAGGGAAACTCACGCTACCAGAGTGGAAGGTCCGAAGTCCAAACGGGTCTGGCAAGCACCTTATAGAGAGCACGCACCCATCTACCCCGTTTTACTACCTGGGCTCCAGGAGGCAACACCCTAGCCAGATGTGATTGGCTGAGCATCCCCATCATCTCCCCCTTTTGTCTAAACAAAATTGAACCAAACCCAATACAACTATATGCAATAGGAACAGATACCAAATATAAAATTACAAGCAATAAACAATATTAAACAAGAAATGCATAACAGAGTTTTACTAAGCATTCTATTTCAAAGAGTCTTAATAATGTATTGAAATTAAGTTTAGCTAAATCATAAGGAGGGTAACTACAATTATCTAATCCTCAACTCCATCAAAGATCTGAGAAGGGAAATAATATTATTTGTATAAACAAGAAGTACAATCGAGAAACTTCCAAAATGTGTAACAAAAGACAGACTACTGACTACCTGGGCAATCACCCAAAGTCTCATTTGCAATGTTGCTAAGGCCTGACATAACTGACATACCATTTTCAAAGGCAAGAAACTTTTCAAAACTATCTTACCCTGTCTTGGCAGGATATGACAGTCCTGTTTTATCCATTTACGGATATTCTGTATCTCTGTCAGTGGTTGAGGTATGGGCATTTCTTTGCCCAAAGGCCAGTTCTGCCAAGAAGAAAGGCTCCAGGTGGAGTGTCTTTGGTGCTCAACATTCTCTTGGGAGTAGATCCGTGTTGCCAGGAGTGATTGTATCTCATTACCATGGAACTCTAGGTTAGAATAAAGGCCATTTTCTACAGCTCTTTGAAGAGGTTGAAGATTATACTATCTATACTGAATATAATCTCTATGTATCTAAAGAACCTGATTAGCCTAATTATAAATATGACAAATATAGATGACTATTGATCTACAATTCACAATACCTGTCTAACTTAAAGACTAAGACAATAAACAACTGTGTAATAAATAAGAACAATGACCTTCAAATGTAAACAATGTATAAGTATCTTGATCAGAGGTAGTAGTATACACTGCAATATGGTAAATATATATGTCAATACATAAACAATGTTTTAAACAGGGATAGAAGCATACATGCATACAATATTCAATATGGATCAATCTAGTTTAGCCTAAGGTGGTCTAGAACTCACAGAGATCAATCTACCTATGTCTCCTGAGTGCTGGGATTAAAGGTGTGTGACACCACTGCCTAGCCTCTATGGCTAATTAGTGACTCACTCCACACTCTGATCATCAGTTAAGCTTTATTTGTTATAGCACAAAGTATCACCACACGTTTTCTTTGTTTTGTTTGTTTTGTCATAACCTGGTATGTCTGATTTTTGTTTGTTTGCTTTGTTTTATTTTATTAGGATTCTTTAGATGTCTATTTGTTTTCTATCAAGAGGAAGAAAGGGTGTGGATTCAGATGGGATAGGAGGTGGGAAGGGTCTTTGAGGTGTTGGATGAAGGGGAAAAGTAGTCAGAACATATCATATGAAAAATATTTTATTCTTTTGTGTTTTTTCTTCAGGACAGGATTTATCTGTGTAGCTCTAGCTGTCCTGCAACTAAGTTTGTAGACCAGGCTAGTCTCAAACTCACAGAAAACCACCTGTCTCTGTCTCCTGAGTGATGGTAGTGCACTACCATCACCTAACAAAACATAAACAAACAAATAAATGAAGGTAACTAAAAATAGCCAGAAGCACTAGAACCCATAATTAGATGGTTCATCTTCATGGAAGTTTTATAAAATGTAAGGATTTGATTATGATCCAGTACTAATTTCAAAAGTAAAGTACTGAGCTCACCTTATAATCTTAGACCAGTGAATAGTGTTTTGCAACACTTGTTTATAGGAAGGCCACTTGTTTGTTTTCCAGCTGCCCAGCAGCTCAGACCCAAAATAATCACACAGAAACTACATTACTTAAATCACTGCTTGGCCCATTAGCTCTAGCTTCTTGTTGGCTCTTACATATTAATTTAACCCATTTTAGTAATCTGTGTATCGCCAAGCATTTGTGGCATATCGGGTAAAGTTCCTAGCATCTATCTCTGGCAAGGCTACATGGCTTCTATCTCCTTTGCCTTCTTTCTTCCAGCCTTCAGTTTAATTTTCCCTGCATACCTAAGTTCTTCCTTATTAACAGTCCAAGGCAGTTTCTTTATTCACCAATGGTATTCACAGCATACAAAGGTGAATCCCACATTACCTCATCTTTTCTGTTTAAATGGAAAGGAATGTTTTAACCTTAACATAGTAAGATTACATATAACAAAACAGCTATCAGGCAGTAATTACAGTTACAATATTTATATCTACTTTATCTTTTATCATGGATAAGGAAAACTATAACATAACTATAAATTTTTCAGTTACGTCAAATACTCCAGAAGGATATAATATTACCTAAGATATGGAAAGTGCATTGTAAGCAACTTCCAAAACTCTGGAATTGACAGAGACATCTCACTGCCTGGACAGTCACCCAAACGTTCTTCTGTACCACTGGGACATCCATCTACAGCCTATTAGCATATAGTATCTGGCAGACTTTTCCATGAAGCAGGAAATTTCAAAGACAGTTCTGCCTATATTGGCAGTTTGTCAATCACTTTCTTCTGTGTCCTGTAGAATGCCTGGCAGATTCTTTTATGAAACAGGAACCCTGAGGGGCAGGCTCACCTTCAGGAAATTTCAGCAGTCATTTCTCTGTGGGTCCTGCATGTCCAATTCACAAAGCATATGATCAAGTAGCCAAGACAAGATTAGTTTCCTGCTCAAATGGCTAACAAACTCCATAAGGACTCTCTTCAATGGCCATCTTCTTCTTGAAGTAAATGGTGCAGCAAGGAGCAGATATGTCTAACTGTCATAAAAAGTCTTAAGATCTTAAAACATTTTAAATGCCATATTCTGTAGTCTTTGAAAGATCTGAAGAATGCCTATCCATCTGAAATACATCTCTGTACACCTAGAAAATCTAACTAATATGACTACAAGCTTGACTATTAAGGATGATTCCCTGATGGAGGACTCTCATTGGTTAATCAAGAAACTGCCTTGGCTTTTTGATAGGGCAGGATTTATATAGGTGGAGTAGACAGAACAGAATGATGGGAAGAAGGAAAGTTAGGCAGACACAATGAAGCTCCAGCCCAAAATGGACGTGGGTTAGAATCTTCCCAATAAGCCACCACCTCGTGGTGCTACACAGATTATTAGAAATGGATTAACCAAGATGTGAGAATTAGCCAGTAAGAGGCTAGAGCTAATGTGCCAAGCTGTATTTAAATGAATACAGTTTCCTTGTAATTATTTTGGGGCAAAGCTAGCCATGTGGGATCCGGGCAGGATGAAAAACAGGCCTGCTCACCCCCTCACTACAATTCCCTATTAACCTATATTCTTATACATTATATTTTTAAATTAGCTATGCAAACACAATACCTTAATCGAGAGCAGAAATATACATATAAAAAAACTGACCTTAAAGTTGCATCAATAGACCAAAATCCATACCAATGCAAATCTCTATAGCATAATATACAAAGATTTATAAACAATATTTTTGAATTTGTGCATACTTCTCCCCAAACTTCTTACTGCTGTTTATTGGGTGAGGTAATGTTTTGAGGAGAATGAATGGCAACCTTTTAAGGGGTCTTTGTCCATCAAACCACATTAGCCTGGATTAAACCCACAGGTTCTCATCCTCTGTGAAAACAAAAGAAGTATCTCTTTTCCAAAGCAACATATCCTTAGACCCATATTTTGAATTCAAGATACCTTTAAATATATATGTTGGCTTAGCTTAGCAACCTATACAATGAAATGTCCCTCTGTTCTTAACTCCTTCACAGTCAAAAAATTTAAAATAAACCTATAGTAATACACATAATCCAGACTCTCTTTGTATATTCCATCTTGGCATGGCTTATTTGCTTTTACTCTATTACTTTTTAATATTTATTTTACTCTCTTTACTATTTTAATCTATGACTGTCTATATTCTGTCTCTTTAAAGACTTTTTTAATGATTTACTTCTTTTTCAATTCTCTATACACTTTTTCTTCTCCCTCCCAAGCCTATGTACATTTATCTAACACTGTGACCCATTTAGAGGTCTTTTTATCTGGATTTGTCTTTATTGCATATCTGTAATTGTTTTCTGACCAGGATGGCTTCTTAAAATGTTAAGTACTTCTTGTGAACTTAAGCAACACCATTGTTAGGGGAAATATGGCTCTGCCTGCCCAGCATGGTGGAGCTATTTGCTGCCTCTGAGAGCCATGCTCACAGCCCTATTTTTAGGTCCACAGCCAGTCTGTTACCATTAAGCAAATTGTACCACTCTGTTTACGAAACCCCATTTAAATGTTCCATAGGCAGACCTTGTCAGAGTTCATAATGGAAGCATTGCCCCAGGAAGCCAGCATTTAAAATGACATGGCTTTTTTTCTCTGCTTCAGCTGAGTCATAAAAACCTCTCTTAAAGGAGACATGCCTCTGCTTGTTTTTAGCAAACAGAGCCCACTCAAGAAAATGTTGCTACCAAAGCATGCTTAACTCTCTTCTTTTGTATCTAGGATTCCTTTTTAAACTTTCTTAGGTTTTTACATGGATTTTGTTGGCCATGCTGGCATGCCAACAAAATTTGTTGTTGGAGGGCCACTTGCTTGTTTCCTGGCCACTTGGCAGCTCAGACCTGAAATAATCACACTGAAGTTATATTGTTTAAATCGCTGCTTGACCCATTAGTTCTAGTTTCTTGTTGGCTCATGCTTACATATTAATCTATCACATCTCTAGTAATCTGTGTATCACCACATGGATTCCCCTGTAAAGTTCCCAGCATCTGTCTCCAGTGGGGCTACATGGCTTCTTTCTCTTCTGCCTTCTTTTTTCTAGTCTTCAGTTTAGTTTTACCCACCTGTTGCAGGAGGACCACTTGTTCATCTTGGCCACCCAGAAATGAAATAATCACACAGAAACTATATTAATTAAAACACTGCTTGGCCCATTAGCTCCAGCTTCTTATTGGCTAACTCCTACATCTTAATTTAACCCATTTCTATTAATCTGTATATCACCATTGGGTTGTGGCCTACCAGCAAAGTTTTACGACGTCTACCTCTGGCCACAGATTCATGGGGTCTCTCTCTGACTCTGCCTTCTTCTTTCCAGAATTCTGTTTAGTTTTCCCCACCTAGCTCTGTTCCCTTACAGCTCTGCTATAGGCCCAAAACAGTTCCTTTATTAACCAATGAAAGCAACACATAGACAGAAGAACCTCCCACATCACCTGCCTACCTAAGTTCTGCCTTATCAACAGGCCAAGGCAGTTTGTTTCTTTATTCACCAATGGTTTTCACAGCATACAGAGGGGAATCCCATATCAGTTATGCAGCCTGTAGTTGGTGTTATTTTTAATGGACAATACTGGGCATTGTTCAGAACATTGGTCAGGTGGCTCATAAGCTAGTCTCATAGATACAAGAACTGGATAGTTTCAAAAGTATTCATTCACCTACATAGCCAATGACAACATAGGCAAAATACAAGTTAGTCTCATTAAAATACACATCTAAAGCCCTATATTGGTCTGATGAGTGCTGTGCTTCCTGGAACTGTAGCACAGCTAGTAGAGACAGTGTGCTGGCCACCAAGCTGCCAGCAAATAAATTATAACTGAGTTTCTCAGCTTCTGGAAACTGTAAGTCTTAGTAAAGGGGCAGAAGGCCTTCAGAAGATAGTGCGAAGATGAAAATGGTATGGTTTAAACTTAAATCCATTCTACAGATGCACATCACTGTCTAATTAATACTGGAGCTGAATAAGAACTCTGCCTGTGAATGTCTACAGGAATTTCAGTTTCTACTATTTTCTTGGTTGTGCCACTGCAAATAGTACACTGAACTATGAGAAAAAGCCTATGGCAGCTTTCACACCTGGCTCTTCAAAGGTTGGAGACCTCTTTCTGCATTCTAAGGTTAAAAGAGATTTGATATTGGAGGCCATGTTTGTTATCTGTTAACTACAGTAGCTCAGTTTGCAGCTTGTTAGTTGGAGTCTTGAGGTACCTGGATTCAAGTCCAAAGTCTACACATAATTCTTGCTCCCTGCCACAGACAAAGGCATCTTCGCCTGGATTACTTATAACTGGACAAGGACATTACAAGGAAAGGGCATCTCCCTCTCCAGTCTTCTTTACAGCACCTTTGTGTTTTGTTATGTTCAAAGCAAGCTCCATGTTTTTGGCAGTTCTACTAGCTCAATAATAGTAACAGAGAGAGATCTTCAGAGGATCCTATTCAGCCATCACATTGCTCCAGTTTTCTGAGAAATCTAAGGCATATAGCTTACAAAGCCCTGTTAGGGTGATATTTTTTTAACTCAATTCAATATGAAACTAGGTAAATAAAGAATTAAACATACCTAAATAACAAAAATGGTCATGCTTGGCAGTTGTAAGGTATTTGTAGGTGTTATATTCACTTTTATAATTTAATCCTGCATCTTTTACTTCTCTCTTTCATTTCATTTACTAATTCTCAGTATCTTTAAATTGAAAATAAAGGTATTGTTTGGGGACAAAATGTTCAGTCAGTTTATTTTCTTTGTTGTTTTGTTTTATTTTTTATGTTTCTTTGCCATTTCTTCAGGTGCCTATTTAAAGAAACTCCACTTCTTTGCATATGAAAATTTAGTATTACATCAGTTAATTCCAAAAACAAAGCAAAACAAAAGCATATTTCTTAAAGCAATCCATAAACTTGTATTAGAAGTAATCTTGTCTATAATTTTAGATTCTGGGTTGAAAATATTTTCTTCTGTGATCTCTATTTCACACTGCAAGAGAACCTCAATTCCCACACCATCCTGTTAGAAGATAAGCAAACAGCTCTCCTGCTGTAAGTAACATCTGGAAGTCATTGCAATACTGCTATTAGTTAATCATTTGAAGATCTCTGCTAGAAAAGAGAGAGAACACTTACTACTACCAGTCTAAGCATACTGTCCAAACCTATGGGAACAATGAGGTAAATCTTTAATAATGAGAAACATGTCATTGTATTTCTGAAAGGTTATATAATTTAATTGAGCATACTTATAAATAAGGAAGGAAGCTCCCTCTCTACTTGACTTTTTGTTCAACAAAATATAAGTGCTAATAATTAGAAGTGTTTGAAACACATATGTCTATTTTTAAGTTGCCTGGTGCTCAGTAGATATTATACTGGTTTTAAAGTTAAATTCTGATAGCAGAAAAGCAATAGAAATTCGGTTGAGAGTGATAAGCATAATGATAAGAAAGATAAACTTAATTATTTTAACTATAAGTTTCACAGAGCAAGTGAATATGTCTCTTCCCATTCCATTTTTACTCTGTATTGATTTAATCCATGTTTCCAACTAATGAGACATAGTGTGGATTGCTGCAGATGTGTGGTTTTGTCAGTGACTCATAAATCATAACCATCAATCTTTTGATAATGTGTGCTTCCATTTTTTTTAGTATTGACTGTTTTATAAAACTTTAAAACTTACAATGAGATTTGAAGCTTCACATCCTAAGTAGGTCAGAACAAAAAATGTTGATCACAGACACATTATGTTTGTCTGCTCCACAAATATGAGGATGTGCGTCCTTCTGTAATAAAGTTTCTAGAATCATTAGAATCCATTTTTCATAAACTCTAAGGAAGTACAAGATTTTACATGTGAGAAGTGGGAAATTGCTTCACTTAACTAAATGGAAAGTAAAGCTTTTGATTTATAAATGACATTTGTAAAACAATGACACGGAGGACACATAAATATTTTGACATTGTGACCATTTTAATATAAGTGTCAAAATGGCGAACTACAAGATATTCCCTCTTTTAAGCTGAAATATTACATCATGAAGCTTATATCTGGAAGAGAATCCATTTTACATACTAAGCATGCTGATAGACATTTCTAATATGCCATAACTCATACAACCATAAGAAAAATGTCCAACAGAAAAAGTTTGAAAAGCAGCCAAATAGTCATTAAACTAAATGATCAAAGTAGACTATTTAACATAATGATGATTCTTATAATCTTCAGATATTATTTAGGGTGCAAATAATTGTTTAAAAGCTACTTTCTGCTAACTGGCATGCCTATTTAATACCACTATGAGCACATTTACTGAACAGTTAATGGGAGTGATTGCTTTGGAAGTAACTACTGAATGATGGTTTAGAAAGATAACCGACAAGGAGATAGGGATTTCATTACATGATGTCTAGAATAGGCTGATTACAAATATATTGCACAAGCACGAATGTGTGTAGGTATATCTTCTTTCCAAGGAATTTTCTTTTGTCTCTTTCACTCTCATCAAAATGAAGCATTTCTTCTCCCGTTCAATTAACAGGCTTTTTGTTTAGTTATGTTCATGTTTGTTTGCTTTGTTTTGTTTGCTCTTTCATCTGGCTTTTACATAAATTGCTTCATTCTAACATCAATGGGATAAGTGAACAAAGTTCAGAGCATCCTACTTTGCATTCCAATTAGTCCTTCTTTGGGCAGTGCCTTATAGAAATTGCAGTGCCATGTTACCAATAAAGTTGTTCCTTGAGTCTCTGCAAATATAAAAAAAAAGAACAATGTAGGAAATCCTTCTGTATAGGTGTTGCTTTTATTGTTTAATGAATAAATAAGCTGGTTTTTTTTTTTGCTAATGTCTTAACAGAGTAAAGCCAGGCAGGAAATCTGAACAGAGATGAAGAGAAACAGTAGGCAGAGTCAGTGATATGCCAGGTAGCCACTACGGAAAAAGACAGATGCCCAGGAACTTTACCAGTAAACTTGGTAAAATATAAAGTAATAAAAATGTGATCATTTAAGATGTAAGAGCTAGCTAGAAATATACTTAAGCTATTGGCCAAACAGTATTACAAATAATATAGTTTCTGAGTGGTTATTTTTAGTCAGAGCAGCCGGGAACAAATGAATAGACTCTGTCAACAGAATAATTAAAATTGACTCTGCATTATGTTTAAAAACCATCCCAGAGAACCTAGACAACAATGAGGACCCTAAGAGAGACATACATAGATCTAATCTACAGGGAAAATAGAAAAAGACAAGATCTCCTGAGTAAATTGGGAACATGGGGACAAACATAGGGTTGAAGGGGAGGAGTGGGGCAGGGAGGAGAGCAGAGAAAAATGTAGAGCTCAATAAAAATCAATAAAAAATTGACTCTGCAAATGGACAAATTCATCATTACCTAATTAGATCATCACCATACCCCTATAGGCAAAGCCTCTGTAAATTCTTCCTGGCTTTGTTTGGTGATTACTCTGAAAACTCATGTTCATACTTATTTATATTACTTCTAGCCATTTCAGCAGGGTGGAGTGCAGTTTCAACACTCTAGCTCCAGGACCTCACAAGATTTCCTGCTTTATATTTATAACAAGCTTTAGAATTCACATTGTTGGTTTTTACCTGGACTTGAAACTCAAGTATTTTTCCTTTGCTAATGTTCTTTTCCCTTTGATCTTTTTTGTTTCACCAGTTTGAAGTCAATAAATTGAAACACTTTCCACCCAGTTGCCTGAGAAATTCAGTTAAATGTTCTTATTAATTTCTTTCTGGTCTTTGTTTTCTACTTACCATGACTTTACAATGTCTTTCAACTATGCATTGGATATTCATTCTTAAAACCCATCTTTTCTTTTCTATTGCTATTCTTCATCTTTGAACAAAGTATAGAAATAAATGCATATGTTTTCCCTTAGTGATGGTTTCTCTTTTGAAATTGTGGTCAACGTATTTCAAAATAGATATTTGACCATTAGCCTTAGTAACATATTATTTTTTGTCTTTCTAAATACCAAATTACAGAATCACTAATATATTGAATGGTTATGGAAGCTCCTAGATCTGATTTAAGGATAAAATACGTGATTTTAAAAAATCTTTTGGAAATATTTTTCCTATTATGAATATAACCATTTTATATCTTAATTCATAGACTACATAAATTCAATTGTCATGTTAAAAAATTCTTTAATGGAGTGATTCCACATGGTTTATATATCTCTTTGATAAGTTGTAACCTCCATATAGCTGGTAGGAGTAAATTTGTATAGACTTAAGGACAGATGAAAAACTTAGTCTACTTTTAGAATGAAAATTTATGAACACTGAAAGAAGTTCCATTTTCTTCTAAAGAACTAATATTTGTTTCAACATTAAAGCAATATGTGTTTATTTGAACCCAGTTTAATTTAATTACATGCATTGAACCATTTATCAAGCTCCAGGAATCTTGTCTTTTTAAAGATATTCCCCAGTTGACGTCAATGAGCATTTCACTGAAAATGAAGTATTTGAGTTCATCTTTAGAATGTGTCAGTTAGACTAATAAGTATGCGGGAAAGGCATTTTGTAATTTTAAGAAAGTTGAAACGGGACAGTATCATTCTCCAAAACACAGAAAGTGGTACCAAACAACTTAGTGAGAAGTTAAAAAAAATGTCAAAACCAGGCAAAGTGATTGATGCTTAGAATCTAAACACCCAGGAGGCTAAGAGAAGAAGATTGGCATGAGTTCAAGGATATCCTGTGCTACAAAGTAAGTCTTCATCTAGCCAGGGCTACAGAAAGAGACTGTGTGATAAAGCTATTTCTTTCTAATTAAAATATCTATTCCTGGAGAGGAGTATTTTAAGATTTGAAAGTACAAGATCTAGGAAATAAACCTTAGGAGGTTTTAGAAGCTCCTGAAAAATACAAGATTTCTAAGGACCCATCAAAGTGTTAAAGAAGCAGTTTTACTGGGGAGAAGTCACTAGCTGACCAGCAAAGCTGCTCTGAAATTGTGAAAAAGGTTCCAGATGCAAATTCTGTGAGATGTCACCCATGCTTGAGTGAGCTTTTAAGGGATACAGAGGTTTTTTCATCACCTATGACCATATAAGTGAACCATACAATCTCACCAATTCTTTCTTCTAGTCTTGGATAGAATCATTTTTCTCATCACCCTGGGGTTTTGTTGGATTGAAAGAAAATAGCTCCGAAAGCGAGTGACACTAATGGGAGGTGTGGCCTGGTTGAAGGAAGTGTGTCATTGTAGGGGATGGGCTTTGAGACTCCTATGCTCAAGCAGCCAGTAAGACAGTTCACTACCTGCAATCTTTGAATCAAAACGTAAGGTCTCTGAGCTCCAGCACTATGTCTGCTTAAAAAGATTAAAAGTTGCTTTGGTTCCCACTAGGACAATAATGGATTAGACTTTTGAACAGTAAGCCACTCAAATTAAATGTATTCATTTATAAGAGCTGCCACAGTCATGGTGTCCCTTCAAAGCAATGGAAATCCTAAGAGGGGTGCATAGCTCTAAAATATGAATAGATGTTTGAGCCAAAAATCATGTAACTCCCTGTTTAATGAAACAAAACAAAGAAACAAACAAATATTTAAACTTGAGGAAACAAGAGAAAGGGAAGCTTTAATAAGAAGGTGTCTCTTCACTTGGTACTAAGAACATATTCCGCCACAACAGCCTCCAGTGTCCTCCTTTCAGTATTCCATGATCCATTCAGGAGACACACTGTTTCTAAGCTTTACTAATTTCATTCTATTGAAACACGTTCTTCCTCCTCTGTCCTTCAAAACCAACTATAACAGGAACCATGCATTTCTTCATCATTAAGTAAATACTCATCACTGTGGTACTTACTGGGCCTAGCAACATATTAAAAGGAGTCGGGACTATGCTGAGTTCTTAGAATCTGGTTTGTCTTCAAAAAGCATGCAGAATATAAAAATGTATTCTTATGGAACTTGTTCCACAAAGAGAAAATCAAATTAATGCATTGAAATTCTATAAATTCATGAAGATTTTTTCAAGACAAACATCTCCTGTGGGGGTTCCCAGGTTTCCAGGGAGACACCCCCAGTTAGTTCCTTGGGCAGCTGAGGAGAGGGAGCCTGAAGAGGCCAGTTCCTATAGCCATACTGATGAATTTCTTGCATATCACCATAGAACCTCCACCTGGCGATAGATGAAGAAAATGACTGAGCTCCACATTGGAGCACCGGACTGAGATCCCAAGGTCCTGATGAGGAGCAGAAGGAGAGAGAACATGAGAAAGAAAGTCAGGACCGTGAGGGGTGCATTCACCCATGGAGATGGTGGGACAGAACTAACGGGAGATCACCAACCCCAGTTGGATTGGGACTGATGGAACATGAGACCAAACCAGACTCTCTGAATGTGGCCGACGGTGGAGGCTGACAGAGAAGCCAAGGACAAAGGCGCTGATCTTTGACTCTTCTGCATGGATGGGCTCTGTGGGAGCCTTCTCAGCTTGGTTGATCACCTTCCTGGACCTGGGGGGAGTTGGGAGGACCTTGGTCTTAACATAGAGTAGGGAACCCCGATGGCTCCTTGGCTTGAAAAGGAAGGGAGGGAGGGTATGGGGGAGGGGAGTGGAGGGAAGGGGGAGGAAGAGGGGAGGAGATGGAAACTTTTTAAATAAAAAAAAAACTAAAAAAAAATCTCCTGTGATAACTTTTTTTGATATATACATTCACATGTGATTTGATAGCATTGATACTATTTTATAAGCTGGATTCTGCAAGCAGAAGCCAAAGCTAAGCCTGTATTTTCCCTCTATTTCACTGATCCCATGTGAAATTATACATATATCACACATAAACAAGATGACCAATAATATTTTGCTTAGAGAGGTCAAGTAATAGTGAACAACATTGAGACTGAACACAAGAGAAGACATAAGGAGTAGTGAGCATAGCCAGTGGTCACTTTGAGACTTCAATTTTAGTCAAGAGATACTCATGTCTATGAGACCAGAAAGGCTACAACAAAGAAAATGTTTATCTATAATCAGACACAAGCCTTACTATAGCTTGTGGTATTATAGGAAAGAATCACAGTAATTTCCACAGCACTTAAAGCAAAAATGCAGATAGGAACATAACACACTGAAACTCTTTGTCACTCAGAAACATCATTAAGATGAAAGAAAAAATTTAAATAAGAACACAGCAAATGTATTAAAATGATAAAGACATTAAGCAATTTGGTGATGCAGTAAAGATAAACCTACATAAATATACAATGTATAATTAGTTGAAAGGCATTATAGAGAACACATACTGCAATAAATAAGACATTCAACCCAGAGAACAAGATAGTTTGCTGATGAAAATGAACTTTGGTCCAGTGAATAGCTAAAAGAAAAACTTTCATCAACGGGATAGATTTCTACACCATAGATGAGTGAGTGTGTATTGTGGGACAATGGTCTTTTATCCTGCCACTTATATTATATTTTAAAAATGCTGATTCGCCAGTAGCCAGGCAAGAAGTATAGGTGGGGTGACTAGGCAGGAAGTAGAGGTGGGGCAAAGAGAACAGGAGAATTCTGGGAAGAGGAAAGTTCTGTCTGTAGTTGTCATCCAGATGCAGAGGAAGCAAAATGAGAACACCTCACCGAAAAAGGTACCAAGCCACGTAGCTAACATAGACAAGAATAATTGGCTAATTTAAAATGTAAGAAAGAGTTAATAAGAAGCCTGAGCTAATAGGCCAATCAGTTTATAATTAATGTAAGTCTCTGTGTGTTTTTTTGGGGTTGAACAGCTGCAGGATCAGGCAGGACAGAAACCTTCATCAACAAGTGTGCTCATCACACACTGAGCAACCTGTGTACATACGTGCATACCCATGTTGTTCTGTGCTGAATTCAGCTGTTTTATGTGGCTTTTGGTTTGTTTGTTACTTTACACTTTACATAACTAGGTTTTTTTTTTTTCCTGGAAAAAGCAGCACAGAAACAAATACAAAGTCTCTAGTTTACTCAAACTGTTTCTTAATATTGTAATTTTCTCTTGGAAAGCATTCCAGCTCTTAATACAAGCATATTGGGAGACTGAACTGTGGGAGGTAAGAAAGCCTGGTGACTTTGGCAGTGGAATGAATAACTACAAAAGATGGAGATAACAAAAGAATGAGGAGAGTCTGTGTTTAGGAACATGATGAAGCCAAATTAAAAAGCTGGTGATTGATAAGGTTTTAAAATAATCTGTCCAGAAAGATTTGAGTTTATGAAAAATGGGAAAGGAAACGGAGAAACCATGTTGTGTGGAGAGCATGTAAAAGACATAGAAGAGAAGGCAGATGTGATATCAAAGTTTCCCAGGCCCTATTATCCAGGTCTTCTTACAAGCAACTATTAGAATACAGGTGAGAACCTTACACACACAAATGCACATGCACACACATCACACACACACAAATACCATGGGAAAAAAACCAGTGAATTTCATTATTCAAATTTCCTCCTAATTCTCATTCTGGGAATGGTTCTTTTCTGACATTTTCTTCTCTCATCTTTTGTCAATGGTGTTCCAAACTGAAGGTTAGTATATTCTTTTTATCCAGAGTTTGTTAATGAATGTTTTCTGATCTGTTCTGTCCAGAAAATCCTGTTTTCCTTTCCATATTTAGGACTCTCCTGAGTTTTGTTTTAACATAGAGAAAATCTTGAATCTACCTAGAAAAAGTCTAAGTGCAATTTGAGAAACTGTTTCTTAAAACATTGGCATTCATCAGAAATTCACTAATAGTGTTTTCTTCTTACAAAAGCCAAATGCAAACATGTTGTTTTATTTTTATTTACACTCCCATAGGAATGGGTCTGCCTGGTAATAAGGAACACAAGAAAAGCAGACTTACTGTTGAATATTGTCTGATGAACTTGCTTGGGTGACTTCTCAAGTACATATTTTAAGTTGTAAGCATAATAAAGAACAGATCTATGTCTTAAGCTAATGGGGCCATTGTTCCTCTTGTTAAAAAGCATCTTCTTTACCAAATGCCACTCAGGGAAAGGTTCAAGGTACGTGCTGAGAGGAGAGCAAGATCTTTATGAAGGACAAATGTCCAATCTGGCAGATGCAATGTTTTCAAAATGAATAATGGTACAGAGATGCATTTTTTAATTATGTTGCATAGCAAGGACTTTCCAAACATGATTTCTCCTCCTCTGATCCCACACAGGAAGTTTCTGTTGTGCATAGCTTCAATGTTGTGCTGAGAACCACTAGAAACGGCTGAAAAATCTCAGACCCCCTCTGATTTTATTTATTAGGTTTTGTTTTCTCAAGGAAAGCCAACAAAAGTCTCACCTTGTTAATTTTCCTATGCTCACTAAGACAAGGAAGGAGTAGATAGTCTTCCTTTCACAACATGTATGACTTTATTCTTTCTTCTATATTGAATAGTCCAGTGTCCAGATTGATTTAGGAGTCTTTTGCCATGTAAAGACACACAGACACACACATTAATACACACATACAAAGAGTGACATGAGACATACACACACACTGACATATGCACATACACACATTCATACATGACACACATACACCCCAAAACACACATACATACACATGCACACTTATGTACACCAACACACACACGCATGCACACATACATACACTGACACACACATCAACACACATACATACATTCATTGACATACATACACAGGCACTAGCACACACATATGAAAAGATACACACACAGAGTATTGTGATATTTTTCTATCACTAGAAAATATGTAAGTTAATCGCATAATCAGGGAATCACTATGTCACATTCACTTATACAAAGGCAAGGTTCTGCCCTTATAAAATTTAGCAGAGCCTTGGTCAGGCAGATTTTTATACCAAAGTCCCTTGGTAATGTAATTCAATTGCCATTTGCATTATTAGAAATGAACTTGGGTAAACGCTTATCAGTTTATGTTAAAAATTTCCCTCATTGATAGTCTTTTCAGTAAATGTTTAATTTTAGATCACCATAAATTGCATATGGAATATATCTTGTGGTCTATTGAAATAATGACAGAATAGGAAAAGTATGCAAAGTAACGTTTTTCATGAATTGACAAACATCATGGATGATAATTTTTTCCAAATGAAATGAAATATATCTTTAGTGGAACCCTACATTTGTTTTGTTGTTTTTTTTAAACCTCGATATTTTATAAAATACAAAACAAACTAATTTTCCACTTTTGAGTAACTGTTGCTGATACAAAAACATTACTTTTAGACAATCTTTTTAAATATGAAACTAAGTTAACTGTTTCTTATGAATCACTAAGAGAAGCAAGGAACTCATCTTGTACAGATGATAAAAATGTAACAATTGTACTATTTTTAAATTACTGGGACTCAGCTCTGGAATACATATAATAAAAGCGATCAAATGAGATTAAGAATATAACTGCTAAAGGCTTATTCTAAGATGATTATATCTTGTCCCCAAATAATTTAGAGTTGACCTGCTTCACATGGAAACATTCTTTTCAAATTTTTATCCGTAATACGTTATATGCACAGGAAAAGTTAGGTCATGTTATGCTACTATCTAAATAGCTACACTGGATTGCTAATGGACCCAGTTTTATTCTGTGGTGTAGTAAACATTTTTATGAACTCCCAAGTAGGAAAAAAAAAACTGGAGTGATTTGAGGCTAGAAAAAGTTATGTGTAGAATAGAAACTGAGACTTAATCCACAAACCACCGTGGTTCCTCCTCATTTTATGTATATTTCAAGGGAAATTTAATTCAGATGTTTCTGATTAATGTACACTTGGCTCTTCAAATTTGTTGTGCAAAAGTTATTTGATTTCCAGGAAGCCTTTGTGCTTGTGAGACATTTCCCGTTTCCCTCTGTTCATGGAAGTCAAGTTTTCCTCTTCTAGAGGCTGTGCAAACTGGAAAGAAACCTTCTGTTGCTATTTAATCATGCATAGAAGTACATAGTTTTTAATTGTGGATTTTCACATGAAATTATATTCTTGTCTTAGAAAAAAAGGTAAAAGTAAACAAGTAATCTATAAGCAACTTAATCAAGCTCCTGGAATTAGAAAAATCATCTATCTGGTTCATCCTTTTAGATTCCTGGGAGAGTCCCTTGTATGGAGCTTTTACCTAACACCCAAATGCCTGGGCTTTCCAGTAGTATATCTCAGGACTTTCCTCCTCCACCCATCCCAAACTGATCCCTCAAGGTCTCATCCCTACTTCTCCCCAGTCCAACCAGTAGATCCCCTTCCCAGGGAGGCCCTTTCCTAACTCTCATCCAGCACTCCTAGTTCCCTAGTCTGTCTGCATCTGAGGACTGAAGCATGGTTTTCCTTTACTTTTTTTTTAGTTTCCCCCTCCTCCCTGTCTCCCATTTCCCTCCCTGTCCCCTCACTACCCTCCCTCTCCCACTCCAGTCCGAAGAGCAGTAAGGGTTCCCTGCCCTGTGGAAAGTCCAAGGTCCTCCCCGCTCCATCCAGGTCTAGGAAGGTGAGCATCCAAACAGGCTAGACACCCCCCCCCCAAGCCAGTACATGCAGTAGGATCAAAACCCAGTGCCATTGTCCTTGGCTTCTCAGCAGCCCTCATTGTTCGCCATGTTCTGGGAGTCTGGTTTTATCCCATGTTTTTTCAGTTCCATTAGATCAGCCCCACCATCTCAGTGGGTGGGAGCACCCCTCCCAGTCCTGACTTCCTTGCTCATGTTCTCCCTCCTTCTGCTCCTCATTTGGACCTTGGAATCTCAGTCCGGTACTCCAATGTGGGGCTCTGTCTCTATCTCCATCCATCGCCAAATGAAGGTTCTATGGTGATATGCAAGATATTCATCAGTATGGCTATAGGATCGGGCCATTTCAGGCTCCCTCTCCTCAGCTGCCCAAGGAACTAGCTGGGCACATTTCCCTGGACACCTGGGAACCCCCCTAGAGTCAAGTCTCTTGCCAACCCTAAAATGGCTCCCTTAATGAAGATATATACTTCCCTGTTCCCATATCCACCCTTCCTTTATCCCAACCATCTCATTCCCCCGAGCTCTCCCCTTCCTCCCCTTCACACTTTTCTCTCCCCATCTCCCCTTACCCCCATACCATCCCACCCCCAAGTTCCCAATTTTTGCCCGGCAATCTTGTCTACTTCCAATATCCAAGAGGATAACTATATGTTTTTCTTTGGGTTCACCTTCTTATTTAGCTTCTCTAGGATCACAAATTATAGGCTCAATGTCCTTTATTTATGGCTAGAAACCAATTATGAGTGAGTACATCCCATGTTCATCTTTTTGGGTATGAGTTACCTCACTCAGGATAGAGTTTTCTATTTCCATCCATTTGCATGCAAAATTCAAGATATCATTTTTTTTTTTTTCGAGACAGGGTTTCTCTGTGGCTTTTGGAGCCTGTCCTGGTACTAGCTCTTGTAGACCAGGCTGGTCTCGAACTCACAGAGATCCGCCTGCCTCTGCCTCCCGAGTGCTGGGATTAAAGGCGTGCGCCACCACCGCCCGGCTTTTTTTTTTTTTTTTTCATTTTTTTACCACTGCGTAGTACTCTAATATGTACATATTCCACACTTTCTTCATCCATTCTTCCATTGAAGGGCATCTAGGTTGTTTCCAGGTTCTGGCTATTACAAATAATGCTGCTATGAACATAGTTGAACAAATGCTTTTGTAATATGATAGGGCATCTCTTGGGTAAATTCTCAAGAGTGGTATTGCTGGGTCCTGGGGTAGGTTGATCCTAAATTTCCTGAGAAACCGCCAAACTGCTTTCCAAAGTGGTTGCCCAAGTTTGCATTCCCACCAGCAATGGATGAGTATACCCCTTACTCCACAAACACTTATAAATGAGTACATACCATTTTTTTGTCTTTCTTGGTCTTAATTACCTTACTCAATCCATTTGTCTTCAAATTTCATGGAATCCTTGCTTTTAACAGCTGAGTAATAATCCATTGTGTAAATGTACCAAATTTCTTTAACCATTTCTCAGTTGAGGGACATCTAAGTTCTTTCCCAATTCTGGCAATTACAAATATAGCTGCTATGAACATTGTTGAGCAATTGTCCTTGTGGTAGTATTAATATCCTTTGGATATATGTCCAAGAGTGGTATAGCTGGGTCTTGTGGTACATTGATTCCCAGTTTTCTAAGAAGCTGCCACGTTCATTTCCAAAGTGGCTCTACAGGTTTGCACTCGTACCAGCAATGGAGGAGTTTTCCTGTTGCTTCACCTCCTCTCCAGCATGAGCTGTCACTTGTGTTTTTTCTTCATCTCTCTGACAGGTGTAAGATGTAATCTCAGAGTCATTTTGATTTGCATTTCCCCAACCCCAGCTAAGCCTCCTAGAAATTAGCAGATACATAGCCTGATCTGACCATCTCCTGCAAACAGATTGTTGCCTAGCCCAGTTGTCATACGAGAGGCTTCAACCAGCAACTGATGGAAACAGATACAGGCTCACAGCCAAACATTAGGCAGAGTTCTGGAATCTTACAGAAGAGGAGGAGAAACGATTCTAGGAGACAGAGGGGTCATGGACACCACAAGACAACTCACAGAACCAACTAACCTCGGTTCATAAGGACTCACAGAGATGGAACAGACAACCAGGGAGACTGCACCTAGGCACTCTGCATATATGGTACAGTTGTGTAGCTTAGTCTTCTTGTAGGACACCTATCAGTAGGAAAGGGGCTGTCCCTGACTCTTTTACTGGCTTTTGGGAGCCTCTTCCTCATATTGGGTCACTTTGCCCAGCCTTAATCCATGGGGAGGTGCTTAGTCTTACTGTATCTTGATGTGCATGTTATGTTGATGCTCATGAAAGATCTGTTCTTTCCTGAAGGAGGAAGAGTGGATTAGGAAGGGAACAAAGGAAAATGGAGAGAGGAACTGGGAGAAAAGAGAGGGGAAACTATGGCCAGGATGTAAAGTAAATAAATACATATTTATTTATTTAAAAAGAAAAAATCATTTATGAATTTATATTATATGTCTTTGATTACACAATAGATAACATATGTTATAATCAGTAAAAAAAAAGAATTGAACCAAAATTCAAGGGATCTGGTTTCTGCTTTCTATTCTACCACATGAGTAATTTTTAAAGGAACCCATTTATTTTCTTTTATTCTTATCTACAAAAGAAATAGTCTAGATTAAATAGATTTTTAAGTAACAATTTTTCAATTTCTTAATAAATTATACAGATCAAAGATATACACAAAAACACACATGTATAATATGCATAATATATATTCCAAAATAATCAGTTCTACTTCAAATAATGACCTCAGTTTCCTTAAGTATTATTACAGCAAAATATTTATTATCTTGAATTCTTTTTCTCTTCTCTGCTTGAAAGAATAAAAGACAAAATTATGACACACATTATATTAAAGGTTGTTTTTTTTTCACAGTTGATTTATGGAACTTACACACTGTACGACTATCACACAATTAGTATTTACATTTAGATAATACAATAATGCTGACCCTCAGGCACTAAGATGTTTTAGATAATTTTATCAGATATGCTATGTGTGGTTCCTTCCTTGCATAATAATGAACATTCTATAAGTTGCTTCTGGTTCACACTGACTGGACTTGTGAGGTGTCTGAAGACTACAATCCACATCTTAGTTGAGGATTCCAAACTGCTGGATGTTACACCTCAAAGTGGAAACCATTATCACAACATCAGCAGGGGAGATGTAGAAAAATCATGAATAGGTTTCTACATTTTGGGGAAAGAGTTTATGCAATATCTACTGACATATGGGCAACCTAATCATGTCATCTAGTGGAATAAACTTCAGAGGCTGAGGAAACTTAATCCAGCCAGGAAGTTCAACACTACAGACTCTATCTGACTTTCAAACTTACAGATGCACAGTTACATACACAAAATTTAAATAATGTTAGAGTAGGGAAAAATATAGAAAATTTATGTGATGATTCTATGATGGAGGAGGGTCATCTGTCTATGTGTTACTCTCATTGGTAAATAAAGAAACTGCCTTGACCCTTTAATAGGACAGAAAATTAGGTAGGTGGAGTAGACAGAACAGAATGGTGGGAAGAAGGGAAGTGAGGCAGATGCCTCAGGCAGTCGCCATTCTTCTCCCACCCAAGACAGATGGTGGCTAGAATCTTCCCGGTAAGCCGCCACTTTATGGTGGTACAGGTTATTAGAAATGGGTTAATCAAGATGTGAGAGTTAGCCAATAAGAGGCTACAGCTAAGGGGCTAAGAAGTGTTTAAATGACTACAATTAGTGTGTTATTTCGGGTGTAAAGCTAGTTGTGAGGGAGCCGGGATGAAGAGCAGGCCTACCCACAGCTCCTTCCACAATTCTAGAACCAGAGTTTTCTCATTCAAAAACATAATTTAATGAGAACATTCATTTCTGCCTGGTATGTGATCACATTTCAAAAAACTGTGTTTATTTTCCTTAGTATTATAACAATATTTAGAGAAAAGTCAAGTAGCATATTGGCAAATATTTCTCTTTACATATAGTGTTTAAAATAGGATGTTGGTTAAATAATGTGGATCAGCTTTGTAGTAAGAAATTTGAATATTACTTCCAATATATCATTTATATATGTTATTTCTTCTTGTTCAGTGATATTAGTCTATATGTAGATGAATGGCAAAAGATTTGTTAAATTGAAATTCGTGTTTTGCCCTCCCTATAAGTCTAAAAACTCTTTGTCTGCACAGCTCCTGACTTATGCATATCAATAACAGTGGAATTTAAGCAGAAGTAAAGGGTTAAATCTAATTTTTCTTAAGAGGCTATGGAAAGCCTGTATGATATTTTCACATGTGTTCTGTTTTAGATAACTCATCAAATGTTCAGGAAGTTGATGCTAACTCACTTTACAAATAGGCAGAAAAGGGAATAAATTTCATCAGTATTTTGATGAGTAGCGATAAAAAGGCAAGCCAATTCTTTTTGACAAGAATATTCCTTTTTAGATATTTGAAAGTTGCTAGAATCACTTCAATGTTATCTCTTTGACATGCTTTACATTAAGTTATATATGATGCATAAATGCTTTAAAACACAGCTATGCAGTAGAAGATACTAATTATGACAAAGTAACAGACAAGATTTAGATCCCATTCTTCTAACACCGAGGCTGAAAACATCCTCTCTACCCTGATCCTTCATGAGGAAGAATCTGATATAGAATAACCAATACAATACATGCACAAGTGTGTCAACATGATTGCTTTTTTATTGAAGTTTTGAGAACAAAGGGAATTACAATAGGTGTTGTAGAAAGGCACTGAGCAGAATCAAAGGACTTAAAATACAGAGCATAGAAATTCTGTCAATAGTAGATGGCTGTAAACAGAGCAATGAAAGTTGTTCAAAATTAAGATTCTCCAAAGGGCAATGAGCCTGTCTATCATTTTACAACTTACTGAAAATAAAGAGTGGAGTGACAGGAATGGTCATATAACCATGACAACCCAAAGTTGCATAAGCGAAAGTCTACTGGGTGACATTTCCCTTTACCATTCTTTCTCTTTAGATGTCCACTTATCAAAACACTGGTGGAATTCCCATCATCCTTATAATCTAACCACAAAAGTCCTCATATGCCTTTTTAAATATGAACATAATTAAGGTAGGCCTTATAATAGAAATTTGACAACACAGGAAACCAAGCTTATAATAAAAGGACTTTAGATAATTCTATTTTTTATGAGATTCAAATTTCCACAGCCAATGATTATTTTAGACAACTTATTTACTTTGCATTACTTCAGTAAGAAACCATCTACTATTAGTTTAGACTAGACATTCAGGAAGATAGATAATACCTTTCTAAATTTTGCAACTGTAAATATCTTAATGTATTTATTACTAAATCATGTCTATCTCATAATGACTGTGTGGGTGGTTGCAGGAATATGATGGTCATAGGACAACTTTGTGGAGTTGGTTATTGCTTTCCACATGTGGATGCCAGGTATCAGATTTAAGTCATAAGACTTGTGCAGTGAACATGACCTGTTGAGATATCCAATGACCTTCTATTTTGATTTGTATTCTTGGGGTTAAATTATTTTGTTATTTCCTATAGTAGAAAGGGAAAGGACATGCTATGATTACATATAAACTATTCAGTTCTATAAATGCCATTTTGCTATATAATTTTTGTATATACATGAAAAATTACATAGTATATTATATCTGTGGATTGTTTGCAGTTTTTTCTCTTTTTAATTTATTAGATTTTTTTTAAAAAATACCCATCCAAGTTCGCACGTGCTCCCATCCTCCCATTAGCTCCACACGCCCTCCCACCACACCCCCACATAATTCTCAGAGACAGTAAGGCACATTGCCTTATGGAAAGTTCAAGTCCATCCCTACTATATCTACACTGAGCAAGGTACACATCCAAAGAGAATAGGATCTTAAAAAGTCACTACATGCAGTTTGGATAAATCCTGGTGACACTGCCAGTGGTCCCTCAGTCTACCCCAGCTATGCAACTTTCAACCACATTCAGAGGAACTAGTTAGATCCTATGCTAGTTCCTTCCCAGTCTGCCTGGAGTTGGTGAGCTCCCATTAGCTCAGGCAAACTGTTTCAGTGGGTAAACCCATGATGGTCTTGACCTCCTTTTTAAAATTCTCATTCCTTCCACTCTTCAACTGGACTTTGGAGCTCAGTCCAGTGCCACCATCAGTTGCTGGATGAAGACGTTATGGTGATAATTAAGATAATCATCAGTCTGACTACAGGGCAAGTCAAGATTGAGCCCTCTCTCGACTATCGCCCAGGGTCCTAGGTGTGGTCATCCTTTGGATTTCTGGGAATTTCTCTAGAGCCAAATTTCCGCTAACCCTATAATGGCTCCCTCAAACAAGATATCTTTCTCCTTGCCCTCATCCCTGTCCTTTCTCTATCTCGACCATCCCATTCCCTCAAATACTCCTCTACCTTTCCTCTCTCTCTTCATTTTCTCCTCCTACCCTTCCCTCTTCCCCCACCCCCATGCTCCCAATCATGCCAGTCAATCCTGTCCACTCCCAATTTCTAGGTAGAAATTGTGTGTGTGTGTGTGTGTGTGTGTGTGTGTGTGTGTCTTTGGGTTTACCTTAGCTTCTCTAGGATCATGAACTATAGGCTCAATGTCCTTCTCTTATAGCTAGTATCCACTAATGAGTGAGTACATACAATATTCATCGTTTTGGGTCTAGGTTACCTCACTCGGGATAGTGTTTTCTAATTCCATCCATTTGCACGCAAAACTCAAGATGTCATTGTTCTTTTACTGCTGAGTAGTACTCTAATGTGTATATGTGCCACATTTTCTTTATCCATTCTTTGATTGAGGGGCATTTGGGTTGTTTCCAGGTTCTGGCTATTACGAATAATGCTGCTAGTTCCTCTGAATGTAGTTAACAGTTGACAGTTGCATGGCTGGGGCAAACTGAGGGGCCACTGGCATCAGCACCAGGATTTATCCCTACTGCATGTACTGGCTTTTGGGATCCTTGCTCAGTGTAGAACTAGTTAGGAAGGGCTTGGACTTTCCACAAGGCAATGTGCCTTACTCTCTCTGAGGATTAGATAGGGGTGGGGTGGGACAGTCTGTGGAGCTAATGGGAGGAGGGTAGCGAGTGGGAACTTGGATAGGTATTTTATTAAATCTAATAAATTAAGAAAAATTAAAGAAATGCAATAATATACATAAAAATATAATATTTCAGTTAATCAGACAATGTGCTTCAAAAGATTAAAATGAAAGTAGATCACTAAGTTTTATACATCTAGATATATACACAGAAATGCTCTAAGTATAATACAGGTTCATAATGCAATGTACAGGATTTTGTTTTATATATGTGTGTATACTTTATATACTATGTGTAATATGTATTATATAAAATATCATATGTAAATTTTACATACATATTAATTACCTGATAATTATATAAAATGCCTTTTTTAGCAGTTCCAAGAATCAAAATTTTACATGACAATCATTTAATATAAATTTCAATAATGATAGTAGGTGAATTTTTAGATCCAGCATAATGGAAAAGCTAAGGGGGATAGACTTTTTGACAGATGGAAAAGAAATGATTTACCATTTTCAATTTTGCAAAATGAACTGTTTACTATAATCCACTCGGGGTTGAATATTATTTACTTTTTGACCTGATTTAGAGATCTCTTACTATAGTACTTCACAGCCACTTTTCTTCACAAATGAATACATATTTCATAAGCCTGGGAGCCAGAGGATAATTTTTTAATAAACATGTATCTCTACCTCACAGCTTTGGGGTGTGGCTGCACAAGGAGGCATACTTCTTGCTAAAAGCATGTCATTCATGCTTTTGCCTCTTAGCTCTGAGCTCTGTGATGGCTAAAAGTGAATTTTCTTCATTCGTGTCAATCTAAAGTGGAATCATCAGAATTTTTAAATTATATGATATATTCACTTTTAATCTCCCAAATATCCTATAGCACAATTTTTAGCTTCTGTCTTGGAATGGCAGGAACTACAAAATCTTTCGAGTTTTGAGTGTAGTGGGAGGAGGAGAGGAGAGAGAATGCAATAGAAAATAGAGCAAAAGGATTTCAAAAGGGAGGGAAGAGTTGAAGAAAGGAGAGAAAGAAGGAAGAAAGGAAGGGAAGGACAAGAGATGTAATGAATGAAGGGAACAGATTCTTGCAGAGGGCTTGACCTTGGCTCCCAGGAGACCCGTGGGCAGCTTACAACCACTTGTATTTCCAAGTGCAGAGGATCCAGAACCCTCCTCAGAATTCTGCAGACAGCTGCAGTCACACGTTCACACACACACACACACACACACACACACACACACGCACATGCACACACACATGCACACATGCATACACATGCTCACACACCAAAAAAAAAAAATTAAAATAAAATCCTCAGAAAACGAATTAACTACTAGAAACAGAATAGTGTTTGGAATCGAGAGACAACTATAGTGGCACGGACTTGGAGCAAGACTGGGACTTCAAACCACAGAAACCATGATGATATTATTTATTAACGAAGCTGATTAATTTTAAATTTAACAATAAAATATTATCTGAAAATAGAATCTTATAAATATGGTTTGTATTTCAACTTTTTCTAAAACCGTCCTTTTTGTGTGGATGAAATGTATGATTTTCCCATTGAGTACCTACACACAATTCCCACACAGGCCTCCCCCACCTTGGAACCTGTACGTAATTTTCTTTTATAAATTCTGACAGAAAAATTGGGGACTCTTTTGCAATTAGATAATAAAAATAACTTCCCGTATTTCTCCCTATTACTCAGGGAAATCTCAGTTGTGCTGTTTTCTTATTTCCTCAAGTTATATATGATCCTAATACGTGCTCATTAATTCTGACACACTGAACATTTATTTTATTTACAATTTTTGCTCCCGGGTTCTCTCGGGAGAGGCACATCTCAATTTTATGAGTGACTAGGGGGTAAGCAGTTATGCAGTCATGCTCCAGCCTGCTTCCGTGTCTCACATTCATAATGTTGAACACTCAATCTACAACCCACAGCAACACATCACGGTCACAATTCCAATCACACAATGGCCCATCATTTTAATTCATGTCGTGCTTTAGAGACAAGCGATTCCTGATTAGCCCCTGGATATCTCCTGCTTTTAATGTCTGCGCCCATTTGGCTGCTGACCTGGTAGAAATGGAGCTGGTGAGCAGGTCTTTGGTCTCCTGTAGCTGCAGAGGGCTCAGAGCAGACATAAAACAGGCCTACAGCCCTCCACATCTGAACAGTGTTTCCTGTCTGTACTTCTCATTTTTACACTTGGCATGAGCTGCGGTGACCTTTACACTGTTCTTAAAAGGGATGCCTTTTATGGAGGTTAAGAGTGACTTGGCCCCCAAACAAAGTCCTGGGGCCCCACTAACCCCCAACTGTGCCATGTGTGCACAGTGCTGCAAAGGCTGATTTAGTGGCACGGGAAACAGTCCCCCAGAACTGCACACACTGAGATCACCACAGTTATATGACTTAAAGATACTTGTGCACCCCACTGATCATTACCAGAGTTACAAAAATCAGGCTTTGGGCTGCAGTTTTCTGCAGACTCAGCAGCATTGTGACCACATGAATTAATGATAGCATGGAGTGGTCATTCTTCAGCTACTTGTAACCGTCATTTATTAAGACCTAACATGGGACTTCCTTGACCGGAAAATAGTGTCTCAACCAGTTCCCTCTGGATGAAGCTATGCATGTTTACTATGTTTAACTCTATGTATTTATCTCCGAGTGCGGAGCCACATGTGACACAATTTTGGTCTGAAATGTAATAAGTCAGCGTATATTTCCATTTTATTATTTAAGAGCTCTATACATAAGAGATGGAGAGAAAAAAAAGTATTTCCCTTGATTGTCGAGGGCATAGAAACAACCACTGCTGTTGGTTCTGTAGCTCAGAACCTGTATAGATAGGAATTTAGTGAACTCAATTTTCTTTGCAAAGCCTTTGGGCACAGTGATCCTCTGTGAAGTTATTTATTATCATGTACTTCCTACTTTACTTTTGATTCAGGCCTATAGACATAACCTTTATTCACGTTACCAATGACTTTAGATTTGGATTACTTTCAAAATAACATTTCAATCATTACATTAAAATAGTGATCTTATTGTTTCCTTTGACAAGTTAAATTTATTTATTTTTTTCTTTTTTTTCTTTTGGTTTTTCAAGACAGGTTTTCTCTGTCGCACTGGCTTTGCTGGAATTTTCTCTATAGACCAGGCTGGCCTCAAACTCAGATATCTGCCTACTCTGCCTCTGTCTGATATTAAACATGGGTGCCAGTAATGTGTAGCTATTAAAATTATTTTTAAAGGTTCTTATATTTGTCTGCCTTATTGTTCTCTTCTTAAGAAAATTATTTTTTTGTTAAATATTTTTTATTAAAAATTTCTAACTCCTCCCCACCTCCCATTTACCTCCCCCTCCCCCTCCACTCCCCCTCCGTCTTCTATTCAAAGAGCAGTAAGGGTTCCCTGCCCTGTGGAAAGTCCAAGGTCCTCCCCACTCCATCCCGGTCTAGGAAGGTGAGCATCCAAACATGCTAGCCACCCCCCCCCAAACCAGGATATGTAGTAGGATCAAAATCCAGTGCCATTGTTCTTGGCTTCTCAGCAGCCCTCATTGTCCGCCATGTTCAGGGAGTCTGGTTTTATCCCGTGCTTTTTCATTCCCAGTCCAACTGGCCTTGGTAAGCTCCCATTAGATCAGCCCCACCATCTCGGTGGGTGGGTGCACCCCTCGTGGTCCTGACTTCCTTGGGCTAAGAAGCAATTATTCACTTCCAGGAAAACTCTCAAACTAAGAAAACAAAGTTAAGTCTTTCACTGGTTGCTACATAACATCCCTATGTAGGTGTCTGTATTAAATGACAGCACCTCCTGTCTTTAATGTACCCTTCCTGGTCACCCATTTAATTAGCGTCCCTGTCCTGTGGAACATGAGAAGACATGATGAGACAGAGCAGCTTTTACTATGCTCAAGAAAAAAAATCCCATCCCTGACATACCAGGGAGACTAGAAATGACAATCTCACAGAGACCTTTGTCTTCTGTTGTATGTTTATGTAAAGTACCATACATAGTAGAGTTACATCTAGATGCCCTCAACTGAAGAATGGATAAGGAAAATGTGGTATATTTACACAGTGGAGTACTACTCAGTGATAAAAAAAATAATGACATCTTGAAATTTCTAGGCATACTAGAAAAAAAAAAATACTGAGTGAGGCAACACAGACCTACAAAGACAAACATAATATGTACTCACTCATAAGTGACTTTTAGACATAAAGCAAAAAATAATCAGCCCACAGTCCACAAACCCAAAGAATCTAGAAAACAAAGAAGACCTTAAGAAAGAAACACATAGATCTGCCTAAAATAAAAAAGAGACAAGATCTCCTGAGTAATTTGGGAGCATGGGGAACATGGGGGGGGGGGGCGAGTGGAAGGGGAAAAGGGAGAAAGGAAGGGGAGTGGGAAAATGTATAGCTCAATTAAAAACAATAAATTATTGTGGAAAATACATTTAATATAAAACAACATTAGAAGTGTAAAATTGTTAACTTTATGTCAAAGGTGTACTAACACAGTATTCAAGGTGGATTTTAAACTAGACAGTAAGTAAAGAGATGAATCATGTGCTCCAATATCTGCATACTAAAGTATCTGACATAAAGAACTCCCTCAAATGTGCTGAGTCTAATTTATAGTATAGGCACATTTATTCCTGCTAGCTCCCTGAAGTGTGCTCGTGTGTGTATATGTGTGTGTGTGTGTGTGTGTGTGTGTGTGTGTACTCCTTCACTCACTTTTCCCTTAAAGTTTTATTCTTTAGATGTATTTTTATAGAAATTAATATCTACATTCTTCTCTACTTGTTTAACATAAATCATCAATATCCCTGTATTAGTGAAATTTATAAATAGACATCTTATTTCAAAAATAATAAAAGCCAAACTTTTATTCTTATATCTGGCAAAAATACCTTTGCACTTTCATAAAATAAATATCTATGTAGGAAATGTATGTGTGTCTGTGTGTGTGTGAGAGAGAGACAGCTATCTGTGGCTATAAAATGTAATTAGTATTTTGTCTCCTTTTACAAATAATCTATGAAAATTTTATAACATAAATGTAAAGATTTCCTGTGACTTTGAGATTTCTGAATATAAAATGATGAACAAATTCAAAAAAACTAAAATTCATATGCATCATTATTTTAAAGTTTCCCTGAATTAGATAAATTCAAATCAACAGTAAGAAGATGTCAAATTAAACCTGACATTTTTGGTTGAAATCCTCCTCAAATTTCTTTCTAATTATCTATTCCAAAATTTTACGTTATAATGTATAGATTCTATAGACAATTCTACCTGCAAAAATCCCATCCAAAAGCTGAAAAACAGTTTTATTCACTATGCTCAACAGTTTGCTCACCTAATCAAGGAGGGAGCACAAATAACCTCTACCACATCATTTCATTGACAGTAAGTCTCCCATCAGAGGCATACTTGGCTTTTTAAAGAGGTACCCCTATGGGCTCCTCTGGATAGTCTTTTCAAATGCCACAGAAATAAGTTTCAGTCCTGATCCTTAACCCCAACTGAAGTGAGAGAATAAATGAAAAAACATGTGTTCCTTTCTGAATTCTTTTACTGCAAGGTGACCTGTATATTCATGATTTTGTAGCTAGCAACCCTTACTCTTGTATAGTACACGTCTTTAGAAAGGTACGGTTGTATATTTTCTTAATTAACATGTCCTGTTAGAGACTAGGATAAAGAAGGAATATCTCAAGGCATTGTTATCATCTGAGATTGTGGTATGTTGATGAATGGATATTCATGTCCATCATAATGTATTATGATAAAAAATGATACATATTATTGAATGCCCTTAGGTAATATGCTGCCATTTCAACTTTACACTGGGTCAATTATGGAAAATGCAATAGGATGTTGTATTCTTCATATAAAAAGATGTAGTATGAACATCTTACTTATATTTCATTAAAGAAGTGATAGTAGAACCCCATTGCTTATTTTATTTTAGCTCCATGAATCAAAAGAAGAGAAATAAGTGTACATGCAGTGACATCATTTTTCAATAAGTTATTCATGTTGACTAAATCAAAATAAAGCAGTGTCATTCACAGCATAAGAAGCAAAGTAATTTCACTGAGAAGTTTTGCCAACAGGGCTTCCCTCCTTTACTATTCTTTATTCCTTGTGTGATTTATGGCAAATAAATCCTGTATTGCATCATCAAAAATGAATACAAATTCAAGAATATTAGTTGAATATTCTTTATATGCTTTTTAATTTCCCATGGTTTTGCTCTTAGTTAGCTTTTCCAAAAGGTGAATCTGTCTTATGAATTAGTAATGTAGACATATGTTAGAAGTGTCCATGAGAATGTCAGCAAAAATCTAGGACTGTTTTGCTTCCCTATAATTTTGATCCAGACCCACACGGGCAAGCTTTTGACAGTAAATATAAATTCAAGATTAAGTAACTGAGTCTCTATCTTGGGTATCGTAGCTATGTCTGTAATCTGAGAACCCAAGAGGAAAAAGGCATCCAAATTATTGTGAGTTTGAAGTTAGCTCGTTCTACCTAGTGAGTGCCAAGTGAGCCTTTTTTTGAAGCATTAATTGAAACTTTGGATGAAGGAAACTTGATAACAAATGAACGAGCCCTGTACTCTTGATGTTGACTGACTGAAAAAGTTATTGATACTGTGTTATCTGGCATTGCAAGATACTCTGAGACATTTTCTCTCATGGTATCTTTACAGTAGGAATCACCAGTGTGCATGGAAAGAAAATAGATAATTCTTCTCTCCTTGATGATTAAATCTGCTAGAATAATGCCACTTTTCTCTTCTGAAGGAAAAGTATTCCATAGCTGGAGACAAATACAAGAGAAAACATAGCCAGTCTTGAGTACTGACTACAGTTCCTTTATGGATATAGCATGAGTGGCATAATTGTGGAAGAAATAAATGTTAGGTTGGATTTCATTAAGTTAAATATAGAAATTATATGAATAGCTGTAGTCAACACAAAATACAGCCAATGAAGTAGTAGAAAAAAGGGACAAGTTTCATTAAAGACTATAATGTATAATATAAAGCAATTTTTAAAATTTTGACAAGAAAGAGAACAGCCTAAATACAAACTGATAAGATCAGTGCCCTACATGTTATAGTGAGAAAAACACTTCCTGAATATAATTTCATTCGCCCAAGAATTAATGCCAACAACTCACAAGTGGAACTTCTTGTGACCAAAAGACTCTTCAAAGCAAAGGGAACTATCGATCATATGAAGAGGATGCCTTCAGAATGGAAAAGAAACTTTGTCAGCCATTCATTTGGCAAAGGTTAAATATTCCTTTTTTATGGATTTTTATTGAGTTCTACGGTTTTCTTTGCTCCCCTCCCTGACTTTCCTCTCCTTTTAAACCCTTTTCCAAGGTCCCCATGCTCCCAATTTAATCGAGAGATCTTATCTTTTTCTACTACCCATGTAGATTAGATCTATGTATGTCTCTCTTAGGGTTCTCATTGTTGTCTAGATTCTCTGGGATTGTGATTTGTGGGCTGGTTTTCTTTGCTTTATATTTTTAAAAAACACCTATGAGTAAATACATGTGATAATTTTACTCAAAATTATGATTTTTAGCTCCATTCATTTGCTACCTCACTCAAAATGATGTTTTCTAGCTCCATTCATTTGCCTGCAAAATTAGAGATGTCGTTATTTTTTTCTGCTGTGTAGTATGCCATTGTGTAAATGTACCATATTTTCCTTACCTGTTCATCGGTTGAAGGGCATGTAGGCTGTTTCCAAGTTCTGGCTATGACAAAAAAAATGCTGCTAAGAACATAGTTGAGCACATGTCCTTGAGGTACAATTGAGCATCCTTTAGATATATACTCAAAAGTAGTATTACTGGGTCTTGAGAAAGGTAATTTCCTAATTCTGAGAAATTGCCACACTGGCATCCAAAGGGGCTGTACCAGCTTCTATTCCCTCTAGCAATGCAAGAGTGTTCCCTTTATCCTACAACCTTTCCACCATAAGTTGTCATCAGTGTTTTTGATCTTGGCCATTCTTACAGGTGTTTTGATTTGCATTTCTCTGATGACTAAGGATGTTGAACATTTCCTTAAGTGTCTTTCAGTTATTTTAGATTCCTTTGTTCAGAGTTCTCTGTTTAGGATTGTACTCCATTTTTTTCTTTTTTCTTTCTCATTTTTTTTTATTAAAGATTTCCATCTCCTCCCCCTTCCCTCTCCTCCCTTCCACCCATACCCCCACTCCACCCCTCTCCAAGACAAAGAGCCATCAGGGTTCCCTTCACTATGTTAAGTCAAAGGTCCTCCCAGCTCCCCCTAAGTCCAGGAAGGTGAGCAACCAAACTGACAAGGCTCACAGTGAGCCCGTCCATGCTGTAGAGTTCATGTTCATTGCCATTGTCCTTGGTTTCTCAGTCCTCCTCCACCGTCAGCCACATTCAGAGAGTCCGGTTTGGTCCCCTGAATTCCAACTGGACTTGGTGGTCTCCCGTTAGATCTGTCCCACCGTCTCAATGGGTAAACACACTCCTCATGGTCCTGACTTCCTTGCTCATGATCTCCCTCCTTTTGCTCCTCATCGGGACCTTGGGAGCTCAGTCCGGTGCTCCTATGTGGGGCTCTGTCATTTTCTCCATCCAATGCCAGGTGAAGGTTCTATGGTGATATGCAAGATATTCATGAATATGGCAATAGGATCTGTACATTTCTGGCACCCTCTCCTCAGCTGCCCAAGGACCTAGCTGGGGGCGTCTTCCTGGACACCTGAGAACCCCTCTAGAGTCAAGTCTCTGCCAACCCTAGAATGGCTCCCTTAATTAAGATATATAATTCCTTGTTCCCATATCCACTTTTCCTATATCCCAACCATACTATTCCCCCAAGCTCTTCCCATCCTCCACTTCACACTTTTCTCTCCCCATCCCCCTCCCCCCATCACACCCCACTCCCATGTTCCCATTTTTTTTGTCCGGCAATCTTGTCTACTTCCAGTATCCAGGAGGATAACTATATGTTTTTCTTTGGGTTCACCTTCTTATATAGCTTCTTTTAAGTCTTTGAAGAAAGAAATTGAAGAGGATACCAGAAAATGGAAGGATCTCCCTTGCTCTTGGATTGGGAGGATCAACATATTAAAAATGGCAATACTACCAAAGGCAATCTATAGATTTAATGCAATCCCCTTAAAGATCCCATCAAAATTCTTCACAGATCTTGAGAGGACAATAGTCAATTTTATATGGAAGAACAAGAAACCCAGGATAGCCAAAACAATCTTATACAATAAAGGGACTTCTGGAGGCATTGCCATCCCTGACTTCAAACTCTATTACAGAGCTACAGTATTGAAAACAGCTTGGTATTGGCATAAAAATAGAGAAATCGACCAATGGAATTGAATAGAAGACCCAGATCTTAACCCACAAACCTATGAACACCTGATTTTTGATAAAGGAGCTAAAAGCACACAATGGAAGAAAGAAAGCATCTTCAACAAATGGTGCTGGCATAACTGGATGTCAACCTGTAGAAGAATGAAAGTAGATCCGTGTCTATCACCATGCACAAAACTCAAGTCCAAATGGATTAAAGACCTCAATATCAATCTGAACACACTGAACCTGTTAGAGGAGAAAGTGGGAAGCACTCTACAACATTTGGGCACATGAGACCGCTTCCTACGTATAGCCCCAGCAGCACAGACATTAAGGGCATCATTGAATAAATGAGACCTCCTGAAGCTGAGCAGCTTCTGTAAAGCAAAGGACACTGTCACTAAGACACAAAGGCAGCCTACTGACTGGGAAAAGATCTTCACCAACCCCGCAACAGACAAAGGTCTGATCTCCAAAATATATAAGGAACTCAAGAGACTAGACTTTAAAATGCTAATGAACCCAATTAAAAAATGGGGCACTGAACTGAACAGAGAATTCTCAACAGACGAAGTTCGAATAGCCAAAAGACACTTAAGGGCATGCTCAACCTCCTTAGCAATCAGGGAAATGCAAATCAAAACAACGTTGAGATACCATCTTACACCTGTCAGAATGGCTAAAATCAAAAACACCAATGATAGCCTTTGCTGGAGAGGATGTGGAGTAAGGGGTACACTCATCCATTGCTGGTGGGAATGCAAACTTGTGCAACTGCTTTGGAAAGCAGTGTGGAGGTTTCTCAGGAAATTTGGGATCAACCTACCCCAGGACCCAGCAATCCCACTCTTGGGAATTTACCCAAGAGATGCCCAATCATATTACAAAAGCATTTGTTCAACTATGTTTATAGCAGCATTATTTGTAACAGCCAGAACCTGGAAACAACCTAGATGCCCTTCAGTGGAAGAAGGGATGAAGAAAGTGTGGAATATATACATATTAGAGTACTACTCGGCGGTAAAAAACAATGACATCTTGAATTTTGCATGCAAATGGATGCAAATAGAAAACACCATCCTGAGTGAGGTAACCCAGGCCCAAAAAGATGAACATGGGACGTACTCACTCATAATTGGTTTCTAGCCATAAATAAAGGACATCGAGCCTATAATTAGTACTCCATTTTTATTGTATTATTTGTTCTTGTGATGACTAATTTATTGAGTTCTTTGTATATTTTGGAGATCAGACCTCTGTTACTGGGGTTAGTTAAGATATTTTGCCATTCTATAGGCTGTTGTTTTGTCTTGTTGATTGTGTCCTTTGCTTTACAGAAGCTTTTCAGTTTCTGGAGTTCCCCTTTATTAATTATTTCTCTCAGTGTCTATGCTGTTGGGGTTATATTTAGAAAGTGGTCTCCTGTGCCAGTGCATTCAAGTATACTTCCCACTTTATAAATATACAAAGAATGCAAATTATAGAGTCAAAAATTATTCTGGAACCTGAATAGAGAGTTCTAGGGGAAAAAATGAAAGAAGGAAAAAAAAGGGAGGAAAGAAAGAAAGAAAGAAAGGAAGGAAGGAAGGAAGAAAGAAAGAAGGAAAGAAAGAAAGAAGGAAAGACTAAGAAACACCTCAAAAATGCAAAAATGCTCATCACTCCTAGATTTAGGAAAATAAAGCTAAAAACAACTTTGTTATTTTTAATTCCCTCAGTTTAAAAGGAACAAATTAATAGAACAACTAACAAGAAATGCTAGCAGGGATATGGGGATAAAAACCCTCATTCACTGTTGGTGGGATTGTGAACTGGTGGTTTCCATAGTAGTAGTGCAGCCACTATGGAAATCAGTATGGAGGATTTTCAGAAACCTAAAACTAAATATACCATAATACCCAGCTATATCACTCTATGTAAAATGCCAAAAGCACGCGACATCATACTCAACAGATACTTTCTCAGCCATAGTCATCACTTTTCTATTCACAATCACTAGTAAATTAAAACAGCATAAACATACTACAACCTATTAACAGACAATGGAAATGTAGTAAACACGCACTTTGGAATATTATTCAGCAGTAAAGAAAAATTATGTTTGTAGGTAAATAGGTAGAACTAGATATTAAGTGAGGAAACCCAGGCCCAGAAAGAGAAACTTTGCATGTTCCCTCTTATTAAAGAATCCAAGCTCCAAATCTTCAGATGTGAGTATATAACCTATGGTAACTACAAAACCCACAAAAGTGAAATGGGACCATTGCCAGAAGAGGGTATTTAGGGAATAAAAAAGAGAGGAATCGTAGGTTTCAATTAATGAGTTTAGGTCCATGATAGCCTGGTATACATGGGTGCATGCAAACATCTGAGGTGAATGTCAGGAATCTTCTTCCTTTGCTACAACACTCTATTAATTGAAGCAGATCTCTCAATCAAACCCCGAGCACACTCAAGACTAATTTAATGAGCAAGTTGCTCTGATGATCTCTTTGCTCTGCATACTCAGTATGTTAGTATAGCATTCCCATTCAGCAGCTTCATGTATTCAGGTATCAGAACTCCAGCAGTCATGCCTGTGTGGCAAGCTCTTTATCCACTGAGATCTACCTTGAGTGTTTCCAAGGACATAATGACTATTTTTTATTTCAGTAATACATGCATCTATGACATTGCTTTTGGTCCACTCAGATTTTTTTCATTTTTAGAAGTAACTTCTTAGTTGTAAATATGAATTAATGTTAAGACTATTTTATGCCTAACAGAAAAGTAAAGCATAAAGTTTTCAGAAATTTTGACTATCTTTTTGGTTTGTATTCTTTAGGTATATTCTAACTATGCTTTCTTTAGTTTCTAATTAGTTTGGAAATTTTTAGATAAATTTATTTTATTTATATTTAATTCAATTATGATCAAAGAATATACTTATTAACATTTCTGTATTTTGAAATAGTTAGCATTTGCCTTAATTAATACATTCAATATATTGTATTGTAATTGTTAATATAGTTCATTCCAAACCTGTCCTCTTCTTGTTTGACGTTTATCATGTGTCCATTGAAGAGTATGTCCAGTATGTCCAGTGGTATATGTGGTGATTGGATAGCTAGTGTCCCTTTAGAACGAGCTGCTTGGTTGCCAAGAGAGCAAATAGCATAGACCATTTAGATGTTATCTTCCACCTTGGCTGCAGAGTCACCTCTTGCAAGGTCATTCCTTCCCTGGGGAAGTGCATATTTAGTAGTGAGGAGGGATTCTGGAAGAATAGCTGCTGATTCAGACTGATGTGAACAGGTCTGACAGGAAACATTTTCTTCAAAGCTGCTTGCTGGACTGCTCTGCTGTCATTTCTCAACTCAGCGCCTTCTTTTCTCAGATGTCCCCAATGTTTTCTTGCAGTGCAGGCTCATGCTTGTGGCTTACTTTAGGTGGGTTCTAGGTATTTCCTTTCTCATATTTTGCTACCTTTTTTTAACTTCTACTTAAAATCTTCAGCTATTATTCTGGGCTTTGATTTCTTCACTTTTATTTTGGTCAGTATTTCAATATGGATTTTGAAATTTTGCTAAGAAATACATATTTAGTATTACATTTTCCTAATTTAATTATGCCTGCAATTATCATTCCCCCTGATACACACAAGCTTCCTCTTGAACCTTTATTGCTTCCTTTTTTTTTTGGTTTTTTGAGACAGGGTTTCTCTGTGGCTTTGGAGCCTGTCCTGGAACTAGCTCTTGTAGACCAGGCTGGTCTCGAACTCACAGAGATCCGCCTGCCTCTGCCTCCCGAGTGCTGGGATTAAAGGCGTGCGCCACCGCCGCCCGGCTCCTTTATTGCTTCCTTGTTCACTAAATACATCCCTTGAATTCCACTTGAGAGCATGCATTCCTTCTTTGTGTGTGTGTGTGTGTGTGTGTGTGTGTGTGTGTGTGTGTGTGTCTGTGTGTTTAATTGTTTTCAAGTTGTAGTAATTGACCCCAAAGCTTCATGATAGGAAAGTGTTGTAACAGGTATGGTACATCCACATCCACAATCATAATGAAATTAGCTATATAATTGTATATAATTGGTTCAACCCTATTATTTTGTTAATAGCTTTCTACTTGATTCAGTCCTGATCTTTTTCTGACTTCTCTTTGGAAATGGAACATATGTCAGCATTCCATTTTATTGAGCATTTTATTCTTAAGGTTCTAAATATTCTTCTAATATTGATAGCCATAAAATCTAGAGTATTTGTTCTTCACTTTTCATTGAGAATCAAAATAAGCCAGAATACTGGGTTGATGACTTCGAGAGAAAATGCAGAGAGACACAAAGTAATAAAACTGTACTATAAGAGGGATGACAAATTCATAGAAGTGTTTGGGGTTATTACCCTAAGGAATTTTAGGATGAAGTAGAAATCGTGAGACTAAAAACCTTAAGTAAATGTTGATAAACACTGGCTTCTAATTGAAATATTTATATTTTCTTGATATAGGCTTACATTTCTGTATCGTTCTACTGTTATACTAGGGTGGAACAAATAAAGCAATGGTCAAAGATGTGAGCTACTTAGTCAGTTCAGGAGAGAAAAGTAAGACCCTGGAAAAAAGGAAAGACTAGAATGAAGCAGACAGTGCTGGAATGGAGTCAGAACCCACAATATTAACCTCTGGTTGGTTTATTAGATGCAGGTGGATTCTTGGAAAAGCAATTATAGATAAATGTGTTTCCAGGTGTTGATGTGCACATACACTTCCAAGATCTAGACTGCTGAGAGTTAAGTACTGACAGAGTGGGAGCAAAGAATATACTGGGAGCCTAGACTTTGGTTTCTAATACTAGTCTCCAATAAAGGGAACCAGCTTCCTTGGGGAAATGACTAAAAATGAAGGGAAGAAAGGAAATAAATGAGAAGAGCTGGATCCACCTGTAGTGTCTGAAAGTAAGGGAACTCCTACAAACAAAACAAGGCAGCAACTACAATAATACAGAAGATTATAATGTATAAGGGGTTATGAGGGTGAATCATAGATTAATGAGCAATGATATCCTATTGGGATATGTCCAACTGTGACTACAAAAGATCACTTGTTGAAAAAACTAACAAATGAGGTATAGATTATTTAACACATAATAAATATCTTAAACGCCAGGAGGTTGAGCTTACATTGTTACCTTTTTCAATGTGAACAACACAAGATACAAGACGAAAAATGGAGGGGGTGTCCCAGAAAACACAGGGAGGCATTCAGTCAGTGAGGTGGAGGAGGGGTCACTTGTCAGTGTAAGCTGTGTTGGCGATACCATTTTGGAGAGGCATTTAATACCATGTGATGAAAATTCACTTTCACCTTTGTGTTCTTCCCCTGCAGAATCCAAAACCTCAATCTAAATGTGAAGGAAACTCTAAACCAATCACAGCTGAAAGAATTTCTGCAAAATGCCAACCCAGTATTCATCAGAAGTTTCAAGATCATCTGAAAGAAGACTTGATAGGCCCAAGGAAGCTAAATAGGCATGATAAGGAAATGTGTCTTTGTGTCTCAGATAGAATGCTGGAACAGAACACAGATGTTTAATGGAAAACAACAGCAACAGAAAAATCAGATTAAGAAAACAACTGTTGATAGCAATCTGTAAAAGGTACCTAATTAGTTTTAACAAATAATGCAAAGTATGGAAAACTTGGTGTGTGAGATCAGAGAACTCTGGGCACCATTTTCTAGAAAAGGTGAATTTGAGATATCTGCAGAGACGTCACAGTTTCACGACATGCTAGAGCACATCATATCTGACACTTCACATATAATGTGAACTATTGCAAAATTGTACTAACTTCATGACAGTATATTTATGCTTCTCAGTCCCATGCCATGTGTGATCATCAAAATATTTCTAGCTTAGAGGATGTTGTAGGTCCCATTTAATGGGACTTCCAGTTAGTTCATTATTTCAAATAAGATGATTGGCCAGTTTGCTCCCAGGATAGGACTGCTTCCATTTCCCAATTCTGGATTACAGACATATGCAGCTATGCCTGACTTTTCTGTGGGTATTGGAAATTTGAACTTAACCATTGAATGAATAATAACAAGGAAGAGACTTAAAATTTGTGTTTTTAATGTTTAACCTTTAGATTGAGTGGGATATTCTGCTAGGTTATTCCTAATTTCCTCAAACTATAATCTTTTATTAACTTGGGAGTTCCTGACCAATTATTTCAAGAAGAAAATATAATTTCTTAGTCTTTGCTAGTATTTGTGTAGTCAGTATTATGTTTATTTTATACATTCTTGTAAAGAACATACCTGCATTTCAGTTTCTTGTGCAGTTGAAGAAAATTATATATATACATATATATATATACATATATATATATATATATATATATATATATATATATAAATTGCCTATTCTTTCTTAATAAAGGCATTGTAGATAGGTCATTAAATCTAGTAATCATGCTGAGAAAATCAGGAAACAGATCACATGCCTCTGGCTGGCTAGTACAGTTGCTGCAGCATAGAGAGTATGTATGGTATTTTTAGGTGTGTGAGCTCGAAAGAGCGTCAAAGCACCTCAGGCTTCACACACAGTCCAAGATAACACTCTTTCCTGATGTTAAAGGCAATCTGTTCTTGCTTTCTCCCCACTTCACATATAATTCATGCACCCCTAAGTTTCTGCTTGAGATATTCAAAGCAAAAAGTCTCAAAGAAAAATGTCTCATATTTAGTAAATTCATATAGCAATAGGAAAGTTTTACATTGGAAAGCCATGTTAATGACAATTCCTTCCATTCACTTCCAAAACAAATTTAAAGTTTAATTGTTCAAAATCTGTTTTGGAAATTACATCACTTGAAAGATTTATAATGGCATATAGAATTGTCAGCAGGAAGGAACACCAGGCCTCATTAGTCAGTTCCTCAAATTCTAGGCAGCACTGGATCCTAGCCGACTCCAACATATGGACAGCCTTAGGAGAGAAAGCACCTCCACTCATTCCCATACCTGGGTTCATGTTTGAAATGTTGTGTTGTTTGTTGTTAAAAAAAAAAGTCTCCATATGAAGTTACAAAGTCTGACTTCAGGCTTCATGCAACTATTTTCTCCTTGTTACTAGGCTTATATATTTCTCTTTATTTACATTTTCTAAGTTGGCAACAGTGGATCACAGTCTTCTAAAAAATTCCCCTGAAAAAGGATGAGTTTTGAAAACTGAGATTGTGTCCCATCTCTCTGAAGCAACACTCTAAAACTTATAATCTGCAATTAATATAGGATATCATTATATATGTATATATATATATATCCTATAATATCATTCAAATAATTCTGCTTAATATTCAAATTTTAAAATAATTTTCTACAATTACAGATTCTAAGATTGAAAAGTAAGTTGAAAATGTAAATAAGTGCTGGGGGACAATGGTTTATACCCTGTCAATTAGTAGCCAGGCAGGAAGTACAGTTGGGACAACCAGACAGGAAGTAGAGGTGGGTCAATGAGGACAGGAGAAGAGGGAAGTCCTAGTCAGCAGTTGGGACCCAGCCACAGAAGAAACAAGATGTGATTGCCTTGCTGAATAAGGTACGAGCCACATGGCTAACATAGACAAGGTTAATATAAGTTATAAGAGTTAATAAAAAGCCTGAGCTAATGGGCCAATCAGTTTATGATTAATGTAGACCTCTGTGTTATTTCTTTGGGACTTGATGGAAAACATCAGTCAACAAATAATTGTCTTCTCTTTTTAAGAATGGATTCTAGGTATTTAGGAAGAAAGGTTTTGTCACTCTTAGAAATAACAAACCAACATATTAATATTTTCATTAGTGCATAACTCTTCAAGGAATAGCAAAACAACTGGTTTTAGAAAAAAAGTAAACTGATTGTTTTGAATTATGCCCAATTCTGTAAACATAGTCAAGAGCAAGTGGCTATTGAGGCCATGGATCTTAGAAAAAGACCTACTGTTGTCTTGTCACGTCACTAAACTAGTGTAATTACTAAACTGCACTCTAAACACTTGACAGATAACATAGATCTCCATCCTCACCGATGTATCATCTTTTTGCAACAGAAAAAGGCCATTCCAGGATACCACAAGTAGTCAAAATTCAGAGAACAACTGACCATGGCAAGCCCAGGCCCAACTGATGCATCTACAACCCAAGTCTTGTACCCAAAGCTCAGTGATGTTGGCACAAAGCAGGAGGTGGGAGCCAGAGGACCAGGAAAGCTGCTCTGAGACTGTGTAACTTAGAAATGACAGGAATCCACACCTATGAAATTTCAGCAGCATGACTACCTAAACAAGACTTGGACAATTGCAATATCATTTGACATTGTAACATAGATGGTAGAAGTCTCAAGGGCCCTACTCCATGCCTAGATGAACAGTTCTAGGCTGTTACCTTCAGAGAAAGAGAGAATTCATTTTCCCCTGGGATAAACTTCTGGAGTAGATTTACAATAGAGAGTGGTCTGCCCAAGAAACTTACATGTATAGGCAACTGAAAGGACTCTGCAGATTGCATGTATACATTGATGTGTGAGTCTGTGAATGTGTGTGTGTGTGTGTGTGTGTGTGTGTGTGTGTAACAATAATGGTTAAAACGTGAAAGCTGTGAGTTTGGAAGATGAGACATAGAAGGAGTAGAAGCAAATAGACGGAGGGGGTAAGAATAAGCATTAGCATGTAGGTCCAGAAATTCAGGTCCCTAACAAAGTAGTACTTCCCCATCATGCACACACATACAAACTAACAATTTAGAAGTCTTGCTGCTAATATTAAGTTTGGGAAATGTGGCTCATCTTCTATGAATTCATTATGTGTCTACCTATGGGCTTTGGTCACAGGACATTGTGGAATACTTGATATAGATTTTGTTTTATTTTGTTTCCCAGATTATGTTGGCCTTTCATCATCAAGATTCTCTAATAATGGAACTTTAGAAGCTGGATTTCTCATAACCCCATTCTGTACCATCGCAGTAAGTTCGGGAATGTATGTGAAAATATTATAAACGAATGTGATGAATTAAGCAGAGATGGTAAGTTTATTCTAGTTACAGTAGTTGGAGAACTATGTTACTTCAAGAATGCAATGAACACATTTATGAAATTCAGTTAACTTCAAGGTCCCGAACACTGCTTTGTCTTTCTGTGACATATCAGCCTTGACATTTCTTTTGGATTTATTGGCAACACCATGTTATGTAGCCTAGGTTAGCCTGGAATGCCATACATTCCACCATGATGGGCTTATCTTTCACACATCCATATTTGTGCTTCTTAACATTTGCATTTTGTATAAATCTATTAGGCTAAGGTACATATTTTCTCCCCTGTAAAGCAAGGAAGATTACTTGTTTTTCTGTTTTATTGAGATTTGCTTAAGAAATAAGATGCATAAATTCAATGTGTATAAAGTGATGTTTTCACACATGTATGTATATTCCTAAATAATTTCCAACTTCTGTCTAACAGATTTTTGTTCCTTTTGTAGACTACTAGAAAATCTAGGAGCAAAGTCAAGGCAAGAAATCAAACATAGTAGAGCCTGGGACTCTACTTGGTTTGTTCTCTCCCCCAGCTCCCTTCTCTCTCTCTCTGTCCCTTTCCTTCTCCCTCTCTCTCTCTGCACATACACTGATAGTAACACAGAACCCTCCACAAAGGAATAAGTTTCACCTCCCCTTAATGATAATCAAACTTAGATACTATTAAACTGTACTCTCCTTACATCCTGGTACAAGACTAAAAAGACTAACCCAGTCTGAACTGTTCCTGGGTACTTTCACAATAAAGCAAAACTGTGTCTTCAAGTAAGCTTTTAAGGAAAATCCCCTCTTTACCGTCTTATACATATGCGTAATTGGATATGCATATGGTGAAAATCAATTGTGTTATAGAAAAGGAAATGTGCAATGAGCAAAGGCCTACTTAATCCAAATCTATCAAACAAAATAACTGCCTACATTACTCATTAGCCACCAAATTGCTTCCTTTGTTGGAGCCCAAACAATATTCAAGGTTATGGAAAATCTTCACATTTGCAGTCTATTGCTCTCTTGCAATGTATTCTAGCCTGTTCTATCACATGGCTTTAAATAAAGTATCCTGGCAACTTTGCCATCTCTGTGAATTTTTGTTTATTTTTTAATAAGAAGACAAAAATCTGTAACCCCTAGGCCCAGATCCCAACCATGGGTACAAAGTTGCATGGTAAAATTACAGTAAACTCTTAATCCTCTGGGTATTAATTGCTTTACTCCTTGCTATGACCAAATTTCTTACAAAAAAAAAAAAAAAAAAAAAAGAAAGCTAAGGAATGAAGATTTAAATTTGACTCATGGTTCAGGGGGAATCTCATTCAACATAGCCAGCATGGCACCAAAGCAGGAGAAAGCCAGAACATTCAGCTGGATTCTCTCAGACATACTTAGTAACTCCATGGTATACCGGCCTCCCTCCCTCCCTCCCTCCCTCTCTCTCTCTCTCTCTCTCTCTATATATATATATATATATATATATATATATATATATATATATATATCTTTTTTTTCTTCATCTTTTTCTTTTCTTCCTTTCTTTTGTTTCTTTCTTTCTTTTTTCACATGATGGCACTAAGGTCATACTGCTTAACTGAAATCTTAACACTCATTGATTAGTAGCTGATTGTTCTCTACTTCCCCAAGTATCTACAGTAACAAGATATTGGGCACTTTAGACTTTCAGGGGAGCACAGATTGCATATTAAGTCTCCTCACCATAAGAAAATGAATATTTAACAAAACCAAGATGCAACTTAGAAAATTTGTCTTTTACACAATGTTGTACACCTTTGATTCTTGCATTTCACCATAGAACAGACCTAAAAACTGAAGGTGCATGGTTGATCAGCAGTTATGATTCACCAGACTAGCTTTAATATATATATATATATATATATATATATATATATATATATATATATTTCAGTTTTAATAAAGGAAAGAAAAGGGAACTTACAAATCCAAGGTTCCAGCAAGGAGCACAGGAAAACAAAGAGCAGGCAGGTTGCAGGCCAGCAAGGTTTTACAAGTCAATATTAGCCTAAGGGGGACACGCCTTTAGCCGAAGGGGGACACGCCTTACAAAACAAGGTGATTGGCTAGGCTTCCCCTTCAACACACTGTTTTCTGCCACATTTTTGCATATGCTAGGATCCTATTCGGGATCTAACATAAAGTATGACTTGCGTTAACCAATAGCTCAGTAACAAATAAGGCATAGCAAGAATTTTAAAAGTGCTTAGTTTCTTGTTGATGCTGGAATTTTATACCAACACCTTAAATGCCAAAACAGCCTTTTGTGGGATGATCAATATGTCCTAATCATCTCTTATGACCTCTTATAACAGGTCCTAAGGGATACAACTACAGGAAGGCCACCTTTGGAAACCAAGTAGCAAGGAGAGCCAAGAGAAAGTTGTTTTGCATTTTTATGGTGGGTCTGAATTCTAGGGCTCTAGATTCACTCATCTACAAATTTAAATAATTAGGTTATTAAAACTGCTAATACTACAAATAAGTCCAATCATTGAGGTACTTTCAAAAAACAGGAAAAGAAAATCTGCTTTTACATTTTTTGAATGAAGTTTTTGTATAGTCTGTTGCAATTATATTGATGATTGAATGATATGTGCACTGAGACTATATAGTGGATTGTTTCATAAATGAATTTTTAAATTTCCTACCAAGGAATGTGAATGTCTACAAACAAACGGTATAATGGTAAAGTTGGCTGTTAATGATTATTCCCTTAAATACCTATTGGCTTGTATAATTCATGTCTGTGTTAGCCACGTGGCTTTGTACCTTTTTTTTCTGTGAGTCATTCTCATCTTGTGTCCTCTGCATCTGGGTGATGACTGTAGACTGAGCCTTTCCTCTTCCTAGAATTCTCCTGTTCTGGTTGCCCTGCTTATATTTCCTGTCTGGCTACTGGCCAATCAGCATTTAATTAAATCAATACAAGTGACAAATCTATACAGGGTATAAGACCATCGTACCACAGTAAAACCTACATAAGGTATCTATGCATAATAAATATTAGCACATTAATCAAGAATGTGTGCCTAAATATAAGATGACTAAAATAACAGAAGCTATTTTCTATACTGTATAAAGATGAAACATAAATCATCAAAGCTCTGAAACTTGCCTTTAAAGGTAATACTATAGCATTGTTGACAGCTACATTTAATAGTAAAAGCATTGTAACTCCATTGCATATACCTGTGAATTTCTAAATCACTGTGCTCCTGTAAATTAGGCACTATGGGCATTTAGTTTGTTGAAGCAGTTACAAATACTGGTACATAATATGGTAAATGTTTAAAAAAGAAATTTTTAGTGGTTGAAGTAGTTAAGAAAGCGTGATTTTACCTAAGTGTACATACATAGTATCATATTAGATATTGTTCATGATTAGTCATTGGGAATATATTTTTATTTACTTACTGATTTGAAGTACAAATCTTATGCATACCTAGAGCCTGTTATTAGTACTAAAAAAAACTTACTAGCCCAAAAATGCTTCTTAAAATAAGCAGAGCTTGTCTAAATATCAAAATATGCCAAATATACATTTATTGTGTGATAAGCCTGCTCTGAACTCCATGAAAAGGCAGTGAACGAAAAAATTGGAAAAAAAGTTATAGAAGATGACAATAGAATGACTATCTATTATAGTAATCTTTCTTTTTTAAAATTTATCAACTCTCTTTTGTGGTTTATCAAATTTTATGTCACAATAGGATATGTGAACACCTGTTTGTTTACCATGCTTTCAGTCACGCAGACCAAGATTCATAGAATTCAGACAGGAATAAAATGAAATGGATGGCCTCCTTTAAATCCAACTGTGACTTTCATCTCTGTCACAAAATAAGCACAACATTTGGCCAACATTGGAGGCTCCCAGTGCAGGCGGGTCCAAGTTGGCACAGAATCACCTTGACAGCCTCCCAGCACAGCAAGCCCTCCAAACTCTGATGGGCTCCTTTTGCTAAATTTAACTTTTCCTGTATACAATGAATGAGTTGTTTCTGGAGAGAATTGTCTCAGCATTGATTAGGGGTGGGGTGGATTAGCCAATTTATGAGGTATAAAAAATATTCTGGTATGTTAACAGCATCTTTCAGAAAAATAGATCCTGTAAGCAATATAAAATACTTGTGAAAATATGAAAGATCAGCCACTGACGCCACTTCATTTTCTCCCAGCACCATGTACTTCCCTTTTTCTTTGGAGACAGTTGAGCCTGAGATCACGTGAAGGAAAGAATGAGACCAATGTTTTCTTTCAACATTCACATTTCCAATGTTGAAGGCTACTTCAGTGCTAGATTTAAATCCTTAGACAAGGTTCCAGTTTTTTAACTTAAATATCTTCATAAAGCAAAGTGCAAAGAAATAAATAGTTGGATTGTTGGCAAACTGTGACAGGAACAGGCTGAGTCATGCACACAGCTTGAACTTTGAAGTCCAGGATGTTCTTATCTTTAGGTTCACGACATACCCAGGGGCTGTATCTTTTCCCACGTCACTCAAAACATGTTGGCAAAACCTTGATGAGATGCTGTAGCATACGTGTGGTTATTTTCAGTACTGCTTTGGCTCACTGTAGACTGAACCAAGCTGCCAAGCAGCATAAGAAAGTTACTTAAACTAAAGAGTATCTCAGTCAATTAAATATCAATGGGAAAGGGCTGTTAATCTCCATCTCCTCTGGTCAGGCATTCACTTAATTTCAGCTTTATTTACTTAAATTCTCAATCCCCTCATCTTTATTAGATACCAGAAACAAAGAAGCTGATTATTCTGCCAGAATTCTACTGCACCACACAGTGTCAATCGCTAGCTTTTTTTTTCCTGGACAAGCTTGGTTCATTATGTGCTCACAGCCTTAATATCTTTAACCAGTCTCTACAGATGGATCCTTTCCCAGGCTTCCTTCCTATATCTGTACAGCATAAAAACACTGCTCTGCCAGTTGAAAGCTCTGGAATTCTAAAGCAAAAAGGCTTTGAGCTTTAGGAGCTGGAATCTTTCATTTCAGTCTTGGGAATGTATTATTCAGAGAATGGGGGAGGCATATGTTCTTAGTTGTTCATTTGACAGTTCAAGGAATTAACCCCTCCCCACCCCAAAGTAAAGAAACTCTATTCAAACTTACACCATTAATCAGTAAATGATTTCAACTCACAAGTTAGGGCTTCTCACATCATGATAAAAAATATTCTGCAGAAGTTCCCAGAATGTTTTTGTTCTCTTTCTCTCTTCCACAGAAAAAAGATGGAGGAGTGTCCTATTTTTTTCTCCTAGGTCTTATGCAAAATTCTCTGCTGAAAGGGGAAATGGTGAGGGATGATACATACATGATGCTATGGTACACAGCCTTTCAGACGACAAATGAGACATTCAACCTGCAGTTTACAGTTTCATTCCACAGAAGAAAATAAGTGTAAAGAAATAAGATTTGGAAGAAGAAAAACAGAGGAGAAACGAACAATATTGTTCAGTATTATTAAAATTTATTCATCTTTTAAGTCACAATTGAAAATTTAATTTTCATCATTTTCATTCATTTTAAAATCAGAAAAATTAAGTCTGTTGAAATTATATAGAGTCTACTCTATCATATGTTTTTATTATATAAAATATAATATTTCCAAAAGACTAATGTTCCATTTAGATTATAAAATACAGTAGTAATTATGCTTATCATGTCAATTTTGTTTTTCTGATGGAAAATGCATCAACTCTGATTTTCTATGAATTGTTTTTTCATTTACTTTTATAATATTTATTCTTTTCATTTTATTGAAATTTGACTTTTTTCATACAATATATTCTGATTATGGTTTCCTCTCCTCCAATTCTTCCAATAACCTCCCCACTTCTCCTCCCATTCAAATCTACAGCCTCTTGGTTTCTCATTAGAAAACAAATAGGCAACTAAATAATAAAAATAAAACAATACAAAAACAAATCAGAATAGAACAAAACAGAAGATCAAAGCCAAAAGCAACATCTTTTTCTTTGAGAATCCATTCATGAGTGCAATGCATTTTTATCCTATCCAACCCTCTCACTTATAATTCCTTCCACAATCTTCCCACTCCCCCTCTTAAATAATGTCCTTCTATATTTATTTTGTTGCATTAGTTACTATTATCCTTTGTGTCAAGGCAATTAGGCCAACTAGAACCAATCTAGAATTTGCATATTTAAAAATAAAAATTTAATTTTATTACATAATAATTTATGAACCTTTGAACATAAGGCAAAGTTTGAATGTTCCTATTCTGAAATACTTAGTACCAAAGTGTTTCATAATTCAGATATATTTTATTGGAATACTTTACGTGTATCTTAAAAGATATCTTAATGATGAAATTCAGCTTCAAACAAGAAATCCATCTCTTTCCCATGCACCTTGAACCTCCAACATTAAGGTAATGCCGTATAATAGCTCAGGTTTACAAGCATCTTAACTGTAAGCATTCACAAGAAACCAGGTACAGAATTTACTGCTAGCAATGCCATGTCAATGTGTCCAGAAGTTTCAGGTTTTAGATTTGGGAATTAGAGATGTGAATCCTATACCATTAGATGTGGATGAATTGCAAGTCGTCTCTTATTTGAAGAACTAGATTTGAATGTTTACGTTTAATTTTGTAACCTAGAGTATCTGGAGAAGCCAGAAATACTTTCAAAGCAGGGGAGCATTGAAGGAAGGGGGAAAGTATCTCTAGAGAGGGACTAGGAAGGCACAAGTGCTATTATGGTGGAAATATGGAGTACTTCACTGGCGAGGATGGAGTGAGTGGGGGTTGATACAGAGGCTAGAGGGAAGAAGAGATAAGCAATGTTAAGAATGCCTTGAAAAACCTGGTCAAACCTATTGTTTTATAAATACAAGGAAAACTGTGCTAAACACACACATTGACACACACATATTTACATACAGTTTTAATACCAGTTACTCAATGTATGGTGGTTCAAATAAGAATGACTCCATTGGTCCATATTTTACAATGCGCAGTCACAAAGGAGTAGGACTATTTGAGAAAGATAAGGAGTTCTGGTCTTGTTGGAGGAAGTCTGTCACTAGAGCTGGGCTTTGAGGTTCAAAAACCCACACAAGGCCCACCACCTCCCACCTGCAAATCAAGATGTAGCTCTCAAATACTTCTCCAGTAGTTGATCAGCCTGCATGCTACATGCTCCCTGCCATCATGATAACGGGCTAAACTCTGAAGCTGTAGGCAAGTCTCCACAAAATATTTATTTCTTTTCAGAATTACCTTGGTCATAGTCTCTCTTCACAACATGGTGGGTGAAAGGCACCCCTTAGGGTTAGTGAAATAATGAGCAGAAATCCCACTATCTGACAGGGAATATACCTCTCTTCTAGTTGTTGGTCGGTGGGCCCAAGAGACCCACAAACTATTGCCATTGTGTCTTGTTGTTTGAGATTTGTGTTCGTATCTGCTTTTTACTTGTTTGTTTAATAGGACAGATACCAATCCTACATGCACAGCCCCAAAAACATGTAAATAAGGGCAGCACAGATTAGACACAGTAGGATAAATATGACGGACAAAAACACAGAAGAAGGAAGAAAGCCTTATCAGGTGCACTGGCAACGCACGCACATGTTTACTGGATTTACCTCCACTCAAGGCCAGGGGTGTGAACTTGATAAATGATGGAAGTGCTGCCTGTGCTGTTCAGTACCGTGGTGATGGTGACTGAGCAATGAGCTATGACACATATCTAATAAGCATTTGAAGTATAGCTGGCTAAATTCACAACAAAGTTCTAATACGTATATACTTTCAATTCATTGATGCTTTAATTTAAATATATATTTATAGCTAGTTCCAGTATTCTTAACATTATAGTTCAGACGAAATAGCTTTAAATTCACAGTATTTTTCAAGTATTAAAGGGCTTTTATCAGTTTTGTTTCTGTCTTCAAAATGTAGAAATTACAACAAAATGTGATAAATAATATGAATGTGAAGTTAGAAATATTGTTTTATGAATTTATGACTTTTGTGCTGTTTTTCTCTTTCTGAGCTTTTCTTTGTCTAAAATAAAACCTGTTCACTTGTACTTTCCTTTCCCTTCCCTTCCTGTTCAGGATGCTGCTGGCAGTAAAGGAATAAGAACCTTACATTGAGGCATTACAAGTAGCATCTGTCAGAATAAAAGTATATAATAAGCGGGGCCACATGAATTATGTACTGCATAAGCCAAATTAAACTGGAAAATTGTCCAAGTGTAAGGGTCAGCTGTAATAAAGTGAACATAATCCTCTGCATTCTATCCCTAAAGAAAATTAAACTTTAATGATCCTGAGAGCTCACTGTTCAGGAATGTCCCTCCAAGTAATCACATAAATGACAGTTAAACTCCGGAATTGAGTTAAAAGTTAAACATCCTCTGTAATTATTCCTTAAGCCCAGAATGTGCTAGTTGCTTCAGGCAAACTCTTCAGGATATCTTGTGTCTTGGCAGGTTAAATGAAGATGCAGAAGGGACTCTCAAGATCTACAAAACTGGTCACTGCCGAATGCCTTACTGAGCCACACCTTTGTAGCACAAAGCACTGAAAAATGTTTTAGACACTTTAGAATTGACTTTACTATCTCTCACTATATAATCTCCAGGCAATGGCATCACAATGGAAAAATATAACAGAGGTCCGTGATAGGGAATCAGAGGTAAATGCACAGTGCTTGTTCTTCCTGACTATATGGCAGACCATATAAGTGTAAAAAGAAGAGCAAAAGAAAAAGATAGTTATACAGATAGAGACAGACAGACAGACAGACAGAGTAGATCATAATAGTACAATGCTATGCTATCGGATAGTTGAAGCAATTATCTCTGATTATCTCTGGAACTGACCTCCCAGGATCAGAGTTTCATTCTGTATAATCCAATAAAGACTATCTGCTCTCTGTAACTCACCAAGTAAAAGAAAGATGAATTGTTCAAGTTGAGGTGAAGGTAGAAAGCAGTGAGCTAAAAAAGGGGGGGAATGATAAAGTTGCTTTCACCAAATCATTAACTGACGTGGATGTAGTTTTCATGATACCGTGGTTAAATTATTTAAAGGGGGAGTCAATGTGAGGTAATATGTTGCTAAGTGACTTTATTAGGAGAATTAATTTGATAAAAAAAAAGTAATTTGTAGACCAAAACCCAAAGAAAAGTAGCTAGGTCAAGAGTACATTTTTAAAAGAGAATGAAAATACAAGTGAATTAAATAATTTTATAAATGATGAACACTGTACTGATTTAGAATGGCAAAATGACCCGAGTGAAAAGTTTCCTAGAGTCATTCATGAAAAATAGTCATGCCTAGAAGTAGTGAAAAACATTTGAAAATCTAATTAGTCAATTACCTAGATAGAGCTACCTTTCCATCAAAGGAATGATATGTTTCAAGTATAGAAAGAATAAAGGAAAATATTGTTAAAATGTAAAATGTGGTTCCCCACTCTATGCTAAGACCAATGTCCTCCCAACTCCCCCCAGGTCCAGGAAGGTGATCGACCAAGCTGAGAAGGCTCCCACAGAGCCCGTCCATGAAGAACAATCAGAGCCCAGAGCCATTGTCCTTTGCTTCTCAGTCAGCCCCCGCTGTTGGCCACACTCAGAGAGACGGGTTTGGTCGCATGATCCATCAGTCCCATTCCAACTGGAGTTGGTTAGCATAGAGTGGGGAACCCTGATGGCTCCTTGGCCTTGAGAGGGAGGGAGGGGAGGTATGGGTGGAGGGGAGGGGAGGGAAGGGGGAGAAGGAGGGGAGAGAAGGGGGAGAAGGAGGGGAGGGAGGGGGGAGGAGGAGGGAAGGAGATGGAAATTTTTAAATATAAAAAAAAATAAACCATGAGAAAAAAAAAAAGAAAAATAAAACAAATCAACATCAAAAAAAAAATGTAAAATGTGGTGAACACATATACACACTATAGTACTATATGCAGATTATTGATAAGTGTTGGTAAAAGAAAGGCTCTTTACTCTTTTAAAAAGCCCCAGGCCACAGTAGATAGAAAAAAGGTTCTTATGGAGACCTTCATTACCAACGGCTCCTAAAGATAGATCATTGTTTCTTTGACCAGAAGCTTTAGGAAAAAGCAATACAATACCAAACAAACGAACAACAACTACTACTAAATGGCATTGGAGTGACTGAAATAATTAACCTATCAGAAAAGTTATGAAATTATTATATGATTTAAGTAAATATTACATAATCTTCAACTAAATAAGTACATCATTTTACGAAAATTTCAATAAATATTTACATGTGCTATAAATGGCTTTTTAAAACTGTTAATTATAAATGTCTTAGGGTGTTCAATGCTGCGAAGAGACATCATGGCCATGGCAACTCTTATACAATAATGTTCCTTGGGGTAGCTCCCTAACAGTTTCAGAGGTTCAGTCTGTTACCATCATGATGAAGATCATGAGGGCATACAAGCAGATGGTGCTGGAGCTGAGAGTCCTATATCTTGATTAAGAGGCAACAGAAAGTTGGCTGACTTACTGTCTTACTGTGTGGTATTCTGAGTATAGGAAACTTCAAAGCCTACACCCACAGTGGCACATTTCCTCCAACAAGGTCATATCCACTCCAACAAAGCCACACCTCCTAATAGTGCCACTCTCTATAAGCTTATGGTGTCCAACTATGTTCAGGTGTCATAGAAAAATAACTTCAGAATTCTAATCAGTCCAGTTTTTCTGAGTGTTAATATTTACTTATCTTCTCAATTGAATTTATTAAAACTATAATGTCTAACCAAATTACATGTTACAAAGTATTTTAACATTATAGTCATCTATGTTTGTCATATTTATAATTAGACTAATCAGGTTCTTTAGATACGTAAAGATTATATTCAGTATAGATAGATAATCAACCGCTTTAAAGAGCTGTAGAAAATGGCATTTAACCTAACTTAGATTTCCTTGTTAGTGAGACACAATCACTCCTGGCAACACCGATCTATTCCCGAAAGAATGTTGAGCACCAAAGACACTCTACCTGGAGCTTTTCTTCTTGGCAGAACTGGCCTTTGGACAAAGAAATGCCCATACCTCAACCCCTGACAGAGATAGAATATCCGTAAATGGATAAAACAGGACTGTCAAATCCTGCCAAAACAGGGTAAAGTAGTTTTGAAAAGTTTCTTGCCTTTGAAAATGGTATGTCAGTTACGTTAGGCCTTAGCCAAAGTTGGTTGCTTCAACATTGCAAATGAGACTTTGGGTGATTGACCAGGTAGTCAGTTGTCTCTGTCTTTTGTTGCACATTTTGGGAGTTTCTCAATTGTACTTCCTCTTTACTCAAGTAATATTGTTTCCCTTTTCAGATCTTTAATGGAGTTGAAGATTAGATAATTGTAGTTACCCTCCTCATGATTTAACCAAGCTTAATTTCAATGCAACATTTAGAGTCCTTAAAATAAAATGATTAGTAAAACTTTTGTTATGTGTTCCTTGCTTAATATTGTTTATTGTTTATAATTTGTATTTGGTATCTGCTCCTATTGTATATAGTTGTATTGGGTTTGGATTGATCCTGTTTAGACAAAAGGGGGAAATGATGGAGAAACTCTGTCAACCAATCACATCTAGTTAAGGTGTGGCTACCTGGAGTCCAGGAAGGAAAACTGGGAAGACCCAGGGGCACTTTCTCTGTGTGACTCCCACCTGGACAGATAGGAAGTTGCCCCTCCCACTCTTGTAGTGTGGATTTCCCCTTATAACCATTAAAAATATAATTGCTATTTGTGAGCTGGCCTGGTTATTTATCCCGCCGACCTAATTCGTGACAGCAGCAGATTCTTTACTAAAATATAACACGAGTGGCTTTGATTCAGTTGTCATTAGAGTCCGTATTCCTTCTGAATTCACGTGAGCATAGTCTTCCCAGTCTACATTTCTATCAGTATTATAGATGTCCTCACTTACATGAGATTAGTCCACTAAGTACTGCCTGCAGCATTCAAGAGCAAATTCCATGACATTATCATTAAGTTATCTTAATATCTTGGTCCACTGATAGTTCATTTTAAAGATAGCTTTTATCTCCTTGAATTATTATGACCACTAAATGAGTTAATATATCTAGTCCCCTCAGTTCAGTTCTGGGCACACATTATCTGCTAAGAAACTATTATTTTCTTACTTTTATTTCATTATTTTCTTTTGACTTTACCAAGATAGTAATCTAGATAAAATATTTGACTAGGAAAACAAACCTAATGTTCACTTTATGATACACAGTTGCTCAGCTGTTCACTCAGTGTTCATATTTATGAAACATCTAAATTAAGAAGAAATATTTTTAAATAGAAGCATACTTTTTACACTTAAACCTTTCAAACTCCATCAGCACTAAGTTTACTGAAGGTATGTGGCCCATGTGAGACAATGATATGATTGTTTTCTTTTTCTGACATTTTTAGCATGTATATTAAAAATAAGGGTCAATGCTGATTAGTAGCCTATTGTAAATACTGCCCGTAGTAATACTTCCTGGTAATGCTCCATTCCCAATTTTCCTACATTGGTTTGAATAAATAATCATGAAATAACTATCATGAATAGAATTATAACTGAATTGGAGTATTACATCTAAAACTGAAATATAACATAAATGATGCTTTATATCAAACATTTGTAACATTCTAAAGCAATAATAAAGGAAATATTTCACCTATTCTATATTCTTTTATTGCTTTCTTGATATGAAACATAGGCATTATAATTAAGCAAAAAGTAAATTTCTCACGAAATCATTACTTCACACTGGGGAGACAAAACTCTAAGTATAAAGTTCTTCATCTTATTGAAATGCACCATGTTTAGAGTAAGATTGTTATTAAAAAGTCTTCTCTAATGACAGAATCATTTGTGAGCTCCTTTTGGTACTGAAGAAGCAGCATTGTTTGTGCATGAATGAAAAAAGTTTGCCATGGAGGTCATGTCAATGCCTCATCCTGAATCCGTGCAATTCCCAGAGAGTTTATTGCCCATCGTGATTTCCTCTCATTAGGGGTAGCAGATCTAACAATGCTCATCTGTGGAAAAGAGTCTTATATTTTACAACCTTGCTCAAGCCATTAAGCATGGTGAGCTGTTAACATCTCTGTTTTAGAGAATTGAAGAAGACAAGGTTTCTGGCACTTCTCGCAATGTGGGTTTTCTTTAGAATTATCCTGTTTTGTAATGCTGAGTCGATGTAAGAAAAGAAGGCGGTATGATCTTGGGAAAGTGTAAGTAAAGAAGGCGGTATGATCTTGGGAAAGTGGATGATATGAAAGTATGACATATCAATTGGTGACAGAATCCCTCAACGAAAAACAAACATGACTAAACATGTAATTGGGAGGGAGAACTTTTAAGTGACATGACAACATCCACAGCTTCTACTAGTTCAGATGTCTGGATTCAGAGGAATAAATAATTTCTCATCCTCATTTTTAATTTTTCAGAAATGTATTTCTCTATGATACTGTAGGTGATGGAAAAACATAAAATTGTTACATAATACTGCTTTGGTGATTCGATACTCTCATTCTTACTTTTATCACGACGGGTGAGTCTCTTTCTAAGAATTATTCCCCAGAAAATTAGAACAAAGAATGCTCTTGCTCAGGTCACTCCCCAGTCCCTACTCCCACTTTCCTTTTCCATCCAGGACCCCATCTCATCTCACAGTAGGTCTTCCCAATGCAACAGACCTAAGTAGTGCAAGCCTTCATAGGCATGTCCAGTGACTAGCCTAAGGATCATTCCTTACAGCTAGGGATCTATTTCCTTGCAGAGTTGTTTGTAGACAACTCTAGAACCTCTATGTTTGGGCATTTTAGACATTACAATACCACATAGACATCAAATCACCAGTCTGCATTCACAGTATATGCAGCACACCAGCAGTAGATCTATTTCATTTAAAAATAAACATTTATTCATAGTTTTGGAGTTAAAAAAGGTAGTAATAAACATTTCTCAGTTTTTATGTAAAGATCTTTATCTTTTTTGGCATCATAGGACTAAGTGAAAAATATTCAAATGTTTAGAAACATGACCTCACATACCCACACGTATATTTTAAAAAGTAAATTCATATAAATATTAGATAAATTTGATATTATGAGCATGTCTTATCAATATTTAAACAAAAAAGACATTTGTATTATGTCTAGAGCCAATAAATTTGCTACAAACACATCATTAGGGAATGTATTCACTTCCTTTGTATGAATGCCCTTAGAGGTGCTGATCAAAGTAGACAATTTGAAGAATATATTTGATTCTTTAGTTTTATTTTATAAATGCATTGGTTTCATTTCCAAATCCAAAGAAAGAAGTGAAACATCTGCTTTCATTTTTGAAAATAGATAATATCCGTTTTACAAATAAATGCATTAAAGCTGGGTGAGATCAGAATTATTAGTTCCTCCCAGTAAATGAGCTGGGTTTGGAAATCATGTCTTCCTGTACGAGTTCTGACTCAGAAGTCACCTATTCTCAGTTCTTCTTACACAAGGAGGATAGAATTTAAAAGTTTACATAGTGGAATATCATTAAACATATCTTCACTTACAGATAAGTTGTTTTCTAGATTAACAATTAATTTAAAACTGGATTTAACCAGTCTGGGAACATATTCTTTACAACCAAAGATTTGCCCCCAATTCTCTTTTACTGTGTTTTATTGGTGGCACAATGATGACTCAGAAAAGGTGTGTTATCTATATATACTATTACATTATAGTTATGACTAACCCTTCCCACAACTTACTAGGGTATGCCTATTTAAAGTTACCTTATCAGAACTAAATCAGTCATCGGTACTGACCATTGCTTTTATTCAAAGAGTTTAGCATTTTTGAATTTTGAAAGGTACTCCTTCTTGGGGGTGGAAATAAGAGACTTTGAATCAGGGAATACTCAACTGCTAAGAGCTCTTGCTCTTGTACAGGACCTGAGTTTCAAGTGTCAGCATGCACATGGTGTCTCACAGCTATCTGTAACTCCAGTTTCAGGGGAACTGAAGCTCTCCTTTGGCCTTTTCAGGCACCAGACAAACATGTGGTATACAAACATACATGTGGGCAAAGCATACATATATGCATAATGGATACTCATACATATAAAATAATAAAATAAAAATGATATCCTTTTAAGATCTCTGTGTGCACGCGTGTATGAGCGCGCTCATGTGTGAAATTATACCTATGTGAAAACTGAAAGTCAGAGGACAGTTTTGAGTGCTGGTTTTCTGCTTCCACCTTCTTTGAGACTGTGCTACTTGAACTTTTCCCACTCTGTCCATCAGGCTAACTGTCCTGAAAGCCTCTGAGGACTCTTCTCTCTACCTTCCATAAGGGCAAAGGGCTTAAGCTTGCTACCTGCCACATATGGCTCTATAAATCTTTGGGGGATCTGATTTCAAGTCGTCACACTTGCACACTACTGTTTCTGCATCCCCAAACTACAAGACTTTTAGATTTTGGCTCTCTCAGGAATGTGTCTGTATGATTTTCATACATGTATCTTGGCACATGTGTGAGGTACATGTGTGTGAAGGTACATGTGGAGGCCAAATGTTGATGCCTAGACCCTTCCTCAATTGCTTTCAGTGTCATTCATTGAATAAAAGTCTTTCTGTTGATCCCAGAGCTTCCTTATACAGCTGGCCAGTCTGGCTGACTGGCTTGTTGCAGGTTCCAGGAATGCAGGTAGCCATTGTAGTAGATTCTGAGAATCTAAACTCAAGCCCCAGTACTTGCATGGCAAACTATTTAACTACTGAGCCATCACCTAAGTCTCAAATAGCATGCTGCTAAAATATTCTCCCTTGAAAAATTTCTGTCTAGCAGGTATCTTTTATTCTGCCAACATTTCAGAAGAAGCTTTGAAATTCCCCTTCACGTCACCCCTCATTCCACCAGATTAAGTGTCCTGAATTATTCCAACAGTATCTCTCAGTCTAATTGTTCCTCTCTAGTCAAAGACTCTATTGTGTCAGAATCTGGCTAAAGCAAAAAAATCATATTTATGCCATAGCAAAATAAAATAAAAAATAAAAATAAAATAAAAGTGTATTAATGCAATGGCATTTAAAACAAAGTTTTTTTTTCCTGAGAAGTTCTATGTATGTCTATAAGAAGTAGATCTAAGGCTTTTCACAGTTCTTTCACCAAAGCTTATTCAAGAAATGCTACATTGATAAAAGAGATAAACAGTGAATATTGAAATAAAAAATGTTGTGATCAGAGCTGAGAACTTGTTTTATTTTATGACAAATATAGAAATGCCCAGAATTCTTATTGCATAATCTCAGAATATATGAAATCCCAGTAGACTCCTCTCTCCAGGAGCTATGGAAAGAGAAAGCATGTTAGCAAAGGCCAAGTCATTATATTTAGTGATGATATCCCTAGAAATGGTTATCATTTCATGTGAATGCTTAATGTCTCTTATTTTGCATAAACATTCAATAATTCTTTGTCTCCACCCTGAATTATTTTTCTTGATTATCTCCCCTCCTTGGCGAATACTTACAATAGGGCTGAGAGTGTAACAAAGTTGCTAGACTGCTTACCTAGCCTTCAAGTTTCTGGATCTCCAGCACTGCATAAGGTAAGACATGGGGGAACACTGCTGTGATCCTAGGCATCAGGTGATCAAGGTCATCCTTGGCTAAATAATATATTCAAGGTCAGCCTGGGATGTTTACAGCCCTATCTCAAAAAAATTGAAAAGAAATAAAAAAAAGAATGTTTGACTATATGTCACATTGGCCCAAATTAACTGTTATATACAATTAAAAGAGCTCTGAGCTAAATTGTATACATATGATTTAAATATCGCCATGTGTCGTTGTGAAAGGAAAACAAATAATGTAAAGGTATCTATTTGAAAGCTTTATAAACGGAAGGCACTAAAATACTAAAACTTTAGAAGTATTAAGAACTTCAAAAGAGGCAAAAATACTAAGAATTTTAAAAATAAGAATAACTCCATACTACCCCTAAAAACAACCCGCAGGGAATAAATAACAAGTCAAAAGCAGAAGGGAACTGTGTCACGACAGCAAATAATAGAAATCAGCAATACTGCTCTCGCATAACTTTCAGCGCCAGTGGTCTCAATTCCCAATAAAACAACACGAACTAACAATGCATGATAAATCAGGATCCATTCTTCTGCTGCATCGAGGAAACACATTTTAACTTCAAAGATAGACATCTCCTTGGCATAAATAGTTGGGAAAAGAAAAAGCATACAAACCTAAAAAGCAAGCTGATGTAGCTATTTCAATACCTAATAATACAGACTTCAAACCAAAACTAACCAGAAGAGATAGGGAAGGGCAATATGTGCTCATTAGAGGACAAATCCACCAAAAGGACATTGCAGTTCTTAATATCAGTGCACAAAATATAAAGGTGCTTAAGTTAAGAAAAGAAACACTAATACAGCTTAAACCACATATTGACCTTCACACACTGATCAAGTGTGACTGTAATACCCAACTCTCACCAATAGTAAGGTCACTGAGACAAAGACAAAACAGAAATGTTGGAGCTAATTGATATCATACAACAAGTGGTTCTAATAGATATTTACTGAATTTTCATCCAATGTTCTCTTTGTATATGTTCTTAAATGTATAACCACAACCAGCTCAGTCTATATAATGTGATTTGTATGTATATGTCTTCAGGGATGACCCTTTATTTAATCTTGCAATTTTCTACTTACAGAGTTTCTTTCCTTTGATTGTGGTCCCGGATTTTCTTTCTTTATAAATGTTCATTAGTTCTTTGAGATATGCATTAACACGTGTCCGCATGTCATGTGGGAGGATTATAGGGTCGTTTGTGGGGAGGGGTCTGGCCTAGTTCTGTATTTTCAACTGAACACTAGGTTCTCTTCCTGTATCCCTGTGAGAAGGTGAGACGAGGGACTAGAGCAAGGCTTGCTTGGCTCTTACTTCTCACTGTGAAGAGAAGTTATTTATACCTCTCACCCATTACTTTATGTTCTTTGATAGCACATGTGTCTTGCTTCGTTCATTCTGTGATGCCATAAATTTCTATCAACAACTGGGTAATAGATAATGAACAGAATATATAACTAATACTTCGTTTGTTTGTTTTTCTCTTTTTTGAGACAGGGGTTCTCTACAGCTTCAGAAACTCTCCTGGCACTTGGTCTTATAGACTAGGCTGGCCTCAAACTTACAGAGATCTGCCTGCCTCTGCCTCCTAAGTGCTGGGATGAAAGGTTTGTGCTTCAACCGCCTGGCACATAACTAACTCTTACAGAGGTCAGAAAGTCCAGACCAAGGTGACATCTGTTGAAGGCTTTCTTTCTTGTCATTCCATGGTGAAAATAGAAAGGGAAATGATACAGAATGAGACAGTGTCAACCTTTCCCTTTCAAAATGACACCAATTCCACTATTGAGAAGGGATCCTTGTGCTATCATCTCTTAGAAATCCTGCCTTTTTATGCTGTTACAATGTCAAAAAAAATTTCAATGTGAGTTTTGGATAAAACGTACATCAAAGGATAGCAAGAGACCCATGCAACTTGTCTGTGAACATGGGAAAATCTTAGATCCTTAACAATTCTGACTCAATAAGAACAAAGCAAGCAACCAAGGTTTTGGGGGACTCAGAAAGAGAGTAATCTTAGTCTACTTATAACCATTCTGCAACAATAAATAGCATAAAACAATTGAAATAATCTTTTTGAATATATGCGTTATTTTTATAGTTATTCTCACTTTGTGTTTATTTTGGTCTCCTTTATAATCTTACTTTCTCATTAGTCCATTAGCTCCTAATTTACTTAATAATATTTAAAATACAGTGATTATCACTATTTATCTTTTGTATATATATACATATATATACATATACATATGTTCATGCATATGTGCAATGTATGTGTACAGGGCATATGCATGTGGATCATGATGTAGAAGCCATAAATCAAGGTTGTGTACATTAATACATTATTCTACACCTAATTTATTTGAAGCGAAGTTTCTCCCTTTATCTATACCTCACTGAGTTGGCCAGAGTGACTGTTCAGTAAACTCCAGGCCTTCTCCTATCCCTGGTTGACCAGTACTGGAATTATAGACTGCATCATTAAGTTCAGATTTGTCCTGAGGATACTCAGGGTAGAACTGAGGTCTTTACGTTTGTGTCATTAGTACTTGACCATCCAAACAGCCCATTCAATGTCCACTTTTAAGTTATATGCATGGTATTATGTGTTTTAAAACCTAGAGAACAAAATTAACTAGAAAATATTGAATGAATACGATTTAACTGGACTTACACTGCTTTATACAAGACTAAAGTGATTTTTAGGTTTCTTACCACTGATGGAGGAGAGTTATCTGTCTATGTTTCTTTCATTGGTTAATTAATAAAGAAAACTGCCTTGGCCCTTTAAGAACAGAAAATTAGGTAGGTGGAGTAGACAGAACAGAATTGTGGGAACAAGGAAGTAGAGTTGGAGAGACGCTTCAGGCAGTCGCGTGGTGAGTCTCCATGCTGCTGCTCTCCGAGATGGACGCAGGTTAAGATCTCTCCTGGTAAGCCACAACTCGTGGTGCTACCCAGATTACTAAATATGGGTTAAAGCAAGATGTGAGAATTAGCCAATAAGAGGCTACAGATAATGGGCCAGGCAGTGTTTAAAAGAATACAGTTTCCGTGTAATTATTTCGGGTGTAAAGCTAGCCGGCGGCCGGGTGGCGGGACACAGCCCCGCCGCTTCACACTACATACCACTATGATCTGTATTTTAAAAATGAAGCACAGTACTGTAGGCATTGAGCAAGTCATCTACATCCAAAGCTAGGTAATGGAAAATGCCACATTGAATTGAAAGTTGTTTAGATTTAAGGTTACTTCTTAAAAAAATCCTTTACATGATTTAAAATATAAAAAGTAAAGAGAAACTCCTACAAATATATACAGTATATTTAAATGTGAAAATCATTATTTTAGGAGATTCTGCAGCCTCAGAATCGGCAGCTCTTTTCACTCCTGACACCTCAGGCAACTCATCAACACAGAAGGCATCCTTTGTCTTCTGTCAGCCAGTGGCACCAAATACACACATTGCATCTGAATTTGTCTTCCAGATTTATATATCTGCACTCCTCATAGCTCCATTTTAAGCCAAGTAAGTAGTTTCATGGTATTTCCATTAAAATCTTAAAGAGCCTTAAATATTCTATGATGGGTACTTGTCTTCCTAATATGGACATTTCAAATTTTTCTCACCTTTTCCGTTGAACATCCAGTGTTTCTAAACTATGTTATGCTATCTTCTTACAGAGATTACTATGCAATTAAATTAACCCTTGATTCCTATGTGCACACAACTATATATATATATATACATACATACATATACATATATATGTATATGTATGTATGTATATATATATATATATATATATATATATATATATATGCTCACCTTGACTCAGTTACACCAGTACACTTGTCACAAATTTATGTGAATTAAGTCCATATAACTTAATTCTAACATTGTATCCCATGGTATGGACCTCTGATATTGCCAAGATCAGGGCATATCCCTCTTTTAATGCATTGTAGCATAATTAGTAACTTCTTTCAGAGAATCAAAAGCATTGAATTTAATTCCTTTATGGGTATAATGATAAAAGTATAATTATGATTGACATACTAGAATATAAACTGGTACAGGTTGATACTTTCTATAATGTTCTGATGCCTTAATACAGTCTTGATACCTACAATAGTTGTTGCATGAATGAAGGAGTGAATTTATGAGTGATTAAAATAATGATAAGAAGATTGACTAAAGAATTAAAGAATGATTAAAATACAAGTGATAGAAAATACAATAAGATTGCAAAATTTGTTAAAATTAAATTTCTCTTGTTCTAAGTTATTAATAAAAAGCTACATGGAAATTTAAATGTATATTTAAAATATGGGAGGATTTTTGACAGATGTAGATGAAATGTATTTAGCTTGATCAAGTTTAAAACAATTAAAAACTAAAGAAACACAGAAAGGCAGTGAACAATACAATTTGGAGTAGAAACTACATCCTCCACCCCCCTTTATACTAATTATGAATAGCTTTCTTAAGAATGATAAAAAAGTAAAATTTTTCTGTTCAGAAATTTAGTTGGCAATGAGATTAATAGACATAAGACAAACTTTTTAGTAATTTAGAGACATTTATTAAATGTTTATTCTGTTAATATACAAATATATGGCAGAAAAAAAAGAACAAAGCTGAAACCTGGCCAAAAATCCCCTCCTCCTTTATAATGGGGAGATAAACTTGAGGCATTACCTACTCAGTGAAGGGATGCAAATTTACATATAGACGAGTGATGAACTTTAGCATAAACTCGGGTCTCTTCACTACTAAGGCCAACAGGTCTTTCCAGGGATTAATTCATATAATAATAATAAAGGGCTAGTGAATGCTACTCCTTTTCATGAATAAACCTCAGAACACTGCTGCAGTAGAATTTAAACACAGAAGCACATAGGCTACCTCACTACTTTTTTTTTCTTTTTTTTCCAGTTTATTTATTTTTTATTAAAAATTGCCATCTCCTCCCCTCCTCCTCCTCCTTCCCTCCCCTCCCCTCCACCCACACCCCCACTCCCTCCCTCTTGAGGCCAAACAGCCATCAGGGTTCTCTACACTATGTTGAGTCCAAGGTCCTCCCAACTCCCCCCAGGTCCAGGAAGGTGAGCAACCAAACTGACAAGGCTCACACAGAGCCAGCTAGATCCTTGGGCAGCTGAGGAGAGGGTGCCAGAAATGTCCAGATCCTATTGCCATACTCATGAATATCTTGCATATCACCATAGAACCTTCACCTGGCATTGGATGGAGAAAATGACAGAGCCCCACATAGGAGCACCGGACTGAGCTCCCAAAGTTCTGATGAGGAGCGGATGGAGAGAGATCATGAGAAAGAAAGTCAGAACCATGAGGGATGCGTTCACCCACTGAGACGACAGGACAGAACTAATGGGAGACCACCAAGTCCACTTGGAATGGGACTGATGGAACATGCGACCAAATCGGACTCTCTGAGGGTGGCTGATGGTGGAGGCTGACCGAGGAGCCAAGGACAATGGCGATGGGCTTGGTCTCTACCTCACTACTTTTACAGACAGTTTCCAAACAATAGGAAAAAAATCTCTTATGAAAATAGTAATTTTAGGGTTATGGTAAGGCAATTTTACGCAGAGAGGAGTTAGGACCTTTCTAATGTAATGAATTATCATAGGATATACCTTGATTGGGAAGTATTCTATGAGCTTGTACATTTTCCAAAACATGTTGTACAAAAGTATTACAATCTATGTATTTGCATGGTTTTTAAAGAATATCTATGTAGGAATTGTAACACGAGGGCCGGCCTGTTGGGGTTTCAGTCTGGCCTGGTACCCCACAGCAGGCAAGCCCCAAAGAAAATCACACAGAGAGTCTGCATTAATTATAAACTGATTGGCCCATTAGCTCAGTCTTCTTATTAGCTCTTGTAGCTTATATTAACCAATTATTCTTATCTATGTTAGCCACATGGCCTAATACTTTTCAGCGGGCAGGTTACATCTTGCTTCTCGGTGGTCTGGGCTGGAATAGGAGGGAGCTTCCTGCTTCCCAGAATACTCCTGTTCTTATTCCCCACCTCTACTTCCTGTCTGGTTGACCCCGCCTATACTTCCTGCCTGGCCAATCAGCGTTTATTTAAAACATGATTGACAGAATAAAGACAATTCTCCTGCACCAAGGAATAATCTATGTCATAATTATAAAATGTTTGATTCTTTTAAATAAAAGGAAATATTGGATTCTTTAACTATAATTGGAGAACTAAGTATCATTAGGATAGATGGCAATTGTACAGATTATGCAAGTGCGTGCATATGTAATTATCATTCCTTTATTTCTTATTCATATTGAGAATAACATTATTAAAAGCAGTGGATCACTAATATACACATAGTATTGAATATTAAAAAGAGAAAAACTATTATTAATTTTGAAATTATGTTTGGAACAAGCAATGACATGCATTCTTTTTTCTTTTGAACAAAAACAGAAAAAACTGACTAGAACAGAATCTTTGGGTTGATTATCTACTCCTGATAGCAGTTGTTTCTTTGGATTTCTGAAAGGGGTCACATCCCTATGGTAATGCTAATTTCTAGGATACTCTGACAATTTCTACTTTAAACATGGTGGTGGCTGTAGTTGCTGCATCAAGCCCACTAGCTTGCCCTCTAATACATAATCAAGAGGGAGGAGGTAGAACAGGAGATAAGAAATGTAACTCTTTTCAATCATGAAGTCCTTTATTGTATTGTGTTATAACTGTTCCACCTCTGGCAGTGGTCTCTGGCTCTGTCCCCAGTAATGCCAACCTCAATTTCTGAGCATACGAATGTGCTCCTAACATTCTCAATTAGCATCTGCTACTACTTGGCTCCTTTATATACGATGACATCCATGAAGTTTGCCTTTCATAGATTACTTTGCCTGATGATCTAAAAACTACACTGAAAATAAGCTAATATAAATTTGGGCAAATTTGAGGTATTTTTACTTCACTTATGGATTCTTCACTGCCTTTTCCTTTGCTCTCTGCAGTAGTCCATGATACTAATTATAGTTCCTATTTACACAGAATATTAGAAGATAAAATCATATTCTTGTTTTCTTGTTGAAATTTATTTACGTATTTAAGACTATTGGGGTAATTCAGATACTTTTATTAAATAATTTTTATCAATTAAATAATACTTTCATCAATCAGACTTAAAGATAGCTTGTCAGTTGTTAAAGTTTGGATGTACACTATACACATTTATCTACAAGGAATGAGCCCTCTGAGAGTGAATGAAAATAATGATATTTATAATTCAGTATATTGACAAGAAACATTACCTATAAAAGGGAGTATCATTCCCTCTGATACTTAAAGAGATTCTGTGTCTTTTCTGTTCTATATGATATTCTTAGGCTTTGGTGTTCTTCCATGTATATATAAACTAATTTCCCCAAAACAAGAGCTAAATATTATGCAAATAAAACAGTAATGTGACAAATGTTGCTGTGCACTAGATGTCCTTTATTTGTTTGTATTCTGAATCTAGTCAGCTAGATAAATGGTAACTTAATTAATTGCTGAATTTTAGAGTGGTAACGTCACATTATTAACTTCAAAATATACATAAAGGAGTGATGTAAATTTCATATTTAAGGTTGAGCACCTGTTATCTCTGTCACTTGTTATTAACACTGTGTGTATGCATGGCTCTGTGTTTACCATCACTCACTAGAAAGAGAGGCTTCTTTGATGAAGACTGAGAGTAGCTTTCAACAACAGGTATAAACACAAAAACTTAGAAGGCAGTTTTCCCTGTCTTTGCAGAAGAATTGGTTCTTCAATCACCAGTTATAGATGGAAGAAAAGTTCTGGCTTCAAGGCTTTCCCTGGTGAACTATTTGCTAGTTGGTAGATTCTGGAGGAAGAGAGAGAGAGAGAGAGAGAGAGAGAGAGAGAGAGAGAGAGAGAGAGAGAGAGAGAGAGAGGAGAGAGAGAGAGACTTGTTGCCTCCAGTGAAGTTCCACTGATGACCCCATCAGGCTAATAGATACACCTTCACTCCAGTGGTTACACTCAATGGCTAAACCAAATGGATCACAAAATAAAAGCAAAAATCATGAATCAGGGAAGGTTCTGGTAGAGAGGAGATTGTTAAAAGGGATAGAAATGAGATAAGAGATCTTGAAGGGGGAATGTAATCAAATGTATTATATACATACATGACACTGTCAAAGAACTAAGTCAATAAAACATGTATGAAGGTGTACAGGATAATTTAATAAAAGATTTCATATTCCAGCTTTAATTTATTTACTTGAGAATGAAGAGATGCCACAACTCACTGAATATTGTTCCCACAATAGTCCAGTGAAACAATTTCAAAAGATTCTTCTCACTCCCTTTTAGGTAAAATACAAAGAACTCATCAGTTTGCATGGATCTAAGACAGAAGTCCCTGGAGTCTGGTGAGCAGAACTTTCTAAGTGAATCCACCTCTATAGCCTGGATTTTTCTTTCGCCAAGAGGAACATCTTGCAATTAATTTAGACTTAAATCTGCCATATTTTTACTTCTAATTTGAATCTGCCTTGGAGGCTTAATTCAAAAAAATGAACCATATTATCCTAACTCTCAGTTAATTATTGAATGTATCCCAAGAGTTTGAAATCACCCCATTATGTGGATTTGCATTTTCTGATTGCTATTTGAGCCAATGAAAGGTAAATTGTCAGGTGAAGAAATTATCCAGTTCAACCCTACCCTGCACATAAGACTGATTCCCATGATGGAATAGTATCATCCTGAAAGGTGAGGCATGGCTGGGACATTTTAATAAAATGATTGATTTAAAAAAAATGAGTAAAAAGAAATTTTGTGTCAATAGGTCATAGCACAAAAAGACTATAACTTGATAGTTATTCTATGGTGAGTATTGCTTTCTCTTTTCCTTTCTTTCTTTTGTTATTTGATGTGAGATTCCCCTCTGTATGCTGTGAATATTGTTTTTATTGGTTAATAAAGAAGCAGCTTTTGGCCAATGACTTAACAGAGTCAGGTGGAAAGTCCAAACAGATATATATATATATATAGAGAGAGAGAGAGAGAGAGTGTGTGTAAGCAGAATCAGGAAGATGCTATGTAGCCACAGAAGGAGACAGACACCCAAGCATGTTACCCTTGAGCCATGTGGTAAAATATAAAATAACAGAAATGGGTTAATTCAAGATGTAAAAGCTAGCTAGGAATATGCTAGGGTCATTAGCCAAGCAGTGCTGCAATTAATAAAGTTTCTGTGTGATTATTTCAGTTATGGACTGCTGGGAAATGAATGAACAGCATCTGCTTACAGCTGTTTAGATAACAAGCCTATAAAATATTTACTCTTGGTGCTAGAGAGATGAATCCATGGCTAAAATGTTTCCTGCTGTACCTGAGGACCTCAGTTAGGATTGGAGAACCAAAATTGAGTAGCTTACAACTTCTTGAAACTCCAACTCTAAGGTATCCCACATCATCTTTTGGTTACAAAGACACACATGCACACGCATGCACACATGTACACATGCACACACACACAATTATAAGGTAAACATTAATTCTTTAAAAGTTTTATCCTGTGATCATATAATGTATTTCTTAATTTTTTTCTTCTCTAGTTAATGTTATATATTTTCATTATATTCCATTTATATTTGACATCATCCAATACAGACAGGGAATCTTATTTAAGTCAGTTTATTATGATATATACTATATATAAAACAGAAGATATAGGTTTACAAAATTTAATGATTTTGAATACATGCCCATTCATGTGGATCTATCATAATATATTATCAAAATAAAGGAAACACGTACATCAATTACTTCATCAAAATTTTCTCTATCCCTCTGCTAATGCTGTGTGTGTGTGCATGTACATGTTATGACTTCTAGAAATACCATTAAAATGCTCTACTCTCTTAACAAGTTTGAGTGTATCATGCATTACTGTAAGATGAACACTATGCTGTACAGTGGATCTCTAGAACAAATAGACCTTGAGCAAAGTACAATGCCAACTGAATGTCATGCTTCCCTTTCCCTTGACCTCTGGTAATCACCATTCTATTTGGTTTCTCTGAAATTGACCCCAGGTAATTGGAATCATGTAGAATTGATAGCACTTACTCTATTGTCCCCCCAGGTTCAGGCATTTTGTCAGACATGGCAATATTTTCTTCTTTTCAAAGCTAAAAAATATTAATACATGTGAATATAGGCAATATTCTACATTATAAATTGTCTACATGTTCCTAATGTATTCATCTGTTGGTAGAAATGGGTTAATCTTGTTTTGCCCATCTACTGCTGGGTGTGGAGACTACCCTTAAGTTTGATTAATATCCTCAATGAGACTCCGCAGCGGAAAACTAATTTTTCATTTACAAGCATGTGTCACTTGCAGATAGCATCCTGGTTGGGGGGAGGCACACATCCACATCTACCTCTTAGCTCTGGAACCCTGTCTGGTGTAAACTTCTCTCGGTCCTGTGCATGATGCCACATTCTCAATGAGTTCATATGTCCATCAGACATGCATCCGTCTACAAGACATTGTTTCTTTGGAGTCATTCGTCCCCTCTGGTTCTTACAATCTTATGACAGTTTTTAACTTTTGGATTGCAAAATAAATATGCTGGCAAATATAAAATGACCACACACCCAAGGGATATAATCAATAAGACAATTAACTTTCTCATTAGCGGGTTTCACAAGACAGTGGCATTGAAAAACAACTGTACTAACAAATCTGTATTTCTGAATTGTTAGGTCACACTGTGCTGCCTGTCAGCTCAAGTTCTGACCTGCCCTAAATTCACAGAATCTCACACATGCCCAGAACACTGAAAATAAAAATGGACTCAAGAAAGCAAATTAGATTTTCAATTTTAAACAATCAGCACAAAGTCTAAGGCTCAGGAATAATAATATATTATTCAAGTACTTTATGCAATAGAATTGTATTAGAATCTCTAAATTTAAGAAAATTGCAATGCTAACATGAGCTGATATCTGTAACCCTTTCTTTACATGCACAGTAGTAGGTTTTAAGGTTTAAAAATAGGTGTGGGTAAGAGACACAAGTCTGAACATCTGTTCAGAGAGCTGTTGATGAAGATAGGGGGAACAGGAAGCAAACCCTTCAAAGTCAAGGTCAGTTTAAACAACAATGACTAGCATTATTATAGAAAAAATGAGGGCAGTTGTAGCAGCCTATTAATAAAAGGCAACCATTATATATGACTTCAACCTGACAAGAAAAGTTTGAAGTAAGAAGTCTACATAAAACAATTTTAAGTTATTTACCCGATGAATTCCATTTAAATCCAAAGAACTGATTTTCACATTCATATTGGTTATTTTCTATACATTGGCAATAGGAAGAAAATGTTTTATATAGTAAGATATCTCACAAGGGCCAGAGCTAAAAAACAGTGGCTGTTTTTTTTCTGGCATCAACTAGTACCAGGCACCAATGCAGTGTACTTACACACAAGCAAACCAAACACTCATACATGTAAAAATAACAACAAATGAACCTTAGGAAAAAATACCATCTCACAATGTCCTATAGTTTTCAAAAACACCTGTAATCTCAATGCTCAGGATGCCTGAGTACAAAGATTGTAAATTCTAGGTCAGTGTGGTCTGTACAATAAGCCTGTACCTCAAAAGTCAAATGAAAAACTTATTTGCATTTTAAAAGATAATTAATATCATTCTGCTTTTTAAATACTTCCCAAGTATTTGGTGTTGCTTATTACTATAAGATTAAGCCATATAATTAGAAATAGCTACCTTATGGGAGACAAAGCAGAAAACTTGGCTACTATTCTTGACATTGCAAATAAGATCTGTAGAGGAGAGATCTAACCTGTAAAAGAATAAAGTTTGGTTGAAAGGGTAGTTTTAGGTTCATAGTAAAGAATTTACATGGTGCTTTCTTAGACCCTTTTAAACCCAATACCAGCACAACATCCCCCATCTACATACTGGGCACACCATACTACAGTGACACATTAATCATAATCTATGACCTCACCTTCATACATCATGCTTAATGTTTGATTGCTATGAAGAAACACTATAACCATGGCAGTTCTTATAAAACAATGCATTCGATTGGGGTTTACTTAGAGTTTCAAAGGTTTAGTCCATTATCCTCATAGAGGCGAGCTGCTGGAACACAGGCAGACATGGTAACTGAGAGTTCTACATCTAGTTCCGTAGGCAAAAGGAAGAGAGGGCCATGTAGCCTGGCTTAGGCTTTTGAAAACCAGTCCTCAGCTCCAGTGACACACTTCCTCCAACAAGGTCACACCTACCCCAACAAGGCCACACCTCTTAACCCTTCTCAAGTAGCACCACTCCCTATGATCATGTTTTCCAATATATAAGCCTATGTTGGTCTTCATATTTAAACCACCACATAAACCCTACAATTTGCAGTAAAGTTTAGTGTTGCTGTTGTTCATTTCATAAATTATATAGCTATAAAGTGACTTTAAACTATTATTATAACATTGTATAAAATAAGCTCACTCCCTAAAAGTTCTCTAGCATTGCCTTCTCATTCGTTTTTCTCCAAATTCCAGACAGGGAGTGATTATTTCACTGTCTCCATAGTTTTGACTTTTCCATAATGTCATGTAGCTAGAATGTCAGAAAATATGCTTCTATTTTAGATTGAATTATTTCACTATGCCTTTAAGGTTCCCATTATATCAAAGTAACTTGATAGCTTCATTCATTTTAACACTGAATATTAGCTCATTTTGTGGATAACAGTTTATTTGTTTACTTACAGAAGATCAGACTGATTCCTTTTTCTGTATTTGAAATTATAAATAAATTTGTTCTCAATTGATGTGTAAATATTTTTGTGGACATAAGTTTTTAACTTATTTAGGTAAGTGTCAACAAAGATAATTTTTCTTTGTATAATATGGTATAGTATGCTAAATTTGAAAGAAAACCTGCAAATGTGATATTCAAAATGGCTCTATTTTGCAATCCGGCAGCAATGAGAGGAGGTTTTTGCTTCATATCTTAGTCAGAATTTGATGATTTTATTGATTTTTGCTTGTTCAGCTGGATAAGTAGTAGTGGTGCCTTGTTTAGGTATGTTAGTCTGTGGATATTTTTGATATTCATAATATTTTCATATGTCTATTTGTCACTTGACTCTCTTCTTTGTGGAGGTGTTTATTGAAGAGTTGAAGGAGTGAATATTTTTAATTTGAGTTCTTTAGTTAATTAATTTAAAATTGATAGTTGAAGATGAGCCAGAGAATTAAATGAAAATTAAACAAATTAAATTACACAATAGCAAGACCATAATGAAACAGAGTAGGAACAGGGTGAAAAAAGAATTTTGTGATATCTTTTCCTCTAAGTTTCAGTGGTCTAAGAGGTTTGTAAATTAAGAGTCCCCAAAATAAAGTACAATGAACCACCTCCTAAGTGAACCAAAAACCAAAGACCTTTGCATAAATATATTTGTTTCAAGTCATTATTTTAGGACTTTGAGTCATTGGTTGTCATTATTGTTTTACATAAAAAGTTTCAGCTGTATTTAGCAGAAAACTCAACAGAAATAAAAAAGTAATCAATGAACTAAAGTACACTTTGAAAAAATGTCCAGGATTAAACAGAGAAAATTAGCTATAAAATAAAGAAAGCAAAGCACATAGAGAATAAACATCTGTAAGAAAGTCAAATAAAGTAGAACGAAATAAGGTAACATGTATGAAAAATAATCTCCAGAGGAAAAGAAGACAGAGAATTTAACACAGAGACTTCTAACAAATGATAGTTATTTTCTAACTGATTAAATGTAGTCAGCTACAGATTCTAAAAGTATGACAAATAAAGTCAGCAAAAGGAATGATGACTATGCAATCCATAGTAATACTGTAGAAAACAAGTATTCAGTTTCCTAAGGGAAAAAAACATAAACCAAAAGTATGTAAACTAAATTCACAAAACTTGACTAAAAAGTGAGCCCACAATTATAATATAAATTTTAACTTACTTCCATCAGTTAGTAACAGAGTAGAACAAGTTGAATAAAAAGTAAGAACATAATGGGTCTTATAGCATCACCCCATGCTAACACTAACTAATGGGCCAACTTAAAGACTTCATATCTTCTAGAAACTGCTAAAACTACAACAAAGGTCATTAAGAATTGTGTATATTATTATACATTATCCCATCAATTCCTGGCATCAAATGACTAACATGTCACTATTTTGATGCCCAGTTTTATTGTTTTTACTTGTCAATACATTATAATTAACTAAATCTCATCAAAGGATGAGATATTCAAAATATTACTTATAAAGATTTATTGAACACTGCTCTTACTTCTTCACACACTTTTTAAAGCACACGTTACTAAGGAAATGCTTGTGTTGTGGTATACATTCTACTGGAAACCTTATCTTAAGAGTACCAATAATTTAAAACATGTTCCCAATTCAGCCCACCAATTGTTAGTACATAAGGCATTTATCCCAGTGTTAAATCCATTGGACTCCTAGCAATTTGTTGGCTCTCATGACACTCAGTTATACAAATTGCCCTACACATTTCCTTCATGTTAGATTGAGTTCATTTGTTTTGGAGCACATAGTTTTGTGTTGCTGACTTTTAAATGTCTATTGCCCACTTTTATGTGATATTTCCCATTTTCAAATTATCAGTTGATTACCTCCCCCAAAATTTTACCTATCATCTCCAAATCAATGACTTGCACATCCTTATTCTAAAATATTTTGAAACACAATTATTCCCTTTTCATTTTCCTTTTCCTTCCTTCAAATATTCCTCCTTCCACGTACCAAACCTCCCTCTTTCAAATCCATGACTACTTTTTCTTTGTTATACACACACACACACACACACACACACACACACACGTCCGTGCACATACACACACTTCATGAATTTACTGATGCTGATGCATGTTGAAAACCTTATATGACATATAACTTTGAAATGACATCAAGTTTTACTGAATTACTTTTTCAAAAGTAATTTACTTTTTGAATGAAATAATTAATCTACTGATCTTTAAAATTAATTTCCTAATTAAATACATTTAATAAATTATTAAAGTATTATAGAGAAGAAAACATCATATATTATCTCATCAATTATAATAACATGGAATTACTTTAAGCATATGGACTTTTTAGTTGTTTTACTCTCTTTATCATCATTCAAATGGCTTAAAAGGCCTTCTTCCCATGATGCATAAATTCAGAAATGACATAAATATATGACTTAATTAAATTATGAGCTAAAATGTGGGAGCATGATGTGTATCCTCAAATAAGATTAAAATAGATGGAAAACTTACTATAGGAAAGGTTAAATAGGTTATAATTTTAACAACAAATATGTAATGGGCAATTCTAGAAATTATCCAATTTACTACTCTTTCAAGAGAAGCCAGTAAAATATACTCAAAATTGCCTGGAGCACATAAAGTAAGTTAATTAATCCCTTCTCACTGTTGAAAATGACGGGTTTTTCCCTCCACTGGATTCACTGTAGTTCCACAGGATTTGAAGGCAGACAGGCAAGCCCACAGACCATGTGAGAAATATAAGAATGGCGGTGCAGAAAACATGTGTCTAGCTCTTGTGTGGGTGCCTTTATTGACTCTTAACTTTAAATGGTACAACTTATCTTCTCAAACATATGTAATCACAAGGGGGTCATGTCAAAAAAGGAGGCAGGCTTCCAGGGGGGAACTGCTCTGCCTTAATTTGGGATTGTTGCTTAGAAACATTCTCTAATTACCTCTTTTCTAAAATCCAGGACACATAGTTACCAGTTTTCACACATTCATAATGTTCTTTAAATTTCTATCTCATCATTACTGCAACCTTATCCTTCACTCTGTCACTTCACTCTTTTTCTTCCCTCTTCCTTACTTCCTGGAGTCTCCCATAGCTAGAATGCTAGGTGTAAACCATGACTGGTGGGATGCCAATGTTACCTATTGCTCAGTTTTATCCCCCTGTCCCTTCAGCGGCCTTGCCTGATTTAAAATTGTTCACATTAATTTCACTGTAAGCTTGCAACATAATATTGTAAATTTGTCTTTAACTTGTTTAAAAAAGCAATCATCACAAATATTTTTCACAAAGTATTTCACCCTATTCCCTCCTGCAAAACAGTGGTCTTGGCTAACTTATCCCTCTGAATTTGGAAAAGGTAATGTCACAGGAGGAAGTATGAGCTCCTTCCAGTGTGTGCTGAGTCCAACAGTCCATCACTGTCTTGAACTCTTCGTCAGAAAGGTCTCCACGTCAGCTTTAGACACAGCTCCACATGAACGTTTACTGGAGTCCAAGTCACAGCCAGTTTTGGAACATCTTCCCAAGATCCTAAATTCGGGCAGCTTCTCTTCCACCCTGTTTACCTTTCTCAGGGCGAGAGAACTTATGCCAGCTCTCTTAGAATTTTCTAGTGCAGTGTGACCTTGGGGAGCTTTGATGAAGCTGCTGTTTCGCCACACTTTCAGGGGCCCCTATGTGTATAATCTGTTTCAACATCAAGTTCTCACATAGCGTCGTCTGAGACTGTATCCACCAAGCTTCCACTGAAATCTAATTGAAACTGCACCATGATTCACAGACTCTCCCGTTCTCCCATTTAGCCCTCATCTTATCTTCTTCTTACTACTTTCTTCCCAGAATCCATCTCTCTAGTGTTTTCTGGCCTCCTGCACATGAAATCTAAACCGGATAGCAGAAAGACAGGCATAAACATCAGTATTCATCATTCACAAGGTTTTCTTTACTCTGTGGAAAATTTGCCTCTCATATTTCAAAATGTTTGTCACTCAAAAAAAAAATCACTGATAACGTAAATGTTGCCAAGTTTATATTCATAATGTGCATTTTATGAAATACTTTTGGTGGTTGAAAAACAAGAACTGAATTTTTTTCTCTATCACTTTTAGCTACATTCCTATTCCTTGGGTCAAACGTCCAGATTCACATAACTGTTGCACGAAAAGAGAAGACAAGCTGGAAACAAAGTAAGATTCTATTAATAAGAAACATATTGATGCACATAACCTCATGATGTGTGCTGTACTTCCTTCCTTCATGTAGAGATGTTCTCTCTCTACTTGTGATTCTCTTGTAGTCTTATTACCTTTTTTCTGTATCTTTACCCACGAATATCACTGACTTGGCAATAAGCTGATTATTGCCAGGGAAAACGCTTCTCGTCACACTGACTGCACCTTCCAGTTTCTTTCCTAGATTCTTTTTTCTTCTCTTATTTGGATTGACTTTCTCATAGACACTTTTATCCTTAAAATATTGAAAATCTATGGAATGGAAGGAGGAAAACTTAGGTATTAAGCCTAATAAGCAGAATTAATTCTTTTTAGTCTGTCCTATATTGATACACCAAAGAACAGAGAAAACCATAGATACAGATAATATCCCATCAACTTTATATTTAAAACAGGCAAATATTTCATCAGTGCTTAAACCTTCAAGATATAATGCTAGTCTTTAAGTACAACCTTCATGTTTTCCATTTATAACTCTCTCACAATCTATAATTAGATGCTTAACTGCTTGCACTGCTTCCATTTATAAGAATGATGGTTTGAGTCAAAATACTTTGAAGGGCCATTACACATTGCATGTAGTTTAAAAGAATAAAGAAAGCAACATTGTATTCTTTATTTTACTTTACTTTTTTCCTTTGCCCTGGGAATACTAAAGCATGCGTGGGTAGCTCATATATGGTGGTTCTGTTGAACTTGTATATATTGGCTTTCATGGTCTAAGTTGGTTAGAGTGACTGACCAGGTCTGTTTCTCAGGAGGGCATCTTATTACAGATGGTTATGAGTCACCATGTGGTTGCTGGGATTAGAACTCAGGACTTTTGGAAGAATAGACAGTCTCTTTTTTTTTTCGGTATATACAAACTGTTATTATTTCTGAATTTAAATTGAAAATACTTAATTGCTTTGATAAATAATTTGATCAACTGAACTGGTAGATGAAGTCTTTGTTTTTTTTTTTTTATTAAAAATTTCCACCTCCTTCCCACTCCCATTTCCTTCTCCTCCCTTAACTCCCCTCCCCCTCCCTTGCCAGTCCAAGGAGCAGTCTGGGTTCCCTGCCCTGCAGGAAGTCCAAGGTCCAACCCACTCCATCTGGGTCCAGGAAGATGTGCATCTAAACAGACTAGGCTCCCCAAAAGCCAGTACATGCGGTGGGATCAAAACCCAGTGCCATTGTTCTTGGCTTCTCAGTCAACCTTCATTGTCGGACACCTTCAGAGAATCCAGTTTGATCCCATGTTTTTCAGTCCAGGTCGCGCTGGCCTTGATGACCTCCCATTAGATCAGCCCCGCAGTCTCATTGGGTGGGCGCACTCCTCGAGGTCCTGACTTCCTTGCTCGGGTTCTCCCTCCTTCAGCTCCTCATTTGGGCCTTGGGAGCTCAGTCCTGCACTCCAGTGTGGGTCTCTGTCTCTATCTCCCTTCATCGCTAGATGAAGCTTCTATGGTGATAAGCAAGATATTCATCAGTATGGCTGTAGGAAAGGGCCATTTCAGGCTCCCTCTCCTCAGCTGCCGAAGGAACTAGCTGTGAACATCTCCATGGATACCTGGGACCCCCTCTAGAGTGAAGTCTCTTGCTAACCCTAAAATGGCTTCCTTAATTAAGATATCGTCTTCCCTGCACCTCTAACCACCCTTCCTCCATCCCAACCATCCCATTCCCCCAGGGTCTCCCCATCCTCCCCTCCTCACTTTTCTATCCACATCTCCCCATCACCCCTTACCGCCACCCCACTCCCACCCCCAAGATCCCAATTTTTGCCTGGCAATCTAGTCTACTTCCAGTATCCAGGAGGATAACTATATGTTTTCCTTTGGGTTCACCTTCTTATTTAGCTTCTCTAGGATCTGGAATTATAGGCTCTCTGACCTTTATTTATGCCTAGAATCCACTTATGAGTGAGTACATACCAAATTCATCCTTTTGGGTCTGGGTTACCTCACTCAGGATAGTGTTTTCTATTTCCATCCATTTGCATGCAAAGTTTGAGTTGTCATTGTTTTTTACCACTGAGTAGTACTCTAATGTGTATATATTCCACACTTTCTTTATCCATTCTTCCATTGAAGGACATCTAGGTTGTTTCCAGGTTCTGGCTATTACAAATAATGCTGCTATGAACATAGTTGAACAAATGCTTTTGTAGTATGATAGGGCATTTCTTGGGTATATTCCCAAGAGAGGAATTGCTAACCCCGCAACAGACAAAGGTCTGATTTCCAAAATATATAAGGAACTCAAGAGACTAGACTTTAAAATGCTAATTAACCCATTTAAAAAATGGGGCACTGAACTGAACAGAGAATTCTCAACAGAAGAAATTCAAATGGCCAAAAGACACTTAAGGTCATGCTCAACCTTCTTAGCCATCAGGGAAATGCAAATCAAAACAACTTTGAGATACCATCTTACACCTGTCAGACTGGCTAAAATCAAAAACACCAATGATAGCCTTTGCTGGAGAGATTGTGGAGTAAGAGGTATACTCATCCACTGCTGGTGGGAATGCAAACTTGTGCAACCACTTTGGAAAGCTGTGTGGCAGTTTCTCGGGAAATTCGGGATCAGACAGTGCTCTTAACCTCTGAGCCATCCCTTCAGCCCCAAAATTCATTTAGAATTGTACTTTCATGAGTTTTGTAATAATTTTAAGGGAAATAAAGTCTCATTGCACCTTCAAATTTCAAAGTGTATCCTTGACTCAGTGATTAAATACATTTATTGTCAGACATGCTGATTAGCTTTTGTTAACATGACAGAAACTAATACTACATGGGAAGAAGGGATCTCAATGAAAGAAATGCTCCCATTATGCCAGCCTGTGGGTTTGGGGGGGGGCATTTTTCTTGATTAATGATTAATGTATGGAAATGCCAAGTTGGGGCAGATGTTCCTGGTTTTGTAAGAAAAACAAACAGAGCAAGCCATGGGAAGTAAACCAACAAGCACCTTTCTTCTGTCATTCCTGAGTCTCTCCCTGCTGGAGATTGTGCCCTGACTTCTACCCAGTGATCAGTCCATGTAAGCCAAATATACTCTTCCCTCCACAATATGCTTTTTGTCTGTCTTTTTTTTTTAATCATATCAAGGGAAGGTAAAGTAGAATATCAAGGAATATTAGGAACACTGAGTTTAGGCTTTTAAATCAGATTCCATATGTTACTGACTCCAGGAGTAGACAGTGATGGGCTTTTTCATTATTCCTAGTTAAGGATGGGACTTGTGTCCACTTCTACTCTTGGCACTTGGACCCCATCAGCCCCAGACCTGTAGAGGCCCTATGAAAGCTGCCACAGTCTCTGTAAGTTTCTATGTGCATTTTGGTGTGTTCAGAAGGCCATGTTATCCTTGGTGTTCTTCACCCTCTCTGACCCTACCAATCATTCTGCCTCCCCTTGCACAGGGTACTCTGAGCTGCAAACGGAGGAAATTGATCGAGAAATCCACTTAGGACCCACTGTCCCAAGGGATGCATGAAGTACCAATACATTCTTTAAGAATTCGCATGGTTCATCTGAGAGAACACAAGAGGATTTTCACAAAGGAAGAAAACAATCTGTCTCTTTTAATGTCTGTTTCCACAAGTTTGATATCTGATGATCTGATCTGTGTAGATTTTACTGATTCCCCAAACCAGCTTTGACATTTGTGCACTACCATCTGACTCATAATGAAGTCTGAGTTTCAGCATCCATGTGTTCTTTCCCTAGCGAAAAATAACCCAGAAAGAATAAACACAATTTTGCATAAAATATTTTGGCACCAGTATGTCCTAGTTCCTGTACAGAGACTGTGGTTGTTTTCACACTTTGGTTATGTCTGTCCAGTGTTCCAGAATATCATAGATGTCAATTGAAATGCCCATCATTTTTCAGGAAGAACTCTACAACACTGAATCCTCTCTTTAAAATCATTTCCAATAGATAATTTTAATTTTAATATCACTTGTTTGGCTAGTATAAGATATAAATATCTATATTAAACATTTATGTTTTATAAGTAATCACATTTATTAAAATTTAATTATATTCTTGACTTACTTTCCTTTGGAATTAAATTTTACTACTAAATTACAGTTCCTCAAAATCTAAAATATACATTCTAAATGCTCTAAGTACATAATAAATATTTGGTGCTTATTCTAAATGTTTGTATAAATTTTCCTTCTGGAGATCCCCCATCTATCTAGCCTCCCCACAAAGAGTTTCACTTAAAGCAGTTTAGCCTTAAAAAACTGATAATATATTTTCATAGCACAATATCTTCAATGGGTTAATCACATTTTCAAACAAAGTCAGCAAAGAGCAGTTTACTATTGAAAATTTTCTAAATTATAGCACCATTAATAGGAATTGCAATGGTAATTGCAGTTTTTGTTAAACACCATGTTAAATACTTTACATTCTTTTTTTCATGTTGACATGAGTGTAGTCATGTGAAATGGTACCAGCATCCTTTTAAGTGAATGGGGAGGAAAAGTGTTGAAATTTCAGTAATATTCCTAGTGGTTGTAAGGAAGGCTGCTTGTTTTTACTCGGTCACCCAAAATAATCACACAGAAACTATATTATTTAAATCACTGCTTGACACATTAACTCTAGATTCTTATTGGCTAACTTTTACAACTTAATTTAACTCATTTCCATTATTTTATATTATACCCTGTGATTTGTGGCCTACTAGCAAGTTTCCAACATGTCTGTCTCTGCGGTGGCTCCATGGCTTCTCCCTGACTACGCCTCCTTTCTCCCAGCATTCAATTTAGTTTTCCCTTCCTAAGTTCTACCTTGCTATAGGCCAAGCCTGTTTCTTTATTTATTAACCAATAAAATCAGCACAGAGACAGAAGGACCTCTTCCTCATTGCACAATGGATCATAGGCTGGATGATGGGCCATCAAAATCTTCATATTTACTACATGGGAAATGTAAATATATTCTCTTCAATAGCAAGATAAAGACAAGCATACTTTAGAATTTGGGAAAAGAAGATGAGGCTGAGTTATTGGAATATGTTTAGTATCACTACAAAGTGACTCTTTAGAGATCATACAAGTTAGAATATGTGACAATAGAAGCAGTCAGAGAAGAATATGATTCAAAGACATTTTATTGCTGGTTCTGAAGACACAGGAAGGCTACAGGAGCCAAGGAATGTAAGAGCTGAAAATGGCAAGGAATTAGATTTTCCTCTAATACCTCCAGTTGAAATAGAGTCCTGATGATTCATTTCAGACTTCCCAGAATTCCCAGAACAACTAGAGATTTATTTCTGTTGCTTTAAGTGCTTAATTTTAGTAACTTGTTACAGCAGCAATAGAACTAATACACAGCTTCCAAAGGCTGGCAAGTATTGAAGTAGTGACTTTAACAGTTCTGCATTTGGTGTCTATCATATATCTTCACAAATGTTCAACTCATCTGTTCTATTCTAATAGAAAAAAATCATAGAGAATTGGCCATACATATTCCAAATATTTTTATATCATTTTAGAATCATATGTTGAGTAGTCTACATTAATAGTTTCCTCTAAATATGAACAAAAGGATTTACTGCATGACTCACTGTGTTGCACTACAATTTCCATGATGAGATTGTTTTCCTATTCTCTCTTAAATTGTACTTTATTTTGAGGGGTGTTGCAGGGGTAGAGGGCAGACACGAAGTGATAAGGAAATGAATATGATTGAGATGCATGATGTAGGAGACACAAGAATAAATAAAAAAGAAGCTAAATAAGAAATATATACAAATCTCAGGAGCTGAGGTTTCCTTGACCAGCAATGGACCATGATATCTATTTATGAACATCATGTTCCCTTTCAAAGCAGCAAAACACATGTCCATGTACAGTAATCCCAGCATTCATTTTTGGAAACTTCTGAAATGATCGCATCTGAATCTGCCAGCCTCCTGCCTGGTGCAGAACCTGGCACTGCTAGCAGCTTCTCTTACCATGGCAAGTGTGCTGCCAAGCCTAAGGTTTGAATAACTCTCAAGGATGATCATATGAGATCCTGCTGGAAGAAGACCAGATAGCCCAAGAGAAAGCAAGCTCTGGGCTGTCTTTGTTTATCAGGAGAACATCTTTCCATTCAGATTTTTGAAAACATTTTTGTTTATATTTTACATAAAAACAAGATGTTGTCCTTAAAAACAACTGGGGATATTGCAGGAGGTGGCATAAGTAGATAATTTAATAAAGCTTTGATATTAAAAATAATGTATTTGCAGTTCAAACAAAAAATCCTGCTTCCTTAAATGCTCCTTTAGTTTGAATGGACTCCATTTTTACCAAATTTTAAGATAGAATTCTATCCTTCATCCCTGTCACTCTTCACGAACCATCTTAACAATGTGCAACTTATATGTGACTTCACTGAGTGATGTGACCCAACCTTTTCTCTGTTTCCCCCTCTCCGTGTGCTGTGTACTTCTTTTGTGATCTACAGTGTTTGACTTGTGCTAGTGTTATTTATATGTGCCATCTCTCTATCTTTGATTGTGAGTTTCCTGAATCTGTGGGTATTATTTGCCCCTTTTTTATGACCCGAAGTTTCTAGCCTAGGATATGGCTCCAGGTGAGGTGATCAGTAGAAATATGTCAAATTGAACTATTACTCCTCAGAAACGTGTCTTCATAAGGCAGCTTTCACCCATTTAATAACTTCTAGTTTGCCACAAGGCTTTAATAAATATGGTGCAAGCCCCAAAAATGCACTTTTGGGTCAAATATATTGAGTTCAATCCTCTTCTCCACAAATATTGCTGAAATGAGCCTGGATTGAATCCCAGCTTCTGTCAAAGGGATCTTTATAGGCAACTCCTGGCTTTGGCTAAGGCCTTTATCCCAGAGACTCCAAGGCCATTACAGCTGCAAATGCTTCAAATCATAACAGAAAAAGAGGTTATATTACTAAATTATGTGAACTTTTTCAAATCCAACACATCAGTCATTTTACTTAAAACTATAAAATCTCTGAATAGCACAACACATTTATAAAGTAAAGAAAAAATATTTTATTTCTTCCTAGCTAACACGAGAAAATATAACTTATTTAAGATTTTAAAAATAGCATTACATCATTAGGTTTGAAGTGGAAATGGATTATTATCAAATAACATTTTCCTTAGCTGTTACAGGTGACTTCTCCTTGACTCTTCTCAATACTGTGTTAGACTGTTTTAAACATTCATGTTATTCTCACAGGGAGGAGCCTGAATCCTTGGATCAGTCATGGTATCTCATTTATTTTATGCCTTAATGTACATGTTCCATATACTGTTATAATGGTTGCTGAAAAGGTTCTAAAATATATTTTCCTCATGAAATGCTCTAAAAAAGCTTTTCAAGAAGTAATATGTATAATTTGTACACTGATATAAAACTTGTGTATACACACATACATATCAGATCAATAGTCAATAAAAATTTCATTCCATAATCAAATATAATTCCAAAAGTATAAGTATATAATGGAAGAAATTTTGTAAATTTTGAAAATTTCTACAATGAAATTTGATGTTTTTATATTTGATGTTTTTATACTTTATGTCTTTTGTTAAAGTTACTTGTCATTGGTCACTACACTGTGGCTCAAACATCCTATGCCAATAACTTACCCTTTCTATGGATGCCAACAGAATCATAGATGGTCTTTTGCCTTGAATATCAACTTTAGATCATTCATGGAAGAATATTTTAAGAAACCAGAGTGTCAATTTTTTTTCTTTAAAATGACACTTTAAGAAAGATCTCTACTGCCCTATGACCACAAGGTTGCATGGCTTGAGCTGCGTGTGGCATCTCAGAATGATTCCAGCTATCAATTAAAGGCTCTATTTGCAACTATTTTTAACATGTGCATACACACACTCTTTTTAGAGACTGGAAGGGGAGAGAAAATGAGCTCAAATATATATTGGATCTTGAGAAATTTACATATTATTATCCAATATACTTCACCTGAACTCTCTCATCCTCAAAATGTACTACTGTAACTGCTTTTTGTAGAAAAGTTGAGATTTAGCTACATTCAAATTATTATCTATATTCTAATAAAGCTCAGTATTATCCTCTTTCTCACTTACTATTATAAAGAAATTCCAGAATGTGCAGATCACAACTATCACCTACTGTTTCTAATATGTAATGTCCGTGTTATAGATAAAATTATTATTATTCCTTGCTGGTATTTGGAAAGAGAAAACATAGGCTAATGTTCTCGTTGTCATTAAAATGATAGATGTAAGTTTTCTCTCCATGTTAATCTTGACAAAAGGTCTATATTTTAATGAAAGGTAAAGTCTAATATTACCAAGCAAATTTTGTAATAACATTGAAATTGTGATTTTGGATACATTAGTGAATTTGGATAAGGGTTTTGAATGTAGGAAGACAAACAAAATATTTAAAAACTACAATTAGCTGCAAAACATTCACAGTCTATATTTCTCTGCTTCAAATTAAAATTTCTATGCCACAAATTATAGACACACTATATCACTTTTTATTAAAATTGTACATGTCTATAATGTTTCTAGTTTCCTAATGACAATGAACTCCTTAGGTAGGTAGAACTGTTTTGCAAGATAATCAATCAAATTTGGGTTAAATATCTAGGTTCCATCTCAAATTACTTATTCATAAAAATATTCTCATTAACTAGTACATAGGATTATTAAAATTCATAGAAAGCATGATAAATAGTACTGTCAACTTGAAAAGAGCTAGACCCATTTGGGAGAGAGGCCTCTGGCAATGCCTGTGAAGTATTATTAAGGTGAGGCTAACATGAGGGGGCATCCAATTTACTTGTGGGTGACACCATTCCATTTTCTGGGACCTTCAACTGGCTGAAAAGAGGAAGCAAACTGAGCATCAGTATTCTTCTCTTTCTCCTTCCTGACCATAAACAAAGTGTGGCCAACTGTCTCAAGATCCTGCCACCACAAGTTTCCTTCCATCATGTACGATAACCAATTAAAGACTTTCTGCCATGAGTGACATTAGGTAGGTGTTTTGTCATAGCAACAAGTCAGGAAAGTAATAAAGGGGGAGATAAAAAGAGCTGATTCAATAATTCGTTTCTTATGAAATCTAACTGACTCCATTCATGATACATAAATTTAAAAATAAGTAAATAAATGGTCGTATGAAGTGTAACTGTCACTCATGCTGAAAGACTTCAGTGAACCAGTAAGGGTGACCTGAAACCCTCAGGACATCTGTGCTTTATGGAGTAGACTGTACCTTTCTTCTCTTCCTTCTATACTATTTCTTCAGTATAGAGTCCGCCTTTCTCATTTTATTTATTTAATAAATATTTGCTGAATTGTTAGTTTTAATAAATGTTTAGTTGGTGATGTGACACCGAATACTAATTTCTCACACAGAAGTCAAATTTCAATGTATTTATCTAGCTTCTAGAGTCATTACAACTGCGAACTGTGGTATCTTTTAATTTATTTTACTATAGAAATATCTGCTGATCAGGCAATCCAGGCAAAGAGACTTGTGTGGTCTGAAGGATATTTCACTCAGGCTGTGGCAGGGTCTGTAACAGTATCATTGCTATCCAACAGAGTACAACTTTGTAATAGTCCATATGCTAATGCCCCCAAATGATGGCCAGATCTACTTCAATAAAAATAGAAAAAAAACAACTTATTTATTCGTCAGCTTTTTATTTTCCCCAAATTCCATATTAAATGCCATGCTCCTGAGGGAACACATTTTAAACATAAGTTGAAATTAATTAAACGACAAGTCTCTCGATTTACAGCAAAGTTACAAGCCAGCTCATTGACTGAGCAACTTCTACACATTATTAATGATTATACTACAGAATTGTTGTTCTTTTTAAGACTCTGAGAACATGGTTTTTAGAGTCTTCAGAGGCTGGTCATAATGACAGGAATAACAAAATGTGAGGTTTCAGGGTTTCTCCTATGGTCTAGATTTGGAATTATTTTGTTATGAAATCCTCCCATCTACTTTTTTTCTCCGTCTTCACTGTATGTGTATACTCATGTCTCTCTTTTTCTTTGCAGTAAGACAATACAGCAAAACTGGAGTACTTCAGTAGCTATTTGAGTTTCGTGTAAGTTTAGCATGAAGGTTTAGGAGAGGTAGAATTTAGGATGCCTACTGAGTTAATTTTTGTATTTATGTCTGAATTTGGTCATTTATGTCTTCTAGTGCTTTAAAAACATCTGTAACCAGTAAATTGGGACAAAAATAATAACATTCAGCATCCAAATGGATCTATGGAGGTTTTGGATTTCCAGACAGAACACTGAGTATATGTATACATTCAGTGAACTCTCCTTCATTTGGCAGAGTATTGTACTTTAGGTCACACAAAATATGAAAATAAATTCTGCATTCAAAATGGTGACAAGAAAAAAAGTATTGAGATGGCAACATATTCTTTCAGAAAAAGTGTCCTAAGCACAAAAACAAAAACTCCAACTAAACGTGCATGTTTAATGTGTGCTCAACCAAAATTCTGTATCATTTAACCATGTACTTAGCCATTTTACAGAGACAGTTTTACAATAAAGAAAACAATTTTATTTCCCAAAATTTATGAAGAGAAACTATAAACTTATTCTCTCTTGACTAACTTGATGATTCTGTAATATTTCTCAATAGCAGTAAAACTTATTATATATGTTTTTATTAAGATAGCTACTTACTGTCTATCTTCCACATGTTATTCTGGGAGCAATACAAGCAAAGTGAATAACCCTGCACCCCAGGTCTTTCATTTAATAGACTCACAGTCTAGCAGGGCAAAAGGGGGCAGGCTGATGCTATTTACTTAGTAAATCACTGAGAGATTATAGTTTCTAATGGTGCCTTTAATGTTTTTCACGTGGTTATTGGATTTTAACAAGCTGTAGAAAAGATTAAATAATGAATAAATGACTTGAAAATCAAATTACCTTCACAGCTAGTCCTGAACTCTCCTTATGTGCACAAGAACCCAACAAATTTTTCACCTGAACAGAGTGCCATTTAACACCTTCCCAGAAACACATTGTTAGCAGGAATGGACCTTATACCCCTGCAGTTGCCTGCCTTTGTTTATTCAGATTTCCAAGTCCTGTCCTTAGCTCACAGCCTAAGCTCCAACTCTCTAAATTAAAGTTACCTATCAAACTACCTGAAATAGTTTTACTTAGAATGCCAGTATTAGCTATATTGTGTTCCAAATCTTTATCACTGAGAGAGGCATTACATTCACTGTTTTTTGTGTGTTTCGTTGTTTTTTGTTTCTTTTTTTCTTTTCTTTTTTGTAACCACCTTAACAGCAGCTACATTCCAATTGATTTGGTGAGATGAATGCCATTTACACTTCAGTTTGCACCTTTTTGAAAATGCACAGAAGGGAATAAATCGACACTTTTCCAGAATGATTGTGCATAAGGAAGTCTGGGGCTGTTAAGGGAGGTGTTAGACACGTATGGGAACGCATTAGTTACAATCACACCTAAATTTCAATGATTTCCAAAGTGATAGAAATAATGTGTACTGGGAAGCTGAGAGAACTGGCAAGGAATAATTATATTTGGCTTTCCTCTTGTTAATTATAAATGGGCAAAACATCCTAACTTAGGTTGGTGAGGCATTAGATTGCAAATCTTTAGGAAAAATAAATTCAAGAAGCACACAACTATTTTTTAAGTACACTCGAGTTGTTCCTTTGAATAAAGGTTCATTTGAATTAGTGTCTTGACATTAAAACAGGTTTGATAGTTTATATTTAATCAGAGAACATGGGTTCTTTTCAAGGATTTTATAGGATTCTTCAACCATTTTTATAATCCTAAGGTTGTCCTGGGTTTTTCTTGCAGTGATTTGCAATAAAGTCCTCAAACAATAGTGTAAACTAGTAGAGGTGAAAGGCTACATGCTAATCAGGCATATGAAACTGAGCAAACACAGCCAGTAAATAAGTGAACAACAAGCCCTGAAACCAGCCTGGTAAGAGCCCTGAATTTGAAAGACATTGTTTTGGAGGTAGAAAGATTTGGATAGAGACTTGGCCATATCATTTACCATTTGTGTTCTCACAGACCATCTTCAGAGTCAGCACTTTCTGTGGGACAATGGTCTTGTACCCTGTCAAGATTTATCACTTGAAAGGTGAGCATCCAAACAGACTAGGCTCCCACAAAGCCAGTCCATGCAGTAGAATCAAAACCCGGTGCCATTGTCCTTGGCTTCTCAGTCAGTCCTCATTGTCAGCCCCATTCAGAGAGTCCGGTTTGATCACATGCTCATTCAGTCCCAGTCCAGCTGGCCTTGGTGAGCTCCTTATTAGATCATTCCCACCATCTCCATCTTCCTAGACCTGGATGGAGGGGGAAGGACCTTGGACTTCCCACAGGGCAGGGCACACTGACTTCTCTTAGGACTGGAGAGCGAGGGGGAGGGGAAGAGGGAGAGGGAAGGAAATGGAAGGAGGGGAGGAGGTGGACATTTTAAATAAATAAATAAAACAAAACAAAAAGATTTATCATTTGTATGGCTTTAATAAAATGCCAATTGGCCAGTAGCCAGGCAGGAAGAATAGGTAGGGCAACCAGAACAGGAGAATTCTGGGAAGAGGAAAGGCTCAGTCTGCTGTTGTTACCCAGACACAGATGATGCAAGATGAGAATACCTTACTGTTAAAAGGCACCAAGCCACATGGCTAACACAGACAAGATAATGGGCTAACTTAAGATGTAAGAGTTAGCTAATAAAAAAAGGTAATAGGTCAACCTGTTTATAGTTAATGTAGGCCTCTGTGTGTTTCTTTGGGACTGAATGACTGTGGGACCAGGAGGGAAAGAAAAATAAGCACTTCTAAACCAGTGAGAACAATGCCCTCCATAACAATGTCATAAAGAAACTCAAGTACAGCAGGAGGAATCTGGGTAGGAAACTGAGATGTGATATAGAGGGAGAACAGAACAATCAGGATGGATGTTGCAAATGAAGGATTAGGATTAATAAGAATATCATGTCCTATGAAGTAACAATCATAAACGTAATTGTCAATCTGTAATTTTTGAATAACAAAAACATCCAAAGAAAGCATAAAGTAACCTGATTGTGATAATTATAACATTTTCAAAGTAATTTGGCAAGTACCATGGATTTCTATGAATGGAAGTTTTAAAAGGAAGATAAAAATGAAACATCTGACCCAGGATTGAGTTGAATTACAAACAATAGGTCAAGTAAATTACATTGAAGTAAAAGAACCACCATGTCAGGATGTGATATTTAAGATTCTGAAAAAGAGTTGAGAATATTTTGGATGAGAAATTACAAATGCATGTCACAACTTTCTTTTTTCTTAATTAAGCTACCATGACATGTCACCTGAATGACTTTCTTTGAATGAAGGAATAGATACAAATGTAGAAGGAAATGCGTAATTCAGAGGAAAAGGAAAGAACTAGGTCCACATGAATAAACTCCAAGCAGTGTCCAGCAGACACTCAAGAGGGAACTTTGGAAGCACCTACTATAGCCCTTTGGAAAAACAGAAAAGAGCCTGCTGAATTTTAAAATCACTTGCTAGGGGATTTTTACATGCCCAGCAAACTCTAACAATAAGATATCTTCATTGAGTGGGGAAAAACATGAAATGTTCTCATAAGGACTTTGGATAGTTCTGACAAAATCATGTTTTCATAATCTAGTTTTAAATGGATTAGAGACATACAGAATAAGTTTCTCGGGGAAGAAGCTATTTGAGAAAGAAGGGTAAGTTGCTAGGCTAAAAAGAGTTTGGCACTAGACAGCCTACAGTCTTTGGAAACAACCCTCAAATATTTGATGAACCTAAATGGCAGCCAATTCCCGGAAACACTGAGAAGGTGAGGGTTACATATATGAAAACTACATCCCCTAGTGGATTTACAATTGCTAGGATATTAACTATGGGGTATAAAAAGGGAAGTAGTGGTCATAAGAAAAGTAAATAGGTCTACACTTTTCTCTGTATTCAATTCCTAATTTAGTCTGTTCTCCATGTAATAAAGTGTGTGTGTGTGTGTGTGTGTGTGTGTGTGTGTGTGTGTGTAAATCTGAGTTTCAACTTGTGTATACTAGTGTCTTCCTGAGATAGTTCTGTGGTCTCATGCTTGTTCACATGAGATCTTGGTCATTTGTTAAAAGAATTATTTACTCACTTTTGTGTTATTCAATGATGCAAGAGTAATAATTCAGAAGTCAACTCTTATGTCTGCATCTTCTCAAAACTGTAGGTCATTCAAAATTCCTATGAAATCTTTCTGTGGATTTCTCCCTCTACTTTTTTAATACAGTGAGAAATAAATTGAAGAGGCAATTGAGTATTCAACAAGACTTAGACTTACTCTGTCCTCTATGCTAGAGGTGATTTTTCAATAGCAGCTACTCAATGAGGGCCTATTAGCTCCCCAATTCTCCTGCATATGTACATAATATTGTCAGGAAGAGTGATATTTGTCACCCTCATAAAAGTCAATATTTTTAGTGCTTTCTATCATTTTTACACCATTGTGTAGTGAATAACACAGTCCTCTGAGGACTTAGAGGTTAGGGCAGCCACAAGATGGCAGGGGATGAGCTCCATTGTAGAAAAAAAATTCTTTCCAACTGGAACTATCAACATGCAACTGTTTAATGAGTCAAATTAAAATTGGACTTTGTTAAAACTTTGCAATTTGGGGATTTATTCTTTCAGTGGCCAGAATTACTCGTATCCAGCATACAGAAACAGTAGGTAACTCAATCATTACTACAAGAATAAATGAATAATTGAACAGATTTGTGAATATATGTGCCCAATTCCCCAGTCTTCTCTTTTCCCTATTACAATCCATCTGAAACTTTTTAATATCAAACACAAATGCCATCCATGAGGAAGGCAGACAAGTCACCAAGTGCTATCAATTAAAAGTTTTAGCTATTTTTAAATTTTCCTTAGAGTTTACCTTTTTCTTTATGCACATGCTCTGCTATAGCATGATGTCCTTCCTCTGTACCAGTTGCATGGTGGGAGTTCAAGACTCTTTGCTGTTGTAAGCTTTATATATGTTTTTATCAATTAATCTCACAGTTCTCTTATATATACAGTAGATTATGAAATTGAAGCACCAAAATTTTGAACAACTCTAGGAATCAGGCTCAAGATGTTATACGGCTTGCTAAATCTTAGCTAAATTGAATTTGCACTACCGTGCACATAAAGGTGGACACTAGAAAGTTGTGTCACTAAAAAGATAAAGACAAGGAAGGCAAATGAGGGCACAATACCTTCTGTCCAAGGAAGAAAAATGAGCTGGAGAGTGAAAACAAACTTCTACTGAATAATATGTTAGATGTTTATCAGAAAATAACAAAGGAATTTTTAAAAGGCATCAACTTTGTGTCTAAGTGGAGAACAGTATATTTTGCCAGCTGGCAGGACCCAGTAGATTCCACTTATTTAAATGGCTTTCTGGGGGTGGTAGGTATGCATCACTTTGCCCCCTTGAAACTCCTGGAAATAGATGCTCCCCCTGCTACATTCATCTCTTTGGAGGGTCCTTTTAAATGTAAACAGCTAAGAAAATAAGAAAGTAGAGTAATGGAAACTCTGCCTGCTCCTTCAATATCGAACACTTTTGCCCCTTTTCTTAAATCAAGCAGCACGCATGAGTTAGGAAGCATTGTTCTCAAGAGCTCTAACCAAATACAAATGCAACTCAGGTGGTTTCCTCTCCAGAGGCTCAAATCAAGTAAAAGAAAGAGGAGCTAGGCCAGCAGGTCTTGTGGTTTCCATTGTTTCATTTGGCTACAGTTACAGCCCTTGGCTTGTTCTATACACTTATAGAAAAGCAAACCTCAAAGGTTTGGCCAGAACTTTACAAGTTGTTTGTGAAATTCCCAAAGACAGAAAAATAAACCACAGGATTTTGGGTGAAAAATACTGCACTGTGTTTTTAATGGGAATTCTCACTATCCTCCCTCCAAGTGTGCCATTCCCACCCCCAAAACTCTGTCTCATAGTTTGCATTTTTAACACTTAGCCTGTATTTCTTTTTCCTCTGGAGAAAACTCAAGAGCAGACGAATAAAAATTAAAACACGAAACAAGCCTGGAATGGTGGCAGACATCACTTATTTAGCTTGCAGGTCAAGACCTGAGGACTTTTGCCCAGAATTTGCCACTGTGAATATACTTAAACTTTAATAAGCTCACACAATCTCATTTTCACATATATTGATTTTATTAATTTAATGTGATCTGAGTTCAGTAGATTCTTTCATTTACTGTAATTCTCTTCAAACTCCATCTTTTCTAAAATTTTATTGTTTCTTCTCCCATCTTGACAATCTTTTGTTTCTGTCTTCCCCATAGAAACCCACTAGTATTTACATGAATTCGGTCTTTAGATACATATTGAAGAAACCCATGATTAATCAGAATAGTGGGAGACACGCTAGTGGGAAGTCTCTATCTGGGAACACTTAATCAGTGATAAAACCAAACAAACAACAGATGCTGAAGGAAACAGGCAACTGCAAGACGCTTTCATGTTATCCATTATATTTATTGGAGCAACACACCAAACTTTGTCCTCAAACTCCACAGAAACCTTTCCATCTAGAGAGGCCATCTAATACACACCAGACCTCTAGACCCATAAACACATCAACTATGTGACTGAGATGAAACATTTTTTGTTGTTTTTCTCTCAACCTCTGGTCCTCAGTATGATAAGGTGCTTTTGGGTTTTGTTTCTTGCACGTACTTAGGAACAAAGTACATCTCACAAGTATAATAGACTTGTACTTAACAATAAGCTTATTTAAACTACTGAGTACCGTTTTGAGAAAGAGAACAGAGAAGATAACCTAGACTAGGAAGTCCTCTTTGCTGTTCATTAACTCTTAACCATAGTTCTCTGTAACCATCACTGTTACCATGACAGTAAGAGTAGGTGATACTTAATATTCAAAATAACTGCTTTCAATCAGTGTTTCATGAGAACAGTGGCGCTCACCACGCCTCTACCACTTACACACTACATTTTCAGATGTTTCAAGGACTCCTTCCAATAGTAGGTACTCTATCAGGCAAATATTGATTGAAAAACAGAAGCTTCTCTAATATCTCAAATCCAAGTTCAACACAGAGAATTAATTAAATTGATAGTAATTTAAAAAAGAGGAGAAAAACGAGCTGTTGTAGGAAATGAGAGAACCCACTAGAAAGGGAGACAGCAGAGAAACACTACAACCTGCAAGTATGAGAAAGGCACCAAGATACAACAGACATTCTCCAGAATCTAGGGAAAAGGCAAGCAGGAGTATTCCCAAACCAGTCAAGAGCTGCTCTGTAGGCATAATAGAGCCCGAGAAACGGGTCCTATACAGTGAGGAGTTACAGTAATAGGGAGGATATATCAGTTACCGAAAAAAAGATCCACACAAAGCATTGAAGAGTGAAAAAGACAAAAAAGAGAGGTAAGGAGAAAGAGGGGTGCAAAAATGCTGAAGACAATGGAAAAGAATGGTAAGAATATGTTGATGTCCTTGCTTTTCCTCACCACCTGCCTTTAGTCAAACTAACTTGAAGGCAGTTAACAAGAACCTAGGGAAATTACACCAATAGTTGCTGGTGGAGATCTAGTGCAACAACAAATGAGATAAATTTTATTTATTTTATTGTTTATGTAGATAGTATCAGGCTTTTGATTTCATTCTCTAAACCATTTTTACTTGACATATTTATGGTTGCCCTCATTGGCCACCCATATGGTCGTCATATCTCTTACATTGTAATCAGTACTTCAAAACATGCTTTTAAAAGGCTTTTTTAAAAATTGAATCTGTGACAGTTAATTTAGGAAAAGTACAAATATTTTTAAAATTCTCAGTTAAACACTAATTCTTATCAAATATAATGTGTTTCTCCAGAATTGTCAAATTAGTTTGCACTGCATCAAAATTAAAGTGTTTTAAGTCATTATAAGAAATAAATATTACTGATCAATTTGAAGGTTTTGTTCTAATCTAAACTGAGAAGAATGCAATCATCACTGTTTTAATTGTTTAGCCCTATTTGCTTCTCAAAATTTCTTCAAATTTGTTACTCATCATCCTACGTCTTCATATTGCCCACTATTTATTTTCATTATTTTTCTAAGATGTTTATGTCTTATGATTTTGCTACTGAATATCTAACAAATTCTTGATAACAATAACCTGTAGGTTCAATTCATGCAAAAATCTTGTATTTGTATCATTTATGGATACGTGTATCTGTTCTCTACTACAGCAATAATTTACATTCCATGTTGTATTTTTGAATCTTGCAAAAGAAAATTTTATTAATAATAAGCAAAACCTCATTGCTGTCAGCCCATGCACGAGGTTAACCATCATGGTAGAAACATGTGGTGAAATAAAGTCATTTACATCACAGAGGACAAATGGCAGAGGGAAAGAAAAGCGGTGGGGACAAGAAGCATCTTCCCTGTCCAAGCCACCAGAGAACATTATTTTTCACCGTTTCTGAATAGCATGGCATATTAGGAATAAGAGAGTAAACAGATAATTTGGTCAAAGACTAAACAATACAGTCTCCTTTGAAAACCCATCTAGTGACAAATTGCTGCTGTGGTAAGGTACACTTGAGAAAAACAACTTGGGAAAAGGGGGTTCTTTGGGCTTCCAGTGCAAGTGTATAGTCCACAGCTAAAGGGAAGTCGCAGCAGCAGGAGCATGGAGGAACTGATTCAGAAAGTGAGAGCAATGAGTGCTAGGGCTCAGTTTCCCTTCTCCTCTTATAGGATCCAGCACCCCAACTCAGGGAATCGTGCCTCTCATTGCAGTGGAAGGGTCTTCCCACTTCAATTTATTTAGTCAAGGAAATAATCCCCACTGACTCTCTGGAGGCTTGTGGTTTGTCCCCCAGAAGATTGTGGGTGTCATGGAGTTGACAACTGAGGTCAGCCATCATACCTAGCAATCAAGCTGTAATACCTGATCTTCCAAAAGACACCTGCACTCAGGCTACAGCAATGTCCTTCTCAGAAACCAGAGGAAAGATGTTGTTCTCATCCTTGGGGTTGTCTCATGAACCTAAGCGACCTTTTCTAATCCATCTACTAGAGGGTTAAATTAAAATTTGGGAAATTCTTCTACATGGCATTTCATTGTGATTGTTGCTTGATAAGTACCAGTGTACTGAGCCTCCCACTGCCCCAGTAAGGGAGACATCAACACCTTTGACATTTTATTGATGTAGCGAGGAGGAAAAGAAAGACCTAATTGTCATCTGTCCCTGAGACCAAAGACAAACAAGCACAGTTTGCCATCAACTCAGTCCTTAAGCCTATTTCCCACTGACTGTCTGGCAGAGTTCATTCTATTTGCACATACACCATGGAAAAGCTGATATTACAAAGATGTCAGTGGACTGAGATACAGAGGGATATTCATGATATAGGATATAGTGGCCCACCTATAAGACAAAGCAAAGGTTAAGGACAGAGTTGATATGCCTTAGGATCTCTTGTTGCCCGTTTAGAAAGTAATAAAATTTAGGTTTCTGGGATTTCTTAGGATCTATGTTAAGGAATTGTGATTGAAAAAAAAGTCTCTAGGCATCTTCACTAGGCACATAGGTTCAAACCAGAGTAGAATAGAAAAGCCCAATCTTGCTTCTAGCCTCTGTTCGTATCTTCAGCAATCACTAATTCCTAACAATTTTTGTGTTTCAGACACATTTATGGACCATATCCTCAGACTCCACCTATGCTAAATACCAGAAATTCAGTGAGGAAAGAGAGCACCTATTCTTTAGAGAGCATTTACTTTACATGACTCTAGAGCTGTGAAGACCAGATATTTGTAGCATATATAGTGGGAAGTTTCACCACTCAGGGCAAACCCTTATGCCTAATGGATGATGCTGTATGTAAAGGAAATAGTGAGCTAATGGGTACTCTGTGACCAGAGTCTGAGTACTGGTGTAGCACCTACTAAAACTCAGCTACTCCGGTAGGATGGTAGTTCAATGTGGTCCATCTTTTAAATTTTTCCAAAGCAGTGTTGGTATCTGGAAATGAGAATGTTCCCAATAGCTGATTTCTGTATTTTAATACAATGCAGCTTACAACAACAAAGATAATATCCTCATCATAACATATGCTAAATGAATAAATAAAGCAGAAATATAAACAAGTATTTTTTAGTGATATCATCATATGAATAAGATTCTGAGAAAATTCCTGGAGTACAAAATAGATTTTTTTTAATGCAATGACTATTTAAATAAGCATGCAGAACCACTGTTTATATTATACAACTGTAGAAAACAGCCGAAAGGCTATTCATATATTCAGATAATCAGAGAATTGAAAAATAGCCTTGCATGGCTAAAAGATAAAAGAAAGTTCACTCTACAGTCTCTTTACAAATATGTATTTATTCATATCCTTACCTTGGTGGGGATCCAAGACCCTGCATATACTAGGCAAGTGATCTCTATTCATGAACTATCTTTTCTGTATGCTCAAATACAACTTACTCAGTATCTAAAAACTATTTCCTGATGTGGAATAATTTAAGTAAACACAAATAAATAAATGTATTGCTTAAATGGTAAGTTAAAAGAATTCAACAGAGAGAAAGTATGGCATCTATTTATTGTATGTATGTGCATATATCTAACCACTATTTTCTACTATGTATTACTGAATATTCAACAGGGCCCACCTGAGACTGAGGAAGGTTGTGGAAAAAGCTCATCTACAATAATTGGCCCAAATTGGTCCTTCCCAGGAATAACTGCATAACTGTCACTATCTATTAGGAAAAGTGAACTTTTGACCTCTGTATGAGTTGGGTGCTTAGTAATGTAACTTGAGTCTTGAATTCCTGTTATTGAGTTTTTTAAAACTTGTGTTTATTTTGAATAGGAATGAAGTGTGTCATAATTAATTTTTTTGAATCATGGATTCGAGAACACTCTATTATCATTGCACATTTTAGAACTGGTGTAAAGGGTCCTGATAAACCTGTTACCTAACTCCTTTCAAGGCTGTAAGTCTCTAATTGATCTGCTGGGCTGCTAGGTTGAGAAGGGAGAGTGACTAAGTAATCAGCTACTGTGAAAATAAACCCATGGCATTGTACTTTGAAAACTCACAATGAAACAATAACAAACACAGAGACGGTGATCAACTGCAATAGTTTTCTACCTTTGAAAACAATTTACAGGACAATGAAGAAAATGATCTCACTGAATAAACTCATGTAAATACACAGTAATTTTTATGTGGATTACAGATGTATTAATAGTAAACATGTATTAATAGTAAATTAGGATCTGGAACAGGGAATCACATTTTAAATAAATTTAATATATTTTTCTACAAAACCCAGATTAAATAGTTCCTAATTCTCATATAAACTTTAAGAAATGCAAATGTAACCAAGACATGGCACCTCATTAAAGAATGAATATCTTAATAAAATTAAGGCATCCATTTTATAAGCTTTGTGTATATTTCAAGTTTTTTAAGTATTAACATTGTAAGTCCTTCACAAAAGAAATAATATTAAAACTTCTTGAAAAACATAATATTTATGAAGGTACCAAATATGCACATGAAGTATATTTCTTGGAAGATATTTATGCATGCTATACTTTCTGTAATTTTTTATTCTATGTCATTGTTCAAATTTTATTACATATATCATGAAAATGTCACTGATCTGATACATATGGATCAATGAACAGTCAAAAACATGACCTTTGAAAGAAAAAGAAATATGGAGGAACCTATATTTTCAGCTTATTACATTCCAAGTGCTCTGTGAGGGAAGGATAGTCATTTATATTATCATAACATTCTTTTAAAATATAATTACTTTCACCATGCTAAAAAAATCTATACATAGAGTTATCTTAAGTGTCTATAAAAATCTTCAGTATTACAGATGAGAAGGAAGTGAAGTCCAAAGTTATCTTCCTGTTTCCTCTATCTATGATTAACTTGTATCAAACGTTCTTCTGCCAAAAAAAAAAAATCTAGTAAACCAGGCTAAAATAATAACAAACAACAAACAAACAAGAGTTTGAAGGAATCTGGGATCAGGCATGCAAGTCTACATTTGAAGTGCCAAGTTTTTGAAGACAAAGGAAACATGGTGATGAAATTCTTAAATTTATTTCTTTATTTATTTGGGGGGGCATTTGAAAATTCCCAGGGCAAGACATAGAAGATGAACAAAAAGTACTATCTAACTTTTTTTCTGATTCACTGGAGTGGGAAAGATAAGCTATTAGCTGGTATGGTTACCAAGGCAACAGGAACGTGAGACAACAACTCGGGTAAGAAAAGGGTCAGAAATTAAGTAAAGAAGAGATATTTACTAAATTTTTACACTCTGCATTTTTTCCAACTCCTAATCTTTGCATGAAGAGGTTTTTAAAACAGTCAGACAATTTGGAAAAATAATGTTAAGGCCTGCAAAGCCTCTGCTTTGTAAGGGAAGCAAAAACAATTCCTCCTTTCCACTGAAATGAAGGAGACATTACAAGCTCCAGATTTAACATCATTGGAAACATATCCTGGAGTCAGAAGAGATCAGTTCTGCCCAAACCACTCCAAACCTATTGACCCAATTTGGATCAAGACAATCTGTCTATAAAACATATGCTTAGCAGTTCAATAAATTATCTCTGAACAAATGTGAAATTATTAAAATTATTTTTGTATTTTTGATATTGCACACAATAATTGACACTGAGGTAACAATTACCAGCCTCAATACAAGAATATATATTACTAGCAACTACAAAAAAAGAGTTAAACAGTGTTAATCTCCATTTCCCTGATGGCTAATGCTGTTGAACACTTTTTAAAAAAACTCCCTTTTGAGTTGCCAAGTCATTTTTAATTGAGTAATTTGGTGTTTTAATGATTTGGTTATTTTACTGTTGTTCTTTGTGTTCTGTAGACATTAATCATCTCTAATATATATAGTTGTCAAATTTTTTCTCTTATTTTGGACACACGTATTTATTTGATTGACAGTTTCCATTGCAGTCACTGATCAGTCATGAATGGAGGAGGTATTCATGGGGTTCTACTCATTCCTGATGAATTACTGGCTCCTGATAAATTTTGGAACAGGGGAGTCACTGTCTTAGTTGTGCTTACTGGTGAGCACACTATGCTCCAATGGAGAGTTCTGAGCCCACGGTCATACAAACAATCCTGGATAAACCCAGTAAGACACAAAACAAGACAAAAAGACAGGAATGATGTATCAAGATTTGTTGGGGTGAGACAGGTTGACAGAGTTGGAAAGGAGATGATGGGAGTTTGGGTGGTGATACTATTCAGAATGCATTATGTACAAAATTGTCAAAAATAAGAATTTATTTTAAAAGAAGCATAAAAGGAGTAAGAAAGAAAACAGAATCAGCTTTCAAGACTTCAGGGTTGTCTAAAACAAACTTGACTACAGTTTGGACAAGCAGGTTAAAAACATGACAATGTATGGCTGGAGTGTTTTCATGGATTTGATGTCTAACAGGGGAACTGTAAGGAATTTTGTATCAAAAAGTTAAACTTTGGCAATTAAGTATTTAATAAATGGGTAATACAAGAGAATGACACAGTTATTATAATACTGCTTAATAGAAAGGACAACACCAGCTCGTTTTAAAGATCATAACTTGCTTTTATTTCTATTGTGAAAAAACTAATATTGAATCTTTTTATTCAACAGATGACTTCCTACTTTTATCCCACTGTAATTATCACAAATACAGGGAAGGTTCTTTAGGATCCCTGACCCTACGAATATTCTTTGTCCCATTCTATCTGTCTACTTATACTTGCTGTGATCTTCTTCAAAACATTTGTTCCTGAAGAAAAATAAGCTATAAATATTTAAAGTATAGGCTTAAATTATCTAGCAGCTTTGTGGCCTTTTGTGGAGCAGTTAGTATTATTAGGAATCTGTGCAAATGTTATTAATACATAAATGAGATAACCAATGAAAATAAGAGAATTCTGTGGAAAGGTAAATATTTAACTTTAATTTTATTAAAGGGTAATATAAGAATATGCAGATGAGTTGAGAATACAGGGAAATTAAATGAAACTATTAATTAATCTAAAAGTAGTTCATCGAAAAGTAGTGGAATCACATTAGAAACTAGTTGATATGATGTCATATACCTTGATATCAAAATGTATTCCTTCCTATACCTACATAAATCACAAGTCTATTATTTTTAAAAACTATTCTTGAATATTATAGATACATTATAATTTTGAGACATAAAAATGATATGCAAACTTGTATTGTTATTAAGTTTGCTTAAATTAGAAGTCCTTATTTCTTTGACATTCTCTGACATGTCAAATACATTGCAGATTTTCATCTAAATACAGTAAATCCCTTCTCCTTTGAGGTTAGGATATGCAGATTTGAAAGATATTCTATTTTTAATACAGTTTGATCAAGTAAAGAGAGATACAGCTAGGAAGCATGTGCCTGCTAAGGTGACAAAAATCACATTGATTTTGTAAAATTAAAAGCTACTTCTTACATGAAGTATTTAATTGTTTGGTGCTCACATATTGAAACTGGTGTTGCCAAGTTTAAAAGAAAGTAAGTCATCATTCTCTTCGTGAAGTAAAGTAGTATTGAAGTTGACTGAGATCAATAAAGATACAATTTGCGATGGGAATAGCAGCTTCCATTCGCTGCATCAAGGAGATGAATGGAAAGCTAATCTGGGAGTCTCTATATCAGAGGCCTTTATGTTTTTCCCAAAGTAGTGTTTTTGTCAAAACTAATCAATACCGCCATTACAGTGTGGGGAAAAACTGCAAACAAATGAGCAAAGCTACAATGAAGCTTTACTGACAAATTAAGTCAGTAAGTCTGTGAGGTAACATTTGTCCACTAATGCTTTATGGATTAAGACATTGTCATAATAAAACACTAAAACACAGACAAGGACATTTTGCCTTCATTAAAAACATGTTATCCAAAATCTACGACAAAGCAGAGTACTGCTGTAGAGAATACAAGCCTTAATCAAGAAAACTTAAAGTGGGGTGGGGTGGTGTGCACCTGTATTGTCAGTACGGAGAAAGCTGATATGGGGGTCTTAAATTAGAAGCTGGTGTAGACGACACTATGAGATTCTATAATAAAATACAAAATGAAATTGAAGAAGGAAATGAAGAAGGAAGGCAGGGGAGTGCAGAATCCTAGTGCATTTGAATTTGTGGCCTAGACCCCCTCTCAGATGGTCTTCTCCTGAAGACCTTAGGAAAACAAGACTTCTACATTAGTGGTGTTCTGCTGGGTGAGGAGCACAAACACTTGAAGCATATCCGGCAAAATCAGGCTATGTTGACCTCCCCAGTAGGGAAAAAAAAAGCAAACTACCTTTCAGGTAACAGCTGAGTTTGGAGTTTGGGATTAGAGATTGTACTATTTTCAGTAAAGTTTTCATCAGGCCAAGAAACATTAACATAGAATATTCACAAATATAAAATGAATAGATATAAATAAAAATAAATGTAAACTAAATAGATGTGAATATTTTCCCTTATATAAATTCTTCATGTATATAAAAAAATAAGTCATATCTCATCCTACCTACTGACTTTCCATACAAAGATCTCAATTAGACACTATAAATTATTCTGATATAAAATCTATTTTAATTCTTATAGGTGATAATGGAACATATTTGAAAATTAAGTTAATGTCATAAAAATATAACATAAACTTCTTTAGGTTGTACATATATGTATATACATAATAACAGTTTACTTATATAATCCTGAATAGATAGTGTATATAAGACCCAAGAGTGTATTTTATTTACATATGATATAACTGCTTAATTTTACTAGCATTTATTTAAAACAAAGTGAGTTTTCCTTCAGAATTATAATGTTTGAATCCCAGAATATTGTTTTTGACACATTGCATTATTTTTAGTACTATGAATGTAGAAAATAAATTTAAAAGTCTACTGAGTTTAATGAATTTTTAGTATATTTAATAGACATTTCACTTAATTTGAAAATATGAGTCCAAATTAAATCTCATTTAATCTATTTCTAGAGAGAAAAGTCCAATTTGTAGCAGCGATAGAGCTTGGTTGGTTGAATGAGGCACTGAGTTCCATCCTCAGCACCTGGATAAGATGAAGAACAGATAGGAAAAGGGGAGAGAGGAATAGAGGGAGTGGAAATAGGAGAGGGAGAGGGAGAAGGAGAGGGAGAGGGAGAGGGAGAGGGAGAGGGAGAGGAGAGAGAGAGAGAGAGAGAGAGAGAGAGAGAGAGAGAGAGAGAGAGAGAGAGAGGAAGAAGGAGGAGGAGGAAGGAGGAGGAGGAGGAGGAAGAAGGAGAAGAAGGAGGAGGAGGAGAAGAAGAAGAAGAAGAAGAAGAAGAAGAAGAAGAAGAAGAAGAAGAAGAAGAAGAAGAAGAAGAAGAAGAAGAAGAAGAAGAAGAAGAAGAAGAAGAAGAAGAAGAAGAAGAGAAAAGGGAAAGGAAAAGGAAAAGGTAAAGAGGAATTTATGCTTGTAGACGGTGCCATATTTCATTGATTCAGATGGTAAGCCCATGGATGTGACTCCCAGAAAGTAAACCTGCCATGAGAGCTAAGACTCCACCCACAAAACGCCCATTTCATTTTTACCAGCCAGGAGTCTTTAGTATTGTCCTTTAGAGCTTCAGTCTAAAAACACATTGGGCTGTTCTAGAGTTCCTCTTTCTCACGTCTTCAGTTGTTAAATCATTGTTTCAATTGTGGACTGATGGCTTCTATGCACTGAATGAAGGTAAGCGTCAATTAAATAAATAACTAAATAAAATTGTTTTGGTAAAAGAAAGCTTAAGATGTCTTTTTAAAGTCATTATGACTGAACAGGTAAGTATTCAAATGAAAACACCCACTGCACAGATTTTAATCTCATTCCATATTACAACCAATAGGGCATAAAGGGAAGAAAGGGGCTGTTAGCAGACAGGGAAAAGTGTAAAGACTAAGAGAAAAGCACACTTACCTTCGGTGCCAACAGCAGCCATCCCAGAGATCTCTGACAGGTGAGAAAGACACGACTTGGCACAATCTGCAGTTATTGTTGGCACCTACAAAAGAGGAAGCGAAGCAGAAAAATCTGCCCGAGTGCTAATCTGCAGCTGCACCCCACACTGCTTCAGCCTATCCAGGCTTCAGTGCATGGAACAGTCAGCTATGCACATGTCCCTTCAATATCAACCCCGAAAAATCAACTTTGAACAACCAAGCAAAGAGCAGGTAAAATGAAGCATGAAAATGCAGGGCAGATTTTATTTACACGTTTTGTTTTCACTTTTAAGAGCTTCAAGACTAAAACTAGCAAAATGTCTTACTGTGTGTCACCCAAAATCATGTCACAGTTCTCAAAACCCACAGCTTTTGTTCTAGCAAGAGCCCTGGCCACTAAAAGACTCTGCACCTCATTTGGGTCATTGGTAAAGCCCATGTCTGAAACAGAAGTATGAGTGCCAAACCATCTGTAGTATTCACTCTTGTCATGATTAATTAGATATTGGCTCCAGTTCTAAGTATTTTTCCAAAGTGAATTCTTGCATATATGCATGCACTTCCTTCCCAGTTTCTAGGATACATTTAAACCTGCATCATTTCAGGAGAAAGAATCAGATTATTTCTACTGACAGTTGCCAAGTGGCCTAATGTTTCAATTTGACATCTAATATCAGTTTTAAGGAAAATAGGAGAATGAGAATAGCTTAAAGTATTACAAAATCATAAATATATAGCAAATTAATTTGAAGTAAAAAATACATTATTTGTAAAATTATTTTGTAGCATATTATAATCATATGTTGCTAAGTAATTTTTTTCAAAGCTGAGAAAGTATTACATATAATTATTTTTTATCTTTTTGCCTAATGAATCATTATCATTTTATATGACAGCATCCATCTCTTAGGATAAAAATAAAATAATTAGTTCATTCACTCTTGTGCACCGACACTTTTAAGATGTTAATGAATCTAAGGACTCTACCATTCAAGGTTTCAAAAGATTGTTTAGCCTCTAATATTGACAACAAAAGTGGGTATGGAGATATACTTTCTTCATAAAAATGTTTTAAGTTAGCATATTACTATTTTTAACCCTGCATCTTCTTTCTCAGCAGGCCATCATTTATAATTACATATAAATGTAGAGTGACTGGTCTAACACTGTAGACTTTCACCTCAGTGTTTGTGTGAGGAGTAAAACGGAGCCAATAATGCAGATCCAATCTCACACTTCTTCATATGTGAGGCCAACCCAAATCAATTGAAACTGCTCAAGGGTAATCAAGTGTACAACTGGAATTAATAATTTTCATTTAGCTGTAATACCATTGCTTTCTGGATGCTGGCTGCTTGCCCCATGCTTTATGTAGTTTTGTTATGCTTAGCATGCTTAAAATCACAAATTCAAATCATTTGTAACTGAATATTGTAACTTTAAAATACTCACTTTTCACCCTCAACTTGACCTAAGTCTCAGTATTTTATATTCAGGCTTCATTTGTCTTCCCAATGAACCAGGGCTAGATTCTAAACAAAACCCATCACCTCTAACCATTCTTCATCTTTGCATTCTGTCTCCTCTCTAAATCCTTAAGAAGCACCAGTTGGTTACTAATCTCCAACAGCCAGCAGCTAAGCATGACTAAAGCAAATTATAATTACAACCAATCAGAACCTTCAGAAAACCATGCTGTATAGTCTATGTGACGGCATTACAGTTTTACCAAAACTCCTCAGGGGGATATGCAAGGTTGATTTGTTCCAACTTTATTGTCTTAGCTCGAAAGTTGGGAACAGAACATTCTACTTGATACATTTTCAGTAAATATTTGATAAGTCAACAAACCCCTGTTGTCAGAGATTACTCATTTGTTCCGGAGTGCCCAGACCCGAAATAATCACACAGAAACTATTAATTAAAACCCTGTTTGGCCAATAGCTTATGCATATTTCTAGCTAACTCTAACACTCTAACATCTTAAGTTCACCCATTTTTATTATTTTATATTTTACCACGAGGCTTGTTGTTTACTGGTACCAGCACATGGGCATCTTTCTCCTCCTGTGGCTACATGGCATCTATCTGACTCCACCTTCCTTCTTCCAGCATTCAGTTTAGGTTTCCCACATAGCTCTACTCTGACTTATCACAGGCCAAAGCAGCTTCTTTATTCATTAACCAAGAAAAGCAACACATATACAGAAGGACTTCCCATATGATTCCCCCCTTTTCTGTTCAAATAAAAAGAAGGTTTTGACTTTAACATAGTAAAATTACATATAACAAAACAGGTATCTGTAGAAAGAAGCGGCAGGGCTGTGTCCCGCCACCCGGCTAACTGTACCCCAAATAATTACACAGAAACTGTATTCTTTTAAACACGGCCTGGCCCATTATCTGGAGCCTCTTATTGGTTAATTCTCACATCTTCCTTTAACCCATATTTAGTAATCCATGTAGCACCACGAGGTGCGGCTTACCAGGAGAGATCTTAACCTGCATCCATCTTGGAGTGGAGAAGCATGGCGACTCACTATGGCGACTGACTGAAGCATCTCCCCACTGCCTGCTACCCAGCATTCTGTTCTGTCTACTCCACCTAACTAATTTTCTGTTCTCTTAAAGGGCCAAGGCAGTTTTTTTATTAATAAATGGACACTCCTCCATCAGGTATCAAGCATGAATCACAGTTACAATATTTATAATTACTTTATCATTTAGCATAAGTAGGAAAACTATAACTACTCTTTAACAATATCAAAGACTACAGAAGAAGATATTACCTAAGTAAACGGGAACTGTATTGTAAGCAACTTCCAAAACTCTAGAATGGACAGAGACATCTAACTGCCTGGACAGTCACCCAAAGTTTTACTGTAACATTAGGGCACCCATCTTCAGCTTACAGGCCCATAGTATCTGGCAGACTTTTCCACAAAGCAGGAAATTTCAAAGACAGTTCCACCTATATCGACAGTTTTTCAGTCACTTTCTTCTGTGTCCTACAGAAGGTCTGGCAGACTTTTTCATGAAGCAGGGACACCACAGGATGGTCTCACCTTTAGGCAAGTTCAGCAGTCATTGTTCTGTGGGCCCTGCATGTTCAGTTCATACAGCAAAGCATTAAGCAGTTAGTCCAGACAAGATCAGTTTCATACCCAAATGACTAGCAATTGCCATAAGGAACCTCTTCAATGTCCATCTTCCTCTTTAAGTAATTGGTGTGGCTAGGAGCAGATGTGCCTTATTGGCATGAAAAGTCCTAAGTTATTAAAACATTTTAAATGCCATATTCTGTTAGTTTTTGAAAGATTTGAGGAACAACTATCCATTGGAATATATCTCTGTACATATAGAGAACATAACTAACATGACTACAAGTTTGACTCTTATAGATAAAAATTTATTAATATGTATTTCTTAATTATACATTGCATTTTAAAATGAGCTTCACAAATACAACACCTTAATGAAGAGCAGAAATATATATATATATATATATGACAAAATTTATCTTAAATTTGTATCAATAATCCAAGATCCATACCAATTCAAAGTATTCATTGTGGTGATAAGCTGCGGGCTGCATTCCTGCCACCCAGCTCCTGGCCACCCGGCTAGCTTTACACCCAAAATAACAACACACAAACTGTATTCATTTAAACACTGCCTGGCCCATTAGTTTCAGCCTCTTACTCACATCTTGACTAACCCATATCTAATAATATATGTAACACCACGAGTGGTGTCTTACCGGGAAAGATTCTGCATATCTGACTTGGTGGCTGGCTTCATGGCTACTCTCCAGAGAGGAGAGGCATGGTGACTGTCTGAGCCATCTACCTCACTTCGTTCTTCCTGTTCTGTCTACTCCACCCACCTAAGGGCTGGCCTATTAAATGGGCCAAGGCAGTTTCTTTATTAACAAATGAAATCAACACAAACAAAAGACTCTCCCACATCATTTCCCCTTTTTCTGTTTAAACAAAAAAAAGAAGGCTTTAACTTTAACATAGCAAAATTACATATAACAAAACAGTTATCAAGTAAGAATTACAGTTACAATATTTATATCTACTTTATTTTTTATCATAACAAAGGAAAACAACTATAACTATCTATTCTTATATTATATCCCCATTTAAATGTAAACAAACATTTATAAACAATATTTGGGAATTTGGGTAGTTCTCTCCCAATTGATTCCTGCTTTTTGTTGGGTGAAGTAATTTTGGAGTTTGCAGAAACCTTTCAGGGATACTTTGTCCATCAAATTATTAGCCTGGAATGAAGCCACAGATTCTTATCCTCTCTGGAAACAAAAGCTGAACCTCTTTTCCAAAGCAATATATCCTTAGACTAATTTTAAAGAAAAGATACCTTTAAAATATATATGTTGCTTTTGCTTACCAGCATGTACAATAAAATGTTTCTCTGTATTTAGCTCATTCACAGTCAAAAAAAATCAAAGAAAACACAATAATATACATAAACCAGACTCTCTGTGTATATTTCATCTTTATGTGGCTTACTTTTTTTACTCCTTTAATCTATGACAGTCTCTACTTTGTCTCTTTAAAGACTTTGCTTTATTTTTTAAAATAATTTACTTCCCTTTATAACTATTTATATTCTTTTTCTTCTCTCTCCCAAACCTACTTACATTTATAAAAATTTTTCATCTGAATTTGTCTTTATTGCATATCTGTAATCTTTTTCTGACTAGGACTGCTTCTTAAAGTGCAAAATGGCATAGCTAGGACCAAGGCTGCTTTGCCTTTTTTGCTCATCCCAGTCCAATATGGTGGAGGTCTGTTCAGTGTCAGCTCTGCTAGCCATGCTCACAGACCCATTTTCAGGCACACAGCAAGTCTATGTTACCATTAAACAAGTTGTAGGACACAGCTCACAAATCTGACTTAAATTCTTGGCCGTCTGAATGTCAAACTTCTTGCTGCCGGAACCAGGAAGCTACTGTTTCTTATGCTGAGTCAGTAAGCCTTTTCTTAAAGTAGCCGCAGCACTCCTTCTCGCCACCAGCAAACAGAACCCATCTGAAAAAAAAATATGGCTACCAAGAGGCTGCTCTTGGCTCCCATTTTTGTTGGTCTAGAAGCCCTCTTTGTTTTTAAAAAGCATTTATAGGTCTTATGTGAATCCGTTTCACAGATAGTGGGTGCCATTCTATTGGCTGAGGTTTCTTGTTTGTTAAAACATTCTTTTTTATTTAGACAAAAAAGGGGAGATAATGTGAAAAGTCTTTCTCTATATGTATTGTTTTTCTTGGTTAATGAATAAATAAGCTATTTTGTCCTGTGATAGGAAGAATAGAACTAGTCTGGAAAACTAAACTGGATGCTGGGAGAAAGTAGATGGAGTCAGAATGATCCCATGCAGCCACTCTAGGAGACAGATGCATAGGAACCTTGTTGGTAAACCAAAAACCTCATGGTAAACTATAAAATAATAAAATGGTTATAATATATAAGTATATATATAATAATTTTTATAATATAAAAATGGCTATACCATATATTATAATATATATAATATTTGGTTAAAACAGTTAATTTAAGATATAAGAGCTAGTTAGCAATATGTTTAAGTGACTGGCCAAGTACTGTTCTAATTAATACTGTTTATGTGTGATTATTTCCGGTCTGGGTGGCTTGGAAACAAATGAGCAGCCACTGCCAACATACCCTCAAGATCAAGATCGAAGAGAAACTGAAGCAGACCCTGAGAAAAACTGTGTTGCTCTTTTATGGATCATATTCTTGGTATACTTGAAACAGCCAATCACAATTATAATCGTCTTCAAATGAGCAAAATATCCCACTAAAAACATTCTAAAACAGATTTTTTTTAACTTATAAATTGGTTCAATATTCTACAGGTAATGATGCTAAAGCAATTAGAGCAATAGTAAGGGATAATGCAAATGCTTTTCTTCTTTGAGTATATTGCAAATAAAAGCACAGGCTTTCTGTGGGCAGAGTAATATGTAAATTTTTTCTTGTATGGTAAGTATGTATGTAAGTACACAAAATCCATTGGTATCTTGAATGTTAAGGGAGTAAATGTTTTTCTAATGCTCTCTTCTTTTCTTTGGAGGTGACATTTCTCAGGAAAATTGTATGTGATTTTATCTATAAGGGACTTTCCTAACACTAGCATATAAGTTCATCTTTTATCCACTCAGTAAAATTATCAGTTTCTTCTAGCAAGTAAAATAGGACGTACTTTAAAATTCCAAATGACAGACATGATTTGAATTTTACTTCCAAATGAAGAATTAGAAGTTCACTCACCTCTAATGCCAGTCTATAAGTGAACTTAATAGCTTCTTTAAAGGTATCTTGCTTTAGCTCCTCCTTCTTAGGTTCCTTAGTTTCATGTCTTACATCAAATGCAGGTGCCTATCAAAGATGTGTAGAAATTATTAAGCATGATTTCTGGGCTCTACAAAAGACTGAATGAAGCAGAAAGCTCATAATTTCTGAAAAGAAAAATGTCTGTTTATTAATGTGGGAGTTCAATCCTGAATCATATATGAGCAAACCTCTCTCTCTCTCTCTCTCTCTCTCTCTCTCTCTCTCTCTCTCTCTCTCTCTCTCTCTCTCTCTCTCTCTCTTTCTCTCTTGCCTCATGCAGGACAAACCAAAGAGACAACCACTCAACCCTGGGTTATGGAACATTGTCACTCTGGGATGGTAACTTGCTCATTCCCAAACTAAATATCTAACTGGAAGGGACAAACCTTGGGATTTATTTCCTGTCCATGGATTGGGATAGAAACCTATAAGTTAAAGAAAAGCTAACTACATTTTACTCCTCCAGAACAAATATATATTTAAGATCAGAAACAGGATCCCTGAGAAATTCACACTCATCAACACTCATAAAATGAGAGTTCTCAATCTAGAAGAATCATAAGGTAAAAGATTAGGCCAGAAAAGACAGATTGTCAAACTTAAGCAAAAGTTTCTCATTTAATCCTATTTTTTTCACTTAACTACATAGAACATTTATCATTTCTGTGACTTTGGACATAGAACATGGTGGTATTAAATGTGTTCCTAATGGAATATGTGGAATGCCATCTTACTACTGTTTTATTTCAGAGATCTTGTCTCAAGTTTCATCTGTTCTAGAGAATAGGTCAGAATTGCTTTCCCTCTTGAGCCTGGGTGCTCCATTGCAGGCAACACTGCTGCAAATTATCTATTACCCTAATAGCCTTTAATTTCACCCACATTTTTGCTATTGTGAGTAATGCTGCTATGTGTATAGATGTGCCAAAACCTCTCTGAAAGCTTTATTTTATTCATACATTTAGAAGTGGATATGCTGAGTCCTAAGTTATACTGTTTTATATTTTTAATATCTATCTTAATCTCCATGGATGCACAATTTTACATTACCAATAAGGGTACATGTTATCTCAACTTCTCCACATTCTCATTCTCATTCACTCACTCTTTGTAGTAACTATCTTAATGGTTGTTTGTTTGTTTGTTTTTGTTGTTGTTTTTTTGAGACAGGGTTTCTTGGAGCCTGTTCTGGAACTAGCTCTTGTAGACCAAGCTGGCCTTGAACTCACAGAGATCCGCCAGCCTCTGCCTCCCAAGTGCTGGGATTAAAGGCGTGAGCCACCACTGCCTGGCTATCTTAATGGTTGTAATGGAGATCTCACATATTGTCTACTAATGAGTAATAATGTTGAACATCCTTTCATACATTTACTTGTAATTTTATATCTTCCTTGGAAATTTAATTTTCTAGACTTTATCCGTTTTTGAAATGTAATTGTTTATTGTTGATTTTCAGGAGTTCTCTGTCTATCCATGATATTAGCATTTCACTGAATTTATGATCTGCAAATGTTCAATAAATTCTCACTGACTTCAGCGTCATCTCTGAAAATAAGAACTATTATCATGTTTGCACCCCATGTTTTCTGTAACTAACATTGTTATGCTTTCTGTTCAGGTTTGGTTCACTTTTAGTTAATGTTGGCATGTATGTACTAGGGCAGAGTGCCAACGTATTTTGGGAACTCTATGAACAAGGTTAATATGTTTTGACAATAGAACAAACCAAAAAATTGATACCCAAAATTGGCTCATGAAAAAAAAAATTCTTATTGGAAAATATGTTAAAACTACAATGAGAAACTATATGCCCTTTACCTAAAAGTGGGTTTTGTGATTCTCATATTTTTCTGTATCTTACAAGCAAGTAACTGTACCACTGCTTACCTCCCCACATGGATCTACTTCCTATGTTTGTATCCAGCTCTGTGAATTTCGGCTTTCTGCATGTTTTATTAAATATGCTTTTTTATTTGCCTTAAATTTTATATTGGGCTTACAGAAATATCAACAGCCTAATCTTTAATAATACACAGACACATGGGCAATTTACTATGTCAGATTAACACAAAAAGCCTAACACTTCTTATTCCTCCCCATAGTTCATTTTAATTAAAAAACGTATTCCTAAATACTTTCTTGATTAGGGACTAATGCTCTATTAATTTGAAAATCATCTACTGAGAGCAGACTAGATTCAGAGAGAGGAACTGTCATTCCATGAAGCATAGCTTGCCACCCTGAAGAATTCATTTTGCCACTGTTTATAGTGCACACAGGTTTTCCATTATGCATTAAAATGCACAGTGCAAGCATCATGACAGATTTGGAGAGAAAGCTGCTGTAAAGGAAACTCTGGAGGGAGACCGTGCAGGTATGTATGCTAATAGCACAAAAACATTTACACACTGCCATACCAAGAGAGAAATAAGCAGGCTGGATGAATAGATGATATAGAAAAATGCTTTCTACAGTGTCACGGACTTTTACAGTGACTAGAATTGAGCATCAGTTTGTCAGTGTTATCGTTAAGAGATTTGCTAGATGCAAATTTTGTGTGAAGTTTTTAAAACTTTGGAAAAGAAAACAATGATGGAAAATTAAATTCTACCTACCAAGTGTTTCGAAAAAATAATGAAATAACTAGCGAATAAAAGTTTTCCAAATAAATCTTTTCAAGGTAGAAAAAACACCTGCTTTACTAAAATTTCAGTCTAAAGATAAGACAGAATGTAAAATTCAGTGAGAACTTTCAGTTCGTATGAGCAGAAGGAAGGCTGTTTCCAGCATTAACAAAATGTCCAGATCTAAGAGTGGAGGAAAGCTTGTGGGAAGTATGGTGTGATAACTAAAAGCAAATGTTTAAATAGTAGAGGAGATAGATCAGCCAGATTGGGAAAAGAGCAACATGAGTGCTGTGATGAAAGATGATAGTATTTAAACTTCAATCTTAAAGAAAGTAGATACTGATAACGACAATGCTAACAACACAGCACTGCCATACTGTGGAATCTGGGTGGGTCAGAAGAGTGCCTCAACTCACCAGCAGAATTTTAGAGACACTAACGAAGGAAAGGTTGATGAAAAGTCTCACACATGCAAATATGTCTTCAAATCTTTTTATCACGTGTCTTAAAGGATATAAAGCTCAGTGGCAAAGTCTACTTGTTTTACACCATTCTGGAAAAGTATTTCGTGAAGCTTAGGGCCACTCTGTGCTAGGCTGAGAGACTGGAGTGTCTTTGAAGACCTCCACCGGTCAGGAGAAACGAGATCATTGGCAAGTTATGAAGAAAGGAATGTGGTATGTTCTGAATGTCAACCACAGGTGATAATTTTATGTTTATACACAGTTCATCTTGTCCTCACTTGCTTTTATTTTTGTTTCAGTTTGGTTTTATGTTTACTTCCAAAGAGTATGAGTAAAGTCTATGATCATGATCAAATTAATTTAAAAATCAGTGTTTCTAAATATAAATTGTAAATTATTGCTCTCACTATATACATGCCCAGAACTCACCAAATGATAGCGGCACCTCTAACTTATGAATAGGAAAACTGAAGATTAAAAAGAACGCATGAATTACAAAGAAAAAGACAAACGCATAAATCAAGGAACAATCACATACCTTTTAAAACTAGTTCTAAACCACAATGTGAGATAATCATACAATCCAGAAAAGAAAAGAGATGAAGATGAAGAAAAGATGAAGAGATCATCATAGAGAAAAAGAGAGGGAGAAATAAGGGAAGAAATTGAGAGAAAGAGAAAGGCAAATGTGAGAAAAGAAACAATAATTGTCATACCTTTAGACCTTGATTTTTATCACTATTATTATTATCAATTATTGATATATGCTTGCTAGTTATTAGGTTTGAGGAGTGATTTTTGTAACCAAGTTATAATACATGTATATATTATGTATATGCACATATGTTATGCATGTATACAATTAATATAATATATTAAAATATTTACAGTATATCACAAGATCTTGACTCCTGGCAGCAGCAGTACAGCCTCTGGACTACTCTAGCAGAATTGTCCAGAGATGACTACTGTGAAGCCTCTGCTATCCTTTACAACTGTTCTGGCAATGCTTGTTCCTTTCCTCTGCTGTGTAAATTGTATAGTCTGCCTGTCACTAATCCAAAGAAAAGTAAATTTGCTCAGATAAATCTATAGATGATTTATATCTTAATAATATTTAATTTTCCAATATGTGATGTATTCCATCATTAACTGGGTATTTCTTAACTGTTTTAATGAAAATTTTACAATTGTTTGTCTACATGTAATATATGTATATATTTAGGGCTTTACTGTAGTTTTCTCATGTGTGTGTGTGTGTGTGTGTGTGTGTGTGTGTGTGCATGTACATGTTGTGCTATTGACAATGGCAAACTTTCATGATTCCACTTATTAATTATTTCCCAAATCAATTTTTGCTGTGTTTGTGTCTTGAGACAAGATCTCATGTTGCCCAGACTGGGCTCCCACTTGCCATGTGTTGATAATGGCCTTTAACTCCTGAACTTCTGCATCTGCCTCTCTCCCAAATGCTGACATACAGGCATGAGGCAACAAGACTCACAAACATCTGTTCTCTGCCTTTCCCTTTTGTTGGGAGCTGAGCTCTCTTGATGCTAGAGATCGAACCCTGCACAGCGTAGGCAAGTACTCACTCTCACACTCGTTTGCATCCCCAGTCCTTATTTTCCTTATGTTGGACTATTGGTAGAATTTAGAATTTTTATAGAGACTGTCATTTGGTTTATGAGCAGAGATTCTTTTACATCTTTCCTCCTAATCTGTATATCTGCTCTTTCCCTATCTCAGCTATTGTGATCTTAGTAGATTGTAAGCTCTATGACGTATGACATTTGCTGTAATGGATTGTTTTGGTTTTGGTAAATAGACCCTATTAAGTTGAATGTTGAATCAAATTCATGTTCTTGAGATTATAGTTGCTTAGTTATATTATTCTACTGTTCTTTTTTAACCGTTTGTTTTCAATTTGCTAATATTTATTAGTATTCCTGTCCATGCTGATCAAGGATAAGTCTTTCATGGATTTGTTTTCTTCAAGAGGAGTATCTGTCATTTGTCTCCAACCACAAGACCTCATTGAAACCTGTTTATTTATATCATATAGTTACATACAATACAAATTGAACTACTTATCCCTCCCCCCCTCTCCATTTGACACTGACTAGAAAATTTCTTGAAAAACTTTTGAGAAAGCAAACTTTTGTGCTGATTGCTATGATTAGTTGACTCGAATAAGAATGCAATATTTGGGAATTTCATGGAGCATTATTGTGAAAGCCATGGTGAATAAACCAAAAGTCAAGCTTCATTAAGTTGATTCCCTCATAGATGAACTTGGACTTGCAGAGTTCTCTTCATACTGAAGTTAGGAATACTTTCAAATCAAGAGTGTTAAAAGGCATGTTTGTCTGTAGCTGAATTTAAAGTTTAATTCTTTCCAAATAACAATTCTATAACATGATTCATATTTTGGTCACTTTTGTTTTCATTTCAAAAGATTAAAAGTGATAAAAAGTTTTAATGTCTATGTTTTAAAAAATGTAAAATACACTCTAATTTCCTAAAGGGCAATGCAGTAATATTTTGATATTTTTAATTTCTCTTGCCGTGACAGATTTAAAAACTTACCTCACAAAATATTTTATTTCTATAGTTTTGACACAACTCTTTTTTATATTTTAATTAAATTTTTCAATTTCGTTTTACATTCAATTCACAGTTCCCCACCACCACTTGTCCCCTCTTCTGCCTCTCCCCTGGCTCACCTCCCATCCAATCCCCCAATGAGTATGGGCTGAACAAAGGTCACGAAAACTCATGGCAACAACTCTTTTTAAGCCTTTTTCATACAAGTACTGCATGGTAATGGTTAGTTCATAGATATATGTAAATATGATAGATAACTTTTTAACGTAATGACCAACCAAAGACAAAACATAAATCAGTAATTTACAAAATAGAATACAAAGTATAAGAAAAATACAGTGAGGTTCATGAAACAACCAATATTCCTTTTGCTTGTTTGTTTGTTTGTCTTTATTCTGCATCGGCATTGACGGAAAATCTGCGTGAGTACTGGTTTCAGCCTTGATTTAAAATGTTTTTTTTTTTAAATTATATCTTTCCTTTGGGATATTTGTACATAGAACCAGTTTTTACTGAAGTACACCTGAATTTAAATTAATCAGTAACTGAAATTTTACCAGAAGTAACCACACAATTGACATTTTCAGTTTGGGACATATTATTGCAAAAACATTGCAGACAATTCTACATGCACTAAAACAAACCCAGCCTGGGATTACTGACCTTCAAAGAGAAAAATATCACTAAAGAAGTAGAATATTGCTAAGACCGAAGGCAGACCTGCCTATGGCTTTGCTGAGATGAAAGGTGGGGAGCTAACCTGACCTATGAACCAAGGTTGTAATTTCAAATTTAGAAGGTAGGAAATTTGTGGTAATGGCACTTAGAACTCTTGCCCTGCCCTCCAGAGAGTGGAAGAGCTGCACTGTAGCAGATTTCCAGAAAACAAAATTACTGCATGTTTGTCTGTGTTTGTACATAAATGAAGGTGCTGCAAAAGTAGATTTGGAGATACGTGGTGTTCAAACTAATGTTAAAGTCAGTTCAGTTAAAAATTTTGTTAAAGCAGAAGAAAGAGAATGATTGTTTATCTCCTAGTCAGATCTGAAATCTCAAATTACTTTGTGGCATATCTCTCTATTAGTTTTAACTCAACTTCACAAAATATAATTGAAGAATGCAAATTTTTCAAACACTCCTTGCAATTGTGCAAATACAACAAGCATAATAACCAGAAAGCCACATTGGCAAGTTCATCTATAAAAATGAAATATTGCATACCACAATGCCAAAATGTGTCTAAGTTAGCCTTCTTACTTAATCTTAGGCTGTTTTATGCTGATGTTTCTTTCCTTTTCTAAGCATGCATATGGAATCTTGGTGAGCAGACAAATAATTTGTATTTTCTATTGATGTCGATTGCTGGGAATTGTCAACAAAACTCTTCTAGAACCCATGTAGCTGAACTGCTGTATCCCACTAGGACTGTTCTCTTTTGAGGTAGGTACTTCATCCAGCCTTCTCTTATATATCAGAAGGAACTTAACTTTGCTATTCACTTGCTATGTGCCCTTTCTTGCCTTCACTTTCTCAGTAAGTGCTTGGTAGCCTTATAACCACTAACCGAGTCCCCCACAGTAAATCCCTTTATTATGTCTAACTGTATATTATGGGCTCACTTAATTCTATTATTAGATTAGTTCATTCTGATGAATCAACCATAATCCCTCGGTCATTTACTTAACTTTGAAAACACTAAATCTTTCCATGATTAGAAAGAAAGATAAAAATGTGTTTTCTGATTTCTAATTCGGAGCAGATAAATATTTCTTTCTTTCTGCTGGGTGAAATAAAACAAAACACCACAGAAACATCTTCCCGTATCTTGTGGTTTGTTCCAAAGGACATGGGAACCAATGCTATTCCCACTCAATGAAAATTTAGTGCTTGAATCTGCCATGATTTGTTCTTTAACCTTGATGGATTAACTTGAGCGATGTCAAAAGTGGCTGCCAAGTTTAGAGAGGAAAACAAGATAAGATTTATCCATACCAATACATCTCTCAACATGTCTGGTTTTTATCACTTGTGTTGCCAAACAATTGTGTACTCTAAGATGGCCTCTGTGAATAAAGGAATGAAAAGATACACTCGGAGTATTTTTTCTAAGACTGTTATAGATTGGATTATGAGGCCTAAGATTTTGACAGGACTTGAATAATGGCAAGGCTAACTACAATGTCAGAGCCCTGGATTGTGTAGCCCAGGTGGATTATCCAACAACTATGGAATTTTAGTGGTTCAAAGAACACAAAGACAGTATAATAGTTCACATTTCAACATTTTTCCAATCTTCATTTTAGTTCCTTCACTGAAATTTGTCTCTTGTAGCTGAGGTTGAGAATGAAACACTACTTTGATGACATTCTTAAAGTCGCTAGCTCTCACTTCGTGTGGATAGTTAAAGAAATTTCAGGACTTTTACACATCCCATATGTGCAAATGCCCAACTCCTGCAGTTGTACTCTGGCCCAACAACATGTTATTATTATAACAGAGTATGTAAATTTTAGCAAACAAAACAAATGCCATATCAAATTTCATATAAGTTCTAACTATTTGAAATTTACCAGGCTATAACACGAGCTTAAAATATTTTCTATTCATTAAATGTACACCCTAGACTCCAGTATATCCTCTCATCCTGAGCAATACGGTAGTGTAATACATTATTTGGTTCTTTTAGATTTTCCTTAATTCAGTAGATTTGAACCCCATCAATACAACTTTATTTTTATTTCCTTGCTTTTTCCCCATTTTTTTAGTAAGCGTGAAGGTTGGAAGGACTGTTCGTATCTACTAAATAAATGCATATGAGTGCAATTCACTGTTGAGTATAAACAACTCTTCTCAATCTTGCTAGGGTTGCACGTCATTTTGATAACAATGCTTTATGTGGAACCTCGCGTAAACTTCATAAGCAGCCTCCATCACCACCCAGCTCCACCGTAACACTGTGGTGATTGACATGCATTGCTGCATGTGCAGCTTCCTTGCTGCAGTGTCAGAGACTCACCCAGGCAGCTCCCAAAACCCCAACTACTACACAACCCTCTTAGGCCATCTTCATGAAGACTGACGGTTCACTCTGAATGACCTGTGGCAGTTTAAATGGTTCCCAGCTCTGAAATGTATTTCATGTTAAAATAGATCACCCTGTCGCTGTGGTCTACAGAAAAGGAGTTCATAAATAAATCTCAAAGATCACTTCAAACTTTCTTAAGCAAGATATATTTTAATTTAGAACTTCACAAATTTGTGACCTATTGTACATGTGATGGTTGAAAATTTTTACTACTTTAGGAAACACTGTTTTATGATACATGAAACCAAATAATTTAGAAATTTAATTAAAATATATGATGTAGTAAGAATGTGGCAAATTGTGAATGATGACAAATGTAGCTACATGAGCCACAAACCATAATTCCAACGTTCCTTTATTAAACAGAAGTTAAATGTGAGATACTTCAACACAAAACCAAAAATTTTTATCCTGTAATTTCTAAAATGATAGTTCTTGTAGAAATGAAATCACTAGGTTTGCCTCTGCTCTGGAAAGCGTGAAGAAGATAGCATACTATTAATATGCTCCTTAAAACTCAGACTAACCATCTCTACTAATATACTCTTACCTGTCCTGTAAAAGCCAAAAGAAAAGACAAGTAATTTACAGAATGAGAAATCTACTCTTCTTTTAATAAACAGGCATTTTCTGGTGTAGTAAAGTCCCATTTTAACCAGCTTCCAGGCCATGTGTGTCAAACTTGATTCCTAGCTGTGATGAGGGTGATCTTTGCTGATGGATCTTTTGCTCTAATGAGGCTGTCCCTTTCCCAACACATGCACCCCCTCCCAGTTTTCACATTTGCGTGGAACTTAAATATTCCTTTTTTTCAAGCATTTATGTTGTCCCATGGACAAAAGTGTCCTTCTTCCCTGTGTCTTAGAATCTATGGTTTCAACTACATGGTGACAGAAAGGGGTGGTAGCAATTTTCACAACAGCCTGGGCAGATAGGACATCTCCCCCTGTAAAGTTCCCTGCTTGCTCTGTATACGTAAAGAAAAATAGCTTCGGTGGCCAAATGCATTCCTTTGCAAGAAAGAATATGCACCACAAAGACTAAATTAATATTTAAAAATGTATTTAATAAAGGTACCTAAAATTTATTAATATGATTTCTAGACCATTTAATTTTCACAAAGAATAATTCTGAATATGAAAGAACACTAATAATTAGCCTTCAACTATTTCATTTCTGTAACATTTTCTCTCTGCTACTTATAGCTGAAATTTTCAAAAAAGGAGAATGATGGAGTAGATGTGGAAAATATATCTATTATTTTCAGAGCTAATATCTCTTTTATTCTTCCTTTCATATTTTTTTTTGTGAAATCATGCCTGAAAGTTGCTTTAATTTTCGTTCCTTAACTCCAGGGTAACATCAGAGAAAATGAAGTCCGCCTTGTTTCTTGCTTTGCCACAGAAGTCTGCGGGGGCTCGTGAGCTCTTCTCTTCCTTTCAGTGGACAAAGCGAAAGGGGCGGGAAACTGTCCTGACATAGTAAGACTTCCTTTGTCTCTGGGTATGCGTGTTTGTGCAAAGAAACAAAACTTTTATCAGTCTGGTCATATTTATGATTTTCCCTCTGCAAGTCGAAAAGCACATGATAAACGCTGGTCATAAATTCAAAACTTACCTTTGGTTTTGGTATGGATCCAGCAAGTGTTCTTGATCACAAACGCTTCATCTGACATGTTTAACTGATGACTCCCCATAGATAAAGCTGAAAGAACATGATTTAATAATTCCATTCATGTCCCACTCTCTGTAAAAGTTGCCATTATTTTTCATTTATTTCAAATATTTCCTTTTTTAATAACACACCTCCAGGTTCCCTATATGTTTCAGTATAAATTTTTTTTAACAATGCATTATGTTTAACTGGTTTTTTTATTTTCCAATGAATTTGTTGATCTCTGAAAAGATCAATTTTGATCTTTTTAAAACTCTGTATGTGTTTGTTTATGTGCAAATTATTTACATAAGTGTGTGATTGTGTGTCTAGGTGCAATGTAGAAACCAGTGGTAAATGGGAAATATTTTACTCAATCACTCTCTGCCTTTTTATTTATTTATTTATTTTTTTTGAGAAACAGTCTCTCACTGATTCAGAAACTCATGAATTGGTTAGACTGGCTAGCCTGCAAGCCTTAGGAATCCCACTAACATCATCTTCCTAATGCTGGGTTTGTAGGCATTGTAGACACAAAGCTACACTGTTCTGAGTAAGTTCTGGGGATCCAAGACCCCACACTTGTGTGACAACACATCACCACTAATCCATCACTCCAGCACTTTTATTTAACTTTTACTGGTGTAGGAGAGGTGTTTACCCTCATACCTACTCAAGAAATAAACTTTATGAAATTCTTTTAAATCCTGAGTATGTGTTAAGCACTAGACATAAAATATAATTAAGAGTGATTTTCCCACACATAGCTCATAACTAAAAAACAAACGAAATACAAATCTGTAACTCTCGAAGAAAAGAATTGAAGGCATTAGAGAAAAAATCATAATCTCATAAGTTTAATTTAAAATCTGTGCTTACCCCTGGTGAGTGTGACATTCATCAAATCTCTCACTATCTGAATCATTCTAGTAGCATATTGAAAATAGTTTCTCAGAGGAAAAAGAGAATATGCATTTTCAGCTAGCAATAATGTTTTATCCTTTATCTATTATTTTCCAAACTATGGTCAGAAGATATTTGTATACAAAAGGAAAGAAGATAGCTTAGACTTTGCATTTCTTAGGAGCTGTGAAAAAAGAAAATCCCCATCATAGGGTGAACATACACAAAGGAGTGATGTATGCCTCTACTCTAATCCCTAAAGGGTAGACCCATTCTGAAAAGGCTGACTCTGCTTTCTTTCCAAAGCCCTGGATAAGACAAGACAAGCTAGTGTCCTGGACACTTTGTATTCTGCTCCACTTTCTTCTCCTTCCTTCCTTCCTTCCTTCCTTCCTTCTTTCCTTCCTTCCTTCCTTCCTTCCTTCCTTCCTTCCTTCCTTCATTTCTTCCTTCCTTCCTTCCTTTGTTCCTTCTTTCTTTCCTTCCTTTGTCCCTCCCTCCCTTCTTCCCTACCTTCCTCCCTCCCTTCCTTCCTCTTTTCCTTCTTTCCTTACTTCCTTGTTTTGTTGAAAAGAGTTTTTTTCATACAATATATTCTAATAAAAGTTTCATTGACCCTTACTCCTCCCAGTTCCTCCTTCTTTCCAATCCCATCTGGCTAAACAAAGTTTTTGTTTCTCCATAACAAACAAACCAGCATCTAAGGAATCATAGTAAAATAAGGTTAAACAAAACAATGGGAATAGAACAAAAGAAACAAACAGAAGAGAAAGAGTCGAAGAAAAGACACATGAAACACATGTAGATGCAGAGACACATTCTCACACAAAGGAATACATAACAATAGAAAATCGGAATATATATTAAATGTTATATATATAAAGGGTCTATAAATATTTTTAAGGGCCCTGACACAACATTATGAAACAAGGACTTTCAAAGATGCCATTGAAATCTTTTTGTGTTGGTATATACTACTGGGTAAGGCACCTACTCTCAAAAGTATCTTTTCTTTGAGTGAGATTCCCTTGAAGAAAACTAATTGTTTACTGGCAAGTGGTTATCAACTGAAGCTAACTTCTTTATTAGGAATGGGGTGTGGGTGTCCAGTTCTTGCCTCCCTTCTAGGACCCCATATAACGCAGAGTCATGCAGGTCCTGCGTATGCTGCATTAGTCTCTGTGAGTTCACAGGTGTTTAGAGTCCCATGTTTCCTTGGTGTCCTTCATCCCCTCTGGTTCTTCCACTCGTTCTGCCTCCTCTTCTGCAGGGTTTCCTGAGCCCTGAGGGAAGGTTTTTGAAGGAGACATCAGGGTTAGGGTTGAGTGCCCCAATCTCTCACTCTTGCACAATATCTGACTGTGAGTTGTTTCTGTATTTGTTTCTGTCTTTTGCAGGAGGAAGCTTCTCTGATGATGGCTGAGAAAGGGACTGATCTATGAGTATAGCAGAATTTCAATAGGAGTCCTTTAAATGCTGTGTTCATTTAGCAGAACTGAACTAGTAGGTTTCCTCCTAGTCCTCTATTCTATCTAGTCTCAGGTTCTTAACCAACCAAGTATTGTAATGCATGGGTTCTATTTTATGGAATGGGTTCTACGTTCAATCACATACAGGTTGAATACTCTCACAAGCTCTGTGCCATGACTGAATCTTAAAGACAGGTCACCATTGTAGATCAAAGGGTTTGTAATAACTGGGCTGTTGTTTTGCACTTCTCCTTTGGTCCATGCAGAGTACTTTCCAATACCATAATCACTAGCCAATAAGGGTGAAGTCTCTAGTTTGGGAACACCTCAACTTTACCGTATTCAGTGACTTGTGTAGGTATTGCCTTCAGCAATAGGGTGTTGCTGTCAGACTGTGGAGTGCAATCCATTGTCTTGGCAATAGCTTGGGTTTTTGGAGGGTTCCCATTGTACCCCATTGGCCAGTCCCTTGATTGTTTGTAATTCATTCTCAGTACTGGAAACTTCATTTGGTTACAAGAGATGTCCAGTTAGGAGTGACTTCCCCATTATTTGGTGATTCCTGCCTTCATATGTGTATACACAAGCTTATGTTGTATTAGGTTTCTCATATGACCCTCTCAAATGACCCTTCGTTTTAGTCTAGTCTTCCATCTCTGAATTTCCTTCTTAACCCCCTCAGAATATATTGTATAAAAACATTTACTTTTGATAAAATTAAATATATATTGCAATTTTGCCAATGCCATGTTTTCTTAAACTTAAAAATATTTAAGCTGTGGTTAATCATTTTTTGTTGCCTGGTTTTCATCTATTTTTTCAGTTTCATAATGAATAAATAAAGAAGAAATAAGTACACATAATGTCATCATTTGAAAGCCTATAGCAGCATTAAACATTATTTTCATTTTTTAAAGTACTGTGATTATTTTACAGACGGTCTTGTGTCTGTATACTAAATATTTTTCTTATTCCGGATATTGGCAAACTCATAAAACTTTTTTCATAAATCAATTACAGGAAAAATCTAAATGTAAATAATTTATAACATGATGAGTTGTTCACAAGCTGATAAATCTGCACACATCCAAGATTGGATTTCCTCAGCTTCTGTCAGTTGGTGTTCCTATATCCCCCATCAAGAGATGGAGCCTCTTCTCTCACCCCTATTTCACAGGGTCAGGAAATGATATTAACCCCTTTCCAGGAGAACAACTGCAACTAGAAAGTCACATAGCAAAACTGTGTCCTCAGGATATAGAGAAATGGAGACGGGTGAAGGGTAGAATAAAGGGTAGAAGGCAGGCCTCGTGTGACATAACCAAGTGAAAAACAGTGAGATGCATTTTAGTCTGGAATCTCTTGAAAGCAGAAAAAAGTGAAAGAGCAGGCAATAGATTTGTGCCTCAAAGTTACACTTTTACGACGTGAAACTTGCAAAGAAGAAAATCGAGTCACTCAATGATCTGTCTTGAACTGGGGCAAAGGTGAACTCTGCTTGTTCTTTCAAACACCAAGGCACACAAAATACAAAGAATTCTTACACTATGTCTTCCATTTCCCCCTTGTCCAGAGATACTCAAAATGGCCTCAGTACTTGAAATAATGTTGTGTGGAATATATTAAATTATGGGTTGTCACTTACTTGGTGCTTTCCTAGCATGAATAAAATCCTGGGTTTAATCTCTAACCTCATAGAAACTGGACATAGTGGTGTATTTCTGAAATTCTAGCATTTGAGAGTTGGAAGCAGAAAGATCAGAAGTTCAAGGGCATCCTCTGCGCTAAAGTGAATTTATTTCAAGATAGTTTAAAATACATGAGATGCTATGAAAAACAATACATAAAATTATTATAGCATTTAACTTTCTAGCTAATTACATCTAATTGCAAATCTTATGTGATATATAATCCACACATTTCCTTATAACTAATAATGACGATTGCTAAAATATACTGTAAAATTTTAGATTACATTCTCATAAGTCAACCTATAAATATTTATAGCACAATATCAGAGGAAAATTATATTGAATTGTTAATGTTTGAGTTCTATACTTAGAATGCATTTCTCAATTCTAAGTACTTAAAACACTAGCTCAATAGTTTATTGCTGAGGCCCTTGAATGAATGTGTTGGATGAATAGATAATAGATGGATTGATTCTCTATAATCTAGACTGTATCTAAACTTTTTCTACACTATGGAAAGATGATATTAATAGACTAATATTCCCTGTAGTGTTTTACTAAAATGTCTTTCATTTGTTGTATGTATAAGGAATATGAAATTATGCAAATTTATCTATTGGTTATCATATTTATTGAAAGAGAGAAATGACTCTTTCAAATTGTCCTTGACCTCTACTTTTGACCCTGGGATATACATGTGTATACACATACACACACACACACACACACACACACACACATACACACACATACACACAAACATGCATGCCTGCACACACAATCATGTGCACAGTAAATAAATGTTTACAAGAATGAATAGATTTTCAGAAAAGAATGTGTGGGCTAAAATGGGTTCGGTGAGATATCAGTAATTTTAACTGAGAAGTTACTTCATTTTCCTAAGAAGGTGGTATTAGATAATCCCTAAAACAACACAAATTATTATCACATTTTTAAGTCAAGTAATTCTAGCCCCAGACATAAGCCATCCATCTTATCTGAAACTTCTCTGGATCCCATGATTTATTACTATGAATTTCTGTCTTTTTTCTTCTTTTTCATTCATTTATCACTTGCCTTGGATTTTCTTAAATTTCTGTGGCTAGAAACAATTTCAGATGCCTTTCTCTTCTTATATTTTGTCTATGACTCTGAAATTTTCCTTTAAATGACCAGATTAAAACCAAACAAAAACAGATGTTCTGAAAACAGTAAGCATAGTGAGGATTTTAATATAAAGTAGAAAAAAATTAATGTGATTATCTTAACCTTAGTACTGGCTTTCAACATACTAAATATACATGTCACATGTACTTCCTTTAAGAAATGAGAAGAAATTTAAAATATAATCAAATACTTAAGTTTAGGGCAAACTGTAATGATATGACAGTTCATAATTAGAATAAACGATATTTTGAGCCAAGACCTTTTTGCGTGAGCTTTGGAAGTCTGAGATTTTCTGTTTCATACAACTATGAGAAGCAAGCTTGGTCTTTACTGGTTTCCCAACTGCCCTCCATCTAGGTACCACGGATACTCTTATTAAAGCCCTATATTAATAGGATGAATGCTGTTGCCGCACTTGGTAAGCAACAACTGTGGTTCCAGAATGTGTCATAATCTGTCACAGAGCTGCTTCATTATTTAGTTAAACTTGGAGGGGGAAACGGATTCTTTTTCTCTATCCAAAGGCACTTTTGTAGCATAAATGATATACAAACACGGGACACAAAAGAGACGGAATAAGAAAAGAAAATTGACATTTTGATTTGTGGACTCTCCAGTAGGTCTGTCATTCATCGAGAAAAATATCACTATCGTCACTCTTCTTGGGCACGGAAACTAATTGGCACAGCTGTGCCGGGGCAGTCTTTCTGCGGGGAACGCCGCCTCGCAAAGCAGCGCAAGGCACGAAAGGACTTGCAGGTGTTATGAATGGGGTCTAAAAGATGAGACAGTCTGGTTGGAGAGAGCCAAAGATGTATAGATGTGTCTTTCTAAGCACTGAACTACTAATATGCTTTTTTTTGTGCGGATGACAGTTCATTCATTGAGAAATTATTTCTGAATTTGTACTCCATACAAAGCCATGTGCTGAGTGCCAGCTTTAGCTTAAAAAGGCAGAAAAAAAAAAGCATTATTATGGGAAAGACAGTCACAAATCTGCATAGAAATGAGCACTCTCTCTTTGTCTGGAGTAGCACAAAGCATTATTTTAGTTTGCTTTTTCAGTTTTTCTTCTCATCCATAACCATATTGACCATGCAACTTATACTCGACACTTGTCAGAGTGAATACATGAAATCACTTGCCCAAAATCAGATCCGGGCCCTTTGATGGCCAGATAAAGAGAAATGGTGACTTTACCATCATCTCATACGAAAGAGGCAGATAAGAATTCATGACCATAACATATCCCTTCACAACCTCAGTGTTTTATGATGCATCATCAATTTCTATTAATGATTTACTGATATTAGCTCTTTATATTTCAGTCCATTGAGAAGAAAGTGAGAGAAGAAGGTTATTTTTTCTGTTGCATTGCAAAATTAATTGGGAAATGTTTTCAAAACAGAGAATCTCCTTGCCACCAGCTCTTCCGCCTTGTACAGTACATGGCTGTGGTAGATTTGAGGCAAACCTCTGGGCCTAACACTTTAAATTGAACCAAACTTAGTAAGAGATAGAGACATACTTGGAGTAGAGGAAGATTGCCTTTTGCTATGCAGAATGTGCAGCGCCAATAAGCCAGCATCCAAGCAAGAGTAGTTTAGGCTAATTAGTCTAATCAGGAGAAATTTTGGCTTTCCATATCCAGCTGCAGATTCATATTCTCTCTCTCTCTCTCTCTCTCTCTCTCTCTCTCTCTCTCTCTCTCTCTCTCTCTCTCTCTCTCTCTCTCTCTCTCCTGACAGCTGGGAAACCTGCATGGAACTGAACTAGGACCTCTGAATGTGGGTGACAGTTATGTGGCTTGATCCGTTGGGGGTGGGGCACTGGCAGTGGGTCCATGACTTATCCCTGGTACATGAACTGGCTTTTTGGAGCTCAGTCACTATGGTGGGATACCTTGCTCAGCCTTGATACAAGGGGTGGGAATTGAAACTTCCTCAACTTGGTGTGCCAGACCCTGTTGACTCCCTAAGGAAGGCCTTACCCCCTCTGAGAAGTGGAGCGGATGGGGATGGGTGCTGGTACTGGGGTAGAGAGAGGAAAAGGAGAAGGGGAGGGAGGGGAACTGGGGTTGATATGTATAATGATTTTTAATAAAAATGCAAAAATTATAAAATAAGTAAAATAACTGTGAAATTCTTAAAAATAGGCTTCTCTAAAATTCTCATTCCAAAGTATTTTGTGATTCATTTTGGCACTTCCAACTTTGTTGGAAATAAAGATTCTGCACTGACTGCCATCAAGACTTTCTAGCTTCTGCCTTGCCCAAAATGAATACATGGATGATTCATCCTTTTAGTCCCTTCCTTCAGTGCATCAAAGGCACTGATAACAGTCCATCACTCCTACCTTTCTTATATTACTATAATTATAATTACTATTATAATTATTATAATTATATTACTCATGAATGTATCCTAGAAGGGTGAATGGTTAGTGGTAAGTTGGAGAAAGAGAGAGAAATGTTGACTGAGGTTTCTGTCCCACCTGGTCCTGCAGTCATTCATTCCCAAAGAAACACACAGAGGTATACAATAATTATTAACTGATTGGCTTATTAGCTCAGGCTTTTTATTAACTCTTTCTTACATCTTATATTAACCCATTATTCTTGGCTGTGTTAGCCACGTGGTTTGGTACCTTTTTTTACTAGGCAGTCACCTTTCTTGATCTGTGTCTGACTTCTTCTGTGTCTGGATGACTACTGCAGACTTACCTATTCCCAGAATTCTCATTGCCTCACCTCTAGTTCCTGCCTGGACACCTGCCTATACTTCTTGCCTGGCTACTGGCCAGTCAGCGTTTATTTAAAATACAGGTGACAAGGCACAGACCATCATTGTCCCACAGCACTCCCCACACAATTTAAAACAAGAACTCTGAATTGAATCTCCTCTGTTTAGATTTTCTACTGACCATTATCCATAACAACTTGTAACCAACATTCTAAACAAAAACAAACATCCATAAACCACTTTTGAGGAATGTGGGCATAGTTTTCCAGGATACTTCCTGCTGTTTCAGAGTGCTGATAATCTTATGGGGACCTAAAGAAAATTTATGACCAAATCCTGACTGGAGTATCTTGTAAGGTTTGATCACCTCAGGCAGTACTCTTTGAATTGTTCTGAATGTAGAACTCAGACATCTGGGCCATTCCTCCTATAAGAGATTTCTCAGGGGTTCTTCCTTGGTTCTCAGGTCCAAGCCTGATTTTTCTTAATGCAGAATGAATCAACAGTCCCTCATTTCCTGTACAAACAAAAGCAAAACCACTTCTCCAAAGTAGCATGCCTTTCGACATAAATTTTAAAGTCAAAACATTATATATGTGTGTATATATATATATATATATAGTATTAGTCCAGCAGCATTTATAATCAAATGTCTTTTAGCAGCTGTTGCTCCTTCCTCAGTCATCAAACAATTTAAAGACAGCACAATGACATACAGTATCCAGACTTTCTGTGTGTTTTTCATCTTCATGTGGCTTTATTTTACTCTATTTCTTTTATTTATATTTTATTTTTTGGCTTTTTGAGACAGGGTTTCTCTGTATATCTTTGGCTGTCCGAGAATTCACTCTGTAGTCCAGGTTGTCCTTGAACTTACAGAGATCCACCTGCCTCTGTCTCCCAAATGTTGGGATTAAAAGTGTGTGTCACCACACTCAACTACTCTCTTTTCTTCTTTTTTCTTTTAAGGATTTTATCCTTTTTTGTCCTTCAAAGCCTACATATATTTTAAACACACCATAAACCATTTAGAGATTTTCTTCATCTTTGAATCTCTATTTTGGAAAATTCAGAGAAAAGAAGAAACACCTGACTCACTGTATGTTCTGGGAGTGAAAGGGGTTGGAGCTTCTTGTTCTCAGAGATGTGGAGTAATGGGAACACTCATCATTGCTGGTAGGAATGCAAACTTGTGCAACCACTTTGGAAATCAGTGTAGTGGTTTCTCAGGAAACTGGGAGTCAACCTACCTCAGGATCCAGCAAAACCACTCTTGGGAATATACCCAAAACATGCCCAATCATACTACAAAAGCATTTGTTCAACTATGTTCATAGCAGCACTATTTGTAATATCCAGAACCTGGAAACAACCTAGGTGCCCCTCAATAGAAGAATGGATAAAGAACGTGTGGCACATATGCACTTTAGAGTTCTACTCAGCGGTAAAAAACAATGACATCTTGAATTTTGCATGCAAATGGATGGAAATAGAAAACACTTTACTGAGTGAGATAACCCAGACCCAAAAAGAGGAATATGGTAAGTACTCACTCATAAATGGATTCTAGCCATAAACAAAGGACATTGAGCATATAGTTCGTGATCCTAGAGAAGCTAAATAAGGTGAACCCAAAGAAATACATATAGTTATTCTCCTGGATATTGGAAGTAGACAAGATCGCTGGGCAAAAAGTTGGGAGCAGGGGATGGGGGTTGATAATGACACTGGATTTTGATTCTACTGCATGTACTGGCTTTTTGGAAGCCTAGTCTGTTTGGATGCACACCTTCCTAGGATGGAGGGGGGGCCTTGGACTTCCCACAAGGCAGGGCACCCTGACTTCCCTAAGAACCGGAGAGCAAGGGGAAGGGGGAGTGGGGGAGTGGAAGGGAAACGGGAGGATGGGAGGAGGTGGAAAATTTAAATAAATAAATAAATAAATATATTGGTAGGATCATCTAAGCCACTTCAGTGTAAAGTCAAAGCTAAAACACTAAGCTACCTCTGTGGCTACATAACTTTTCTGTTACTAAAACGGCAACAGTATTGGGTTGCCTCAAGAAAGAAGGAGAACTTGAAGTCAAGTCAAAAAGTAGCTGTGGTCTCCTAAGGGTCAAGCTATTAAAATAAGTGTAACAATTGTGCTGGAGAGAATGATGAAGTTTTATATAATTCATGTTATTGGTAAAAAGAAAAAATCTTTGTGAAGGGTTAAGGTAATGAGGACGGAGAGACTGTGCCAACCACCAGGAAGGAGAGGTTATCTAAAATAACTATGAATTGACTAAGAATAGCAATGAGATTTGAAAAGTTCCCTCCATTAGTCAGATTGTGGAAAATATCACAAGATTACTATGAATCATGACTGTTGTCATTGGCAATTTAAATTCATTGTGTCTATTATAGAAAAGAATAAAAAAATTGACTCTAAAACATTCATTCCCAGCATTCCAAGACCAAGTGTGTTCTTGTAAATACATTCTTTCCTTGGGAAACAACTGGAAACTTTGTCCTTCCCTAAGGTATTCCATATCTTGTGATGACCTTTGAATAGAAAATAAATCTAATGGATAGGGACAAGGCTTGGTGGTTAAATTTGTTAGCTACACAAGATTGAGGTTCTAGATCTCCAGAACCCACATATAAAATGGTAGGCTTATAAACCTGTTCCTTTAACTCAGGGCTAAAAGTTATAGAGATAAGTGGATCTGAGAGCTCACCTGACAGATATTTCACCCGAATCATTGATCTTCTGGTTCAGTGGGAGACCCAGTATCAGAAAATAAGTTAGGAAAGCAATTGAGGAAAACATCCTTTGGTCAATCTCTGGTTTCCAAGTGTGACTACATATGGACACATGTACATACACAGCATGCTTGTGCACATGCTCATGCCTCCCCCACAAGAATGTCAGGAAGAAAGAGATAGAAAAGAAGGGAAGGATGAAGGGAAGCTATCTATAGGAAGGACATGGCAGCTGTAGCAATGTCTCTTCTTTCTATAGAAATAAAATAAATAAATTTCCAGGGACTAATATGGCATTATAATGAGAGCACAAAAATTTGGAATAATTTATAACATGTCCACTGAGTCCTAGCCACCCCATTCTCCGAAATTAATGCTGATGCAAATAAGGAGACCTGAATGGAGTTCTGTGGTACAGAATGACTAGTGTCTTTAAACCTCACAGACTAAGACAGTACAGCAGAGGCAGAAAGGAAGAAAAGAAGGGGAATATGCAAAGGAGGGAGGGAGAAAAGAGGAATTGAAAGAGGGAAGGGAAAAGAAAGGAGAGTTTTCTTTATGGAACTTCTTGTGTGATGGCATTGAAACTGAGGTTTCTGAGTCAACATGTGGGCTGTTCTTCACATCCCATTTCTAGCACCTGTATGATAGTGACATAAACCAAGAAAGACTAGGTAAAAGGCAAGAGGCCTCGGAAGACATAAATACCATCATGCTATTTATGCTGGAAGTTTTAATTCTTGTTAGATATCATCAATAAAGCTTTATTAACAATCATCCCCAAGGAAAACACAGCAGCCTTGTTTCCCACAAATTCACATAGGTTTTTGTTTGTTTGTTTGTTTGTTTGTTTGATTTTTGGTTTTGTTTTTTCACACACCCTTACCTATGAAAGTTAGGTTACATGCTGTGACATCTAGCAGATTCAAGCTGTTCCATACACTTATGAGGCTTGACTGTTTTTGTTGTTCATGTTATTATTTATTTGTTTTAAATTATATATTGTGGTTTACTTAATAAAGTTTTATTTTTCCAAATGTTCAGCTGATTAAACTTGCTTACACTTCTTCATCAGCAGCTGAGGCTTCTCCACCCTTGGTCTTTCTGAGGCAAATGGGCTATGAAACCAGCTTTATAAGTCCTTAATCAAGTAACTACTAAAAGGCTGTTCTGGCCATGGAGCAGCAAATCTTCAGTCACTCAGAAACCATAGCTCAGCTCAACAACAAGCTTATATTCAGAACTTCCTTAGAAAGTTTGTCATATATCATTCTGTCAAACAGGACTACATTGCAGGGCTTGTGCCGAAATTTGCCTTTGGACCACTTATCAATTTTGACCTTGCCATCAGCCTTGGTTGTTGAGTCTGTCTTATTTTGCCAACTTTCTAGCATCTTTCCTCTTCTTGTTCTTGGGCGGCATAGTAGAGCTCAGAGAGTGGCACTACTCAATGGTAACTGAATTAACAAAAGGTAAGAAGGTCTTTCCTTCGGAAAGAATGGAAGTCTGTGATGATGACAGAAACATCTTGATCTCGGAAACCGAACAACTTACAGTTTGTACATCAATGGTTTATCCATGAAACAACTCTGCTCATTCTTTAGTGCAAGCTCCTAGCTCAGTTTGAGAAAACAAAAATCTCATTTCACCTCGCTATTAGGGGCCCTGTTTTTAGACCTTATTTTTATCCTTTTCTTATTTTCCATTTGCTTTGTCTGTGGATTTGTTTGCCTTCCTAGAGACTTACAGCCTGGGCTCAATTGAGAGTTCTACCACTTAACCTGGGACTTTAGACAGGTTGCATAATTCACTGAGTCTCCATATTTTAATTTCAAAGAGATTGAATCATATTTTCTGCCTCCTTGGTTTGTTATAAGGAATAAATGAATTAATATTTTAACTACACTCAAAGAGCTGGATGAAGTTAAATCACATGAATTTATTAAATAAATGAATTTAATTTCTTGCATAGTTCTTGCTGATTGTTAGAAAGTATTCTGAGTATCAGGTATCATTCCTTTATAAATTATAGATGACATGTATTTTCCATTGCTTTACCTATTTGTTACACAGTTCTCCCTAATTTTATTCATAGCAATTTGATCATATTTTATTTACTGGCATAATATATACTAATAAATTGGAGAAGAGGAATAAATCTCAACATTTCCAAAAAACTGTAGTGTTTTAATGATTGGCAAAACTTTCTCTTTAAGTTGGGGACTGAATTTATCAGGATGTGTCACTGAAACTCTGTTATCATTTTGTTCCGATTTGCTGCACAGTTCTTGTAAATATTTATAGAACTTTTCCTTTTATAACGTTAAGTCGCACTATCCAGAAATACTTAGCAAACTCTAGAAATGTCATGATTTTCAAACTTAGTTTTCATTCGGGCTCACATGGAAATGATTTACCTTGTTAACTTATGTTTTCCTTAGTTGGATCTAAATGGATAAGGAAGAATGTTGTGACATGGGTCAATGTTCTTGCAGGATTGCACTAAGTTACAGAACATTTTACTTTTTCCTGTGTGACTGACTACACAATATATATGCATACCACATGCATCAAATTGAAACCTCTTTGTGAAACTTATACAAGGTAAATGAGAATTCCTGCAATCCCAGACTCTCTCAGCATCGTACTTTCATGTACAATGACATCTTACCCATGGACTAAATCACAACTTATACATGGGTTTTATGAGAAAACCTTACTCAGCCTTCCTTTCCCCATCTGCCTTTTTGTAGTGTATAATAGTCTCCCTGCTATGCTGAGTTTCACTTTCCAGTACTTGGGTTTTCTCTGGCCAAGCTTAATCTGGAAACATTAAATAAAAACTTTCAGAGGAAAAGAGTTCAGAAGTTGTACATGTAGAATGTGTTGATGTATAAAGTGTAGTTTATCAACACCAAGTTTCTTCCTGTCTGGACCTCAATCATCCTAGTGGCTCTTCGGGGTGTCAAATTAATTCTCCTGAAACCCAGTGCCTATGTTTCAGTATCCATTATTTTAACTAATGATGGCCCTAATATTCCAGAGTAGCAAAACCGGAAATTTGGATATGCCAAAGAGGGATACTGGAGACTTTCCTTAAGAGGAAATACTCAGCTTAGTAAGAAAAGAAAAAAACAGGTGTGCTGAAGCTGCTAAGAACAAGCCATCTACCTGTGAAATTGTGAAAAAGGAAAAAGAAATTGTGTTAACTTTGCTGTCACACCTCAAATTGCAAAACGCATTGCCACAGTGACGACTGCCACTTAGTTAAAATCAAAAGGGTATGAAATTGGCATATCTAGGTATAAAATAATCACGGCATGTAAAACAGTTTGCGGAGTACACTCTGTGGTTTCAGGCTTCAAGTGGAAGTGAACAGGTGTATCTCCATGGAGAAGAGGAAGCTTCTGTAGTTAGATCTAACAACTGCATAGCTTTCTGAACTAAAGGATGCCCGTATAATGTAAACTTGCGATGGTTAGTGATACGGTAGCCCGAAAGAGATAAAACACTTGCAACTAAACTGACAAGGCTCACAGTGAGCCCGTCCATGCTATAGAGTTCAAGCTCATCGCCGTTGTCCTTGGTTTCTCAGTCCTCCTCCACCGTCAACCACATTCAGAGAGGCCGGTTTGGTCCCCTGTTCCATCAGTCCCATTCCAACTGGACTTGGTGGTCTCCTGTTAGATCTGTCCCACGGTCTCAATGGGTAAACGCACTCCTCACGGTCCTGACTTCCTTGCTCATGATCTCCCTCCTTTGGGGGAGCAGGGAGGACCTTGGACTTAACATAGTGAAGGGAACCCTGATGGCTCTTTGGCTTGGAGAGGGGCGGAGTGGGGGTATGGATGCAAGGGAGAGGAGGGAAGGGGGAGGAGGAGGGGAGGAGATGGAAATTTTTAATAAAAAAAATGAGAAAAAAATGTAATTTATAATTAAATACAGGTTGATAGTCATCTATAACAGTCAAACATATTCATGTTAATTAGATTTTCTATATGTACAGAGATATATTTTAGATGGATGGGTATTCTTCAAACCTTTTAAACACAAATAAAATATGGCATTTAAAATGTTTTAAGAAAAAAAAAACACTTGCAACTGTGCCTTGCCAGATGAAGGAAGGGTATGATCACTACAAAGCTTTTATGAGAACTTCCTAAAGTATGTCATGTATGGATGAGGATAGGAGAAAGTTGATTGTGGAAACACCCAAAGCAAGCACATACAAATTTAAGTTTGCATAGCACTTTGTACTGTTTCTTTCATTATATAACAAACAAACAAACAACCAAAATGATCTCCTTAATTTTGCTTCCAAGCCTGATGTCTCAACTTGAGGAATTGTCTCAACAACAGAGAAAAATCTGCGTGGGTTAACTGACCGTTAAATGAATAATCACATAATCACAGTTGTTTGACTGGCTAATGATGCTGGATTTTTGCAAAGTGATAATTAATCCAAATAATTTCAAGGTTGGGGAGTGTGAACTTTCACATGACACTGGACACTGCGTCACGGCCCAAGTGATGCTTTGCTTTATTCTGACAAAGCCTTTCTCCAGTACTTGCTATGCATGATGTGTCACACCGAGAAGGGCAGAGAAGCAGATCATGAATAAAACATGATCTGGGCGTTAATGAGGCTTGTGAAATAAGAGGAGGATATAGAGAACAGCAGCTATGGTGAAGTGTGTTGCTTACTGATTTAATAAGAACTTAAGGAAGGTAGATGGTGAAGCACCCAGTTTGGCTAGAAAGCGACTAAAGAGTCACTATATACTTTTTTGAGAGAAAATTACTAGAACGGAATTTTGAGAGATAAATAGGAATTAACAAGTTGAAAGAAATAGGATGCAATTTTATTATCTATTGTTGGTTTTGAAGACAGCTTATCCTTCTTAAAGAAAGGTAATAAATTATGACAAAACCCAGAGGTATATGAAGAATTGTAAACATAAATTTGATGGGGGCATTTTGCTTGCCTATAATCATCATTATATACATGCTGTGTAGATATGCAATCCAATAGAGTCCTGTTTGACTTTCTCCTATTTCCTGAGCTCTGTTTTGCAGCAAAATATCAGGTAATCAGAACATAACCCAGAGACTTTAGTCAATATTTTTACTGTTGTCTAGTTACAGAAAGCCTTTCAAGCATAGGAAGGCACAAAACAGCCTTTCGTATGTCTCATTTTTTTTTTTTGACAAGTGCTTTTTTCTCACTTCAGTGCTCCATTCAAAAATTGCATAATATTGATTACAGGGCTCATATATGATCGTTGGGATTGCTTTCTTCTATTGAAAAGCCATCTTTTAGTTTGTGTAGTTACAGCACTGCAGGAGTCTGCATGGATGCAATTACCCATGCATTGTTACAGCATGAGTGCCGCAAGGGAAAAAATAACAACATAAGACAACTGAACCAGATGGATATTTGAAAATAAAACACTTAAGATATATTGTCGCTTCTGTGGTTAACAACTGTTCACTAGGAAAGAAAAATTGAAAGGAAGGAAAAGAACATAAATAAATAAACCTTTCCAATTCTAAAAGAATTGCCTAAGGTGTTTTTGATGATAGTGGTATTGTTTTTAATGCCCATTTGCATTTCTTTAGTTAACTTACAAAAGAAGGGAGCCAACAAATATTTTTCTGTTGCCTTAGTGGTTAGGGAAAAATAGTTTATCATTTCCTAGGGCAATGCCAGATGACGGGGTAGAGTCAATTCCCAGGAGTCACTGAGAAAATTACCAGTTACAGAAAAATAGTAAATACCACATTTGAGACACTATGACCTCCAAAATCTAAAATTAGAACTTAAATTGGGCATGACCTTCCAGGATATCTTACTATCTGGAACAAATGAGGAGAAAAAGTAAAGCAGATTCTAGGTGGAGAGAACCAGAGTGAGGCTTCATGCCCTGAAAGTCAAGAAAAAAATGGAGTTATAGAGATGGATCGAGAGAGAGCCGCAGTAACGCTGGGCTCATCTCAAAAGTGCAAAACAGCCGGGCGGTGGTGGCGCACGCCTTTAATCCCAGCACTCGGGAGGCAGAGGCAGGCGGATCTCTGTGAGTTCGAGGACAGCCTGGTCTACAAGAGCTAGTTCCAGGCCAGGCTCTAAAAAAGCTGCAGAGAAACCCTGTCTCAAAAAAAAAAAAAAGTGCAAAACATACGAAATGAACTTCCCTCCAAAGTTCACCGACTTATGGCTGATGACTTCATTTGTTACACGTACAAATATATTAATACTCCTTTGTAGATGCTATTTCTAGGGATGGGGTTTCAGTACTGTTTGAAGAACACTTATACAAACACTAAAATAAATGACAGGGCTTCTTGAGCTTAGAAACCACACATAGTCTCTCAGAGACAGCATGACTTCGCTGTAAGGTAAAAACAGTTTCTCCCTCAGGGAACAAACTGCATATGAAATGTCTGGTCCATGGGAAGCTTGTAATAAGAGTAATGTTTGTGAATAATCATGTTATTAAAACCAACAAACCAGAAAGCATTGCAGAATTACACGTTTTAAAATGCACAGATATTTGGAAGAAATTCTATTAAGAATAGAAATTTGGACTGTCCATAAAATTTTTCCGGTATGAGGCAATTTCTAGAAGGCAATGACCAACTGGCACACACCCCAAAGGTAGGAGAGAGGAAGAATAGTGGTAGACAATGATAGTCATATGGTGGGCAAGATAAAGACACTATTAACTGGAGATGGTCACACTATGAGTCCTCCCAAACAGAAAGCAGGCATCAAGACTTGCCTCTGTGGGAGTATGCAGAGTGCTGTAACTCTTTCTTCTAGTAAAGTTTTCAAATTGAAAAGTACTTAAATGCACACATATATGTGTGGTGTGTATTGTACTAATATGTGTTGTATATAATTGTATGTAGATATACAATAATACATTCATAAAATGATTTCTTGAGACTTTATCAAACAAGCTTGGAGTTATTCATCGCTTCCCCCATCTCCAATTACAGCCTACTCTTATTTTTCTCATTTCCCCCTTCAAATCAGCTATATTCTCCTTTCTCTACCCATCTCTTTTCCCCCTTCAACTCTTATCACTTTCCTGATTTCTGCAGCTACTCCATGTTTTATAGTCACAGCAGAATTTGCAACTAGGACTAACTAGGACTAGATGAGAGAGAATGTGTATTGTTTGTCTTTCTGGGTCTGGGTTACATAACTCAATATAATCTTTTCAAATTAAATTTATTGATTTGCAGATTTCATTGTTTTATCTTTATTTGCATGTGAGTAATATCCCTTTATGTATTCATACCACATTTTCATTACCCACTCATCTGATTAATGTTGAAGAGAATTTATATTGTATTAATTTCCTGATATTGAGAATAATGTGTCAATGACCATGCTGAGCAAGTATCAGAAGTAGGAAGTCAAGTCCTCTGAGCATAAATCAAGGACATGCTAACATGGAAAGGGGAAAATTTCACAGAGTTCTTCCCCTACTCAGAGAACAATGGCAAATAATGACAGCTGCAAGAAGAGAATTAACCTGTTCCTGGGACAAACACCCTAATTAGTTATCTAATATAAAGTGGTCAACCTGAAATTATATACACAGAAAAAACAAAACAGACCGAGAAAGTTGTATTTATATAAACATGCATATAATATATAATATATATTTTTTTCAAAAAAGAGACCATCAATATGAGATGAATATGGGAAAATATGGGATGAATTGGAGAAAGAGAAGTGAGAGAAGTTGAAGTCAGAAAAGAGAAGGTGGAATAATGTAATTATGTTTTAAAGATGCATTAAATAAAGATACCAACACCATTTCCTTCCAGATGTGATGGCTGATGCGTATAATAAGAATATTAGAGACTGAGGCAGTAATATCACTGTAATTGAGGCAGCCTGTGTGGCTATACAATGAGATATTACTCCAAAAATTAAAAGAAGAAATCATCCCAGTCTTTCTAGCACACTGACTGATACATTGATGATACATGTTCTTTGGAGATTAGTGGGTAGACAGGTTATCAGGATCCTAACTGGAGAAAATTTAAGAAGAATGAAGGCTGATCTTTCCTCTAGGTGTTTTATTCACAATTCTGTCATTAGAAGTTAAGGTAATGTGATTTGTCCCTTTTGTAAAAAAAAAATTCTCTTAATAGTTGGTATTCTGACTGTATGTTTAAAATGTAACGACGTTCAAGCTAGTCACAACCTTGTTACTGAGTGTCCTTTATGTACTTCACAGTAGACATTGATTTCAGAATTTAGGGTAAAGAAAGCCTGTGTCCACTCAGCACTCATCCCCTAGCTTTATAAGAAATAAGGAGGCCTTAGTGTAATGTGTTACTGTGACTCTCATACTCTCAGCCATAGGAAGCTCACACCATTTATATATGATTGCAACAACGTTTTAAGAATTAGACCTTTTCCCCCCTCAATCATTTGTTCTTGTAATCTTGCAAAGAAAAACCTGAGACTATGATGTTTAAAATTATCTGTAGGGAATAAATAAGCTTTCTGTTCAGCTACATGAAGAATAAATGAATACATGCAGGCACGATGCAATAAGACAGAGTGGTAATTTATAATTAAAGTCCTTTTGACCTTTTACACATAGCTACTGATTTCAAGTTGATGAATATTCATTCAGACCCCTGATAAGCATTTACATATGCATGAATAAGAGAGCTTCACCTTAAATTACTTGTTTTAATATAATTGATGTCACATGGTATGCAGGTTTTGTTGATTGGCTTCTTTGACAATTAATAAATGTGTTAATTATATAGACATATCTTGTGAATCAACATTGCTCTTTTTATTGCTACATAGTACTATGTTTAGTTTATGTACCCAGCACATGAAATATTGAATATTGGATTCTATACAAAATTCTCTGTGAACAAACTGCAAGAGAGACTTTTGTCCCTTGTGTGGGTTAAGGCTGGTACCCAGAAAAACTGACTAGTGCACCACTCAGGTCTACTTTTAATGAAACGTTTCTCTGAAGTGTACGTTTTAAGTATTTCAGTACAATACAACAAAAGGTTATGTTTCAAAAACACTGTATCAGTTTATATTCTACCACTGTCAAAGAAAAGCAATAATTTCCCAACACTTCCTTGAGTCATATATATTACCCACCTCTTTTGACATTATGATAGCTGAACAATTAAGTACTGTTCATTTAATATTATAATTACAACACAACTGAATATTTATTATTAATTTATCTTGAAAAGAGCTCCGAGTCAAAAACTTAAGCTCAACTGGCTGCTTGGTATCTACTAAACCATGGGTCTCTGTGGGGGTGCATTTTTTCACTTATTTTATTATTATTTTCCCAATAATCTCCATCATTACTCCTGTTTCACTCCTGCCTACTACTCCTTTATCACTACATAAGTGTATTTTAATATGGGCCATTCAATTTATGAGTGGCTATTAAAAATAAAATGCTGCCTTAAAATGGAGATTCACTTAAATTTACACAAAACTGTATTTTTTGTATTGATTTTATTGAGCTATACACTTTTCTCTATTCCCCTCACTTCCTCTCTCCTCCTCTTCAACTCTCTCCCATGGTTCCTGGGTCCCAATTTACTTAGGAGATTTTGTCTTTTCTTATGTCCCATGTAGATTAGATTCGTGTATGTCTTTCTTAGAGTTCTCATTGTTGTCTAGGTTCTCTAGGATTGTGAATTATAGGCTAGTTTTCTTTACTTTATGTCTAAAAGCCACTTATGAGTAAGTACATATGGTATTTGTCTTTCTAGGTCTGGGTTAATTCATTCAATATGATGTTTTTAAGATCATTCACTTGCCTGCAAATTTCAAGATGTCGTTATTTTTTTCTGCTATGTAGTACTCCATTGTGTATATGTACCATATTTTCCTTATCCATTCTTCGGTCAAGGGGTACTTAGGTTGTGCCCAGGTTCTGGCTATGACCAACAATGCTGCTAAGAACATAGTTGAGCACATGTCCTTGTGGTATGACTGAGCAGACTTTGGGTATGTGCCCAAAAGTGGTATTGCTGGATCTTTAGGTACATAGTTTCCTAATTTTCAGAGAAATCATAATACTGATATCCAAAGGGGCTGTACCAGTTTGTGGTACCACCAGCAATACAGGAGTGTTCCCTTTACCCTACAACCTCTCCAGCAACAGTTGTCATCAGTGTTTTTGATCTTGGCCATTTTTACAGGTGTAAGATGGAATCTCAAAGCTGTTTTGATTTGCATTTCTCTGATGGCTAAGAATGTTGAGCATTTCCTTAAATGTCTTTCAGTCATTTTAGATTCCTCTGTTTAGAGTTCTCTGTTAGGTCTGTAACCCATTTTTATTGAATTATTTGTTCTTTTGATGATCAATTTTTTGAGTTCTTTGTATATTTTGGAAATCAGCTCTCTATCTGATGTGGGGTTGGTAAAGTTCTTTTCCCATTCTGTAGGCTACCATTTTGTCTTGTTGACTATGTCCTTTGCTTTACAGGAGGATCTCAGTTTCAGGGGGTCCCATTTATTGTTTCTCTCAGTGTCTGTGTTGCTGGGGTTATATTTAGGAAGTAGTCTCCTGTACCAATGTGTTCAAGTGAACTTTCCACTTCCTCTTCTATGAAGTTCAGTGTGGTGGCTTTGTGTTGAGGTCTTTGATCTATTTGAACTTGAGTTTTGTGCATAGTGATAGATATGGGTCTATTTTTCATTCTTCTACATCTTGATATCCACTTATGGCAGCACTGTTAGTTGAATATGCTTTCTTTTTTCTATTTGATATTTTTTGCCTCTTTGTCAAAAATCAGGTGTCCGTAGGTGTGTGGATTGATATCTGTGTCTTTGATTTGATTCTGTTGGTCCTCCTGTCTATTTTTATGTCAATATCAAGCTGTTTTCAGTACTGTAGCTCTGTACTAGAGTTTGAATTCAGAAGTTGTGATGCCTCCAGAAGTTCCCTTATTGTTCAAGATTGTTTTGACTATTCTGGTTTTTTTTTTTTTTTGTTTTTCCATATGAAGTTGCATACTCTTCTTACAACATCTGTGAAGCATTTTGCTAAAATTTTGATGAGCATTGCATTGAATCTGTAGATTGCTTTAGGTAAGATTGTCATTTTTACTATGTTAATGCTATCTACCCAAGAGCATGGGAGATATTTTTATTTTTATGGTGACTTCTTCAATTTCTTACTTCAAAGATTTAAAGTTCTTGTCATACAGGTCTTCCATTTGTTTGCTTAGAGTTACTCCAAGATATTTTAAGCTATTTGTGACTATTGTGAAGAGCGATGTTTCTCTGATTTCTTTCTCAGCCCATTTATCACCTATGCAAAGGAGGGTTACTAATTTTTTTTAGTTAATCTTGTATCCTGCTACGTTACTGAAAGTGTTTATGAGTTGTAGAAGTTCCTTGGTAGAATTTTGCGGTCATTTATGTAAACTATCATATCATCCACAAATAGTGAAAGTTTGACTTCCTCTTTTCATATTTGTAGCCCTTTAATCTCCGTTTGTTGTCTTATTGCTCTAGCTAGGACCTCAAAAACTATATTGAATAGATATGGAGCGAGTGGCCAACCTTGTCTTGTTCCTGATTTCAATGGGATTGCTGTGAGTTTCTCACCATTTAGTTTGATGTTGGCTGTTTGCTTGCTGTATATTGCCTTTATTATGGTTAGGTATGTTTCTTTTATCCCTGTGCTCCCCAAGACCTTTATCCTGAAGGGGTGTTGTATTTTGCCAAAGCTTTTCATCATCTGGTGAGATGATCACATGGTTTTTATTTTTCATTTTGTTTATATGGTGGATTACATTGACAGACTTTCATATGTTGAACTATCCCTGCATCTCTGGGATGAAGCTGACTTGATCATGGTGGATGATGGTTCTAATGTTTTCTTGGATTCGATTTGCCAGTATTTTATTTAGTATTTTTGCATCAATGTTCATGAGTAAAACTGAGCTGCAATTCTCTTTCTTAGTAATATCTTTATGTAAATTTCACAAAAATGTTAATTGCTGAACGTGTTACTCCTCTACAAGGCATTGAGTTAAAAGGCATATCAAGTTTTCTCTCTGTGTGACTGGCAGGCTGCTTGACTCCTGAGGGGTTTGCAAGGTGAACCAACTAGAACATTCTATTTCACAATTAATAACCTAAAGAGCCTAAGGTGCTGTGCATTTGCAGACTAAGAAGAGTTTTGTGCAGGTGCCATTGCAGACTGCATGTGCACTTCCCCATGTGTTAGGCAAGGGCATAGAATTGTAGTGCCACAGTGTGTATGCAAAATTAGTTTCCAAAACATAGTCAAGTTTGTCCCCAGAATAACATAAGCAGTGCAGTAGTGGTTCTCAATGATTCCCCCATGTGTATGTTAACACTACATTTTGGCCATGTGGTAGGAAGAATAAATAGGCTCATGGTTTTAACCTGACTTTCTTTATTTCCAGGTATATGAAGGTGGAGAAGGCTAGCCCGTACCATGTACAACTGACACATGTATGGATTTAAGGGTCGCCTCTACTATACCTACATCAGTCTATGTCTGACCTCACTTTTCTCTTCCATAATTCATTTTGTTGTTCCTTCGCCAATTCTACAACTTTAATTTAATTCTGATATTTCTACTTTTGCATAAGACTCATTGAACAAATATTAAAAACAAATCCTTTGAACAAACATTGAAAAAAATTCCAAATGTTTTATTGGATATTAAAATTTGGGAGAAAGGTTAGTTCAATATATGCCTAGTCGTACTCATAACTATTGATTTAACTGTGCTAAATATTTAGCAATGTGAAAACAAAACCATTTTGTAAACAAATTGCATGTCTATTATACTGAAAAGTTGACTTCACATAAAAATATTGATATAATTCTCTGTATTACTAATATTAATTAACAATAATTAACTAAGCAATAAAATTAGGTGCACATAGAAATGTAAGGAATATTCTCAACAGTCATTGAGGTTCTGCATCTTGTTCCCTCAGACCACATTTTACCACTTTAATTTGCTGTAATTCTTTTCATTATCTCTATAACCTCTCTAACTACCTAAGCCTGAAATTTCCTGAGTTTCAACCCCTGTACTTTAGGATTTGGGTTTTTTATGTTTATTTTAATTTGCTTTTGACACAGAGTCTTCCTATGTAGTCCTGGCTTTCCTGGAGCTTACTATGTGAAATAGGCTAGCCTTGATCTTGTGTAAAGGCAAGCCTCATGCCTCTGCCTCTTATTGATGGGATTACAAATTTGTGCTACCAAAAAGTGGCACTGGAATATTGTCTTTAATAACAGTCAATATATTAATAATGATGTTATATTTTCTAGTATTGCTGTTATATAAAAATTCAGGATTGCAAAAATATATATTTATATCTTTGAAATATAAAGCATTTACATGTAAGACAGTCTGTATCACTTTCCTATAAACTAGACAAATGTACTCCAGTATTTATATTTCATTTTCATAGTATCATAAAAGATATTTTAAATATCTAATACTAAATACATGAATATTAACACTTCTATAGCTTGTTCTACCTCAGTGGTTATCAATTCCCAGGTTTTATTTCCTTGAGATAGACACTTCAGTTATGGTTACTACTTGTTTAGTATAAAATTGCCAAACCACTTTTCCATGTGCCTTTATCGTGTTATTTTCCCACTAGCAATTTATGACTCGCCCAGTTTCTTCATCCCTTTGCTCATATTTGGGTTTATTGCTGATTTTTTTAACTGATAGATTTAGAACAGTATCTTATTGAGGTTTACATTGCATTTTCATGATAACAACATAGATTTACTCTCATTTCTTATTGTAAAATTTATTTTTTAATTGGGAGAGAGGGGGGAGTATGTGCATGCATATACATGAAACAGGAGCCCTCTGAGGCCAGAAGAGGGCATATCCCCAGGAACTGAAGATATAGGCAGTGTGAGCCTCCAGACATGGATATTGAGAACTAATTCTAGTTCCATGTAAGATCAGTAAGTGTTCTTAACTATTGAGCTTATGTGGGATTTCCCTCTGTATGCTATGAATACCATTGGTTAATAAAACTGTCTTAGGCCTGTGATAGGGTAGAATAGAGCTAGTCAGGAAAAACTAAACTGAATGCTTGGAGAGAGGAGGTGGAGTCAAGGAGAATTCCTGTAGCCCTGTCAGAGACAGATACCAGAACTTTCCTGATAAACCACAGCCTAGTGGCAATACACAGATTAATGGAGGTGGGTTAATTTAAGATATAAAAGCTAGCCAATAAGAAGTAAGAGCTAATAGGACAAGCAGTGATTTAATTAATACAGTTTCTCTGTGGTTATTTCAGGAATCTGGGTGGCTGAGAAAAAAATAAGCAGCCTCCTACCACATTGAGCTATCTACTGCTAAAGCCCCTAATGTGTTTTCTATGCTGATCTCAAACTTGTCATCCTCCTGCCTTTGTCTCTTCAATATATCCTATCAGTCTAAGCCACCACAACCAGCTTCTTCTCCTTCATGCAGTGCTTGGGACTGAATAAACTGCTTCTTCTGCATTGCTCCTATAGTCCTAAGGATCTCTCTTTGTGCTTATTTGTAACCATAAATTATGTTCAATGAAGTATCCATGACTTTTGCTCATTTTCAGATTGAATGGCTTGGGTGGGTATATCTGGGTATAAAGAATCTTACGCTTGTGGGTTAAGGATATTCTCCTTTATTTGGATTAAGAAATATGTAGGAAAGTATCATAGTTAACTCCTAGGTATATTTGTAAGGGTGTTTCCAGAGACTGTTACAGATGAGGGGTAGGTGCCAAGCAAAGCAGCCAGCCAGCTATGGACTGGAGTTTCTGAATCTTTTAGCCAATTTAAAATCTTCTTCCTTGGGTTCTGTAGCAGCTGTCTGTTGCTATTATAAGATACTAGGACAAAGTAACTAATGGAGCAAGGTTTTGTTCTAGGTCACAGTTCAAGGGTCCTTCATGAACAAGTAAATGAGGCAGCAGCAGCTTAAGAAACTAGATGCATCATCCCCACCATTAGGAATCAGGAACAGTTCATGTGAGCACTCAACTAGCTCTCCAGGTCTGCATACCAGGAAGGGGGCTGCCCACATCGAGAGCAGGGCTTCTTTCCAAGTTAACCTAGACAAGTAAAATCCCTAACAAGCCTGCCAAGAGGCCAACCCTAACCTGGACAATTCCTCAAATGGTGTGCTCAGAGGCTTGTCCCCTTGCTGATGCTAAGTTCTGTCAAACTGATAATCAGTATTAAATTTACAAGTTGTTTATGCCAGATATCCTGTCATAGAGAAGAAATGTCCAATAAATAAAATTGGTGTCACACTAAATGGGGATGCAGCTATGATGTCACTTTGTGACACAGTTCACAAATCATTGAAACTGGTTTGGTGGGAAAAAATTAGTAAAGTTTGGATATGTGAAAACAAAATTGTCTAGATTTATGAATTCAGAGCTTAATGAACAAATCTTCTGGGATCTCCAAAGGCTAAAATGCTAACCAGAATGCTAAAAGTAAAGACCCAATGAAGCTAGGCAGGCATTGGGACTACTAAGATTGGACTCATGTTATCTTGTGGTCAAGAATTTGTCTACACTTAGATTCTGACCTGAGATCTGGTGGGAACATTACTTATAAGGTGATGGATTGTTTAATCTAGCAAGGGACTTTTAAAGGCAGTCCATACTCCAACTGTGCCACACAATGTACTGGCTTCTTTTAACCAAAAGGAAAAAAAAAGTAGCATAGAAACACTTGAAATTTTTCTAATCTCTTTGAAAGAGTATATAAATTGAGAGCGTGCAAGGCATTGTTTCTGGATATAGTACATCCAGTAGAACTAAGTGCAATGCATTGGTTAGAACATAGGGAAGGGTCTCAAACATTGTATACTGAGAGCCAGAAAAGATTAAATATTAACTTTACTTCATTTCCGTCTGGCTTTGGTTCTGTGCCCTGTCTTTGCCCTTACACCTCCCTTGGGATGAGAATGTATAAAATTTTCTTTATCATTTTACAGGGGCTAACAGATAATAAGATGCTTTGAATCATAGAGGAAATTTAGAATGAAACTTTTGAGCAATACTCAAATTGTTGAGCGCTTAAGCTATGAAGTTAGCTCAGTGGATCAAGTGCTTGCCACCCAAGCATTAGGAGGACATGAGATCAATTTCTCAGAACCTATTTTATAAGAAGACTTGTAGCATGCCTCTAATTGCAGTGTTCGTGTGATTATATAAGAGGCAGGTATAGGATAATCCCTCAAAGCTTTCAGATGAGCTAACCTAGAATATGCACACCAAAAAAATAAAAGAGAAACTGTGCTTCAAACATGGCAGAATGCAAGGACTTATGCCTGAGATTGACTTCCATTAACACTCTGTGGCCTGTATGTGACCACATTCACATACACAGAAATATGAAGCACTAACATACACACACACACACACAGAGAGAGAGAGAGAGAGAGAGAGAGAGAGAGAGAGAGAGAGACAGAGAGAGAGAGACAGAGACAGAAACAGAAAGAGAGAGACATAGATGAAGAGACAGAAATACACAAAAAGGATGGTTTAAACCTTAAACTTTAAGGTAACGTGTTTGAGTTCCAATTAACAATGGATAAATCTGTAGTTGACATTGGATGTCTCTATAATTGTCTTATACATTCTTACGAGATTATTTAGGTATTATTAAAGCATGCTTCTCTGATGGTGTTGGTAGAGACTACTATAAAAAGGGGTAAAATAATGTCCTACATATGATCCATATGCTGTGACTGGGGGCTCATATCAAACAAACAGTAAAGGAAGAAAAGAACTACAAATAAGCATATAACAGCCTCTTCTCTCGGGTATCACATGGGAACAACTCTGATTCACAGCACTTCTATTGCGCTGATGCCTGCCTGGCTTCGGGTGCAAAACCCTGGAACTAGCTGACCATGATCTGAAAATGGCAACCAGGAGCCAAAACAATCTAATCCTTTTTGTCATTATGCCTAAATATTCTGCCACAGTGCAGACACTTTTCTTCATTGGATATGTTATTTGCAAATACTTTCCCTATTTGTTCCTTGACTTTCGATCCTTCAATGGGGCTTCATGAAACAATAGTTTTTTTTTTTTTTCCCCTTTAGAGGAGTAGATAGGTATATCAGAATTAGATCTCAATTTTTCTGCCAAACCTGAAATCTAATAGCTTGCTAATTTTGTCTGAAAGTTTTGTCACTTTATCTCCAGGTCTATTACCTTATTTTTTAATTTTTAATTAGTTACATTGAATTTCTAAAGTTTTGCCTTTGAAAGTCCAGTTATTTTAGCCCATTTGTTGAAAAGTCTGTTGTTTCTCAATGAAATTGCTTTCTCACCATCATATAAAAGTAATTGCATATATTTTGCTGGTCTTTCCTAAAGTCTCTGATATTTTCCACTTATCTACCTGTCTGTCACTCCATCATTATCATTATTCCTTGATTATTGCAGGCACTGAGCAACCTTTAATATCAGGTAGAATATTATTTCCTACTTAGATCCTTGTCAAGCTAGGATTTTCTATTTAAAATTTTTTTCACATGAACAGACATATTGACTTTGTCCTTAATAATAGGGAGAAATGTTCAGCCTTTTATTATTAAGTATTATATTTTTGTAAATGTTCTTTATCAAGCTGAACTAATTTTCCATATTGTTAGTTCACTTGAGATTTTTATTTTGACTCTGGGATTTGATTACATACTCTTTATGTTTCAAATGTCATTTTCATGTTATTCATTTCCAGAACATAGAAATCGTGATTTACATAGAATAGATTTGACTGCTGAGCCCACCTCATATTCTGAAATAAATATCTCTGGACCTGGTGTACATTTTCTTCAGTGCTGGATTCAGTTTCCTAATACTGAATGTTTAAAATGTCACAAGACTAGGATCATGAAAGTCTTTATACCATAGAAATATGAAGCATGAGGAAAAAATCACCCCAGTAGCTCTTGCCTGACATAGAAGTCTCTAGTGACACTTCAATGGTATGAAGCTAAGGCTTTTACTTTCCACAGTTCCTACCTGGAATAAACAACTGTAATAGTTAGCTTGAGTAGTCATTCTTAACTGAGGAATCACCTCAGTTGGTGGGCATGTCTATAGAGCATTTTTTAATTGCTCATTGATGTAGGAGAATTTATCCCACCAGGGGTGTTACCATCCCTAAGAAAGCGTGCCTGGTATGTAAAGAAAAGGTAGGTGAGTCGGAAAAAGCAAGACAACAAAGAATTCCTTCACAGTCTCCGGCTTAGTTCCTGCCTCCAGGTTCTTACCTTAATGTCCTACTTTGGTTTCCCTTAATGATGATAGACTGTAACCTATAAGTGAAGTTATCCCTTTCTGTTCCACACATTGCATTTTGTGAGTATTTTATCAAAGCAACAAAGAGAAAATTAAGACAATATTGAGCAACAATCAATCAGGATCATGAGTTGTTGTTTACTGCATGCAAAGATTGCCGTTCTGCAACTTTGATACTGATCTGTAGTTTTATTTATTACTGCCAGAGACTGCACAGAGACTAGTGCAGGTGGATACTGCTTGTTAGTTTATGGGCCACTCCGACCAGAATAATCACACAGAAACTATATTAATTGCAACACTGCTTGGTCTATTATATTAGGCTTATTATTAACTAATTCTTACATCTTAAATTAACAGATTTCTATTAATCAGTGTATCTCCACTAGGCTGTAGGCTACCAGTAAAGGTTCTGGGCATCTTTTATTTTTGGCAGCTACATGGAATCTCTTTAATGGAAGAGGGTGAATGACATAATTATATTTTTGAAAATTTAATATTAAATTTTGTTTAATGACAATTTTTCTTACCTATTATTTTAATTCACATGGCCCTTTCTCTTTAAAGTCTGTATTAAATATGTTTATTAAAATTTCCAGCTCTGATTTTTACTGGGAAGTAAAATGTGTGTGTGTGTGTGTGTGTGTGTGTGTGTGTGTGTGTGTGTGTGTGTGTCAAAGCCATGCACCTTAGTTTAGCCTTGATGGAGGTTCCTAAAAAAAAGGGAACTCTTCATTCTGCTGAAGACAATGTGAATCTCACCGCTAGCATTTGTTGGCAGAGGTATTTGTCAGTAGTGGCTGCTTGTTTCCTGGCTGCCCAGACCCAAATACATCAAAACTGTCTTAACTAAAACACTGCTTATAAGCTTATGAATATTTTTAGCTAGCGCTTACATCTTAAATTAACCCATCTTTACTAATCTGTTCATCACCATGAGGTTGTGGCCTACCAGCACATTCTGGTGGGCTCTGGGGGACATCTTTCTCCTCTGGCAGCTACATGGAGTCTCTTTGACTCTGCCTCCTCTCTCTTTCTGCTTGGAATTCCTACCTTGCCCTATTCTGTGCTGTAATAGGCCCAGTGCAGATTCTTTATCTACCAGTAGTATTTACAGGATACAGAGGGGAATCCCACATAACTTCCCTTTTCTGTCTAAATAAAAAGGAAGGTTTTTAACTTAAAGATAGCAGGATGACGTACAAAAAACAATTATCAAGAAATAACTATAGTTAAAATACTTATATCTACTTTATCTTTTATTATAACTAAGGAAAACTATAATTATTACTATCTATTTTTCAACTCCATCAAAGACTCCAGAAGGATATAATATTACCTAAGTTAACAGAAAGTACATTTTAAGAAACTTCCAAAACTCTAGATTTGGAAGAGACATCTTACTGCTTGGACAGTCACCCAAAGTTTTTCTGTATCATTGGGGCACCCATCTTCAGCTTTCAGGCTATCAACCTGTATTTTTTAATTATACATTACATTTTTGTTTTGTTTTTTGTTATATTCAAGAGATGGTTTCTCTGTAGCTTTGGAACCAGTCCTAGAACTAGCTCTTGTAGACAAGGCTGGCCTCAAACTCAGAAATGTATCTGTCTCTGCTTCTTGATAGCTGGGATTAAAAGTGTGTGCCACCACTGCTTGGCAATTATACATTACATTTTTAAATGAACTGCACAAACACAAACCTTAATCAAGAGCAGAAATATGTATATAACAAAATAAACCTTAAATTTGTATCAATAAACTACTATCTATACCAATGCAAAGTACTCATCTCTATGTCATATTCCCCCTTCAAATGTAAACAAACATTTATAAACAATATTTAAGAATTTGGGCATAGTTCTCTCCAAACAGCTCCCTGCTTTTGTTGGGTGAAGTAATTTTTTAATTACTTCAAAATAAAAGTTAAATTTGGGTATAGAGTTCACATAGACCTTTTGGGGGATCTTGGTCAATTAAACCACATTAGCCTGGAAGGAATCCACAGGTTCTTACTGTCTGTGGAAACAAACACAGAACCTCCTCTCCTGAGCAACATATCTTTAGACCCAAATTGTGAGATCAAGATACCTTTAAAATATATGTGTTGGTTTATCTTAGCTGCCTGTACAATGAAATGTTTCTCTGTACTTAGCTCATTCTGGTCAAAATATTCAAAGAAAACAATAATATATATTATCTAGACTCTCTGTGTATATTCCATCTTTATGTGGCTTATTATCTTACTCCTTTAATCTATGACAGTCTCTACTCTGTCTCGTAAAAGACTTTGTTTTACTTTTTAAAACCATTTACTTCCTTTTATAACAGTTTGTATTCTTTTCCTCCCCTCTCCCAGGCATACATACGTTTATCCAACACTATGAACCATTTAGAGGTCTTTTTTATCTGAATCTGTATTTATTGTATATCTGTAATTATTTTTTTGACCATGAGTACCTTTTTTTCTAAATGCTAAGTGGGTGTGGCTAGGACCTAACTCTTGGGGCCTTGCCTGGTTACTCTGCCCAGTCCATCATGGCAGTCATGTTCACTGCATTGAGACTGCTGGGTGGGAGCTGTGCTCACCACTCTACTCTGGGTAGCACTGTGCAGCATATAAACCCTTTTTATCTGAGGAAAAGCTAGATCTGTCATGCAGCACAGTACATGGTCTGAAATATCTCTGTATGTGGTGATGGAAAAATACCAAGTTCTCCTCTTGTGTACTCCTAGCAGACCCAATCCCATCACCTGCCCAGGTGTGGAGTGCTGAGCAGCAGACATGGTCTCAGCTACTTTTCTTTTGACCCTGAGTGGGCACAGAACCATCCATACCTGAAGTGGGTGATGGGCATCAGCCCCAAATTTTTGGGTGCTATTTTTTAGGCAAAGTCTGCTTGCTCATTTCCCGGCCACCCAGACCTGAAATAGTCACATAGAAATTGTATTAATTAAAACACTGCTTGGCCTATTATGGGAGAGAGAGTTCTTTCTGTCCTTGGATGAATAAATTTAGACTGAATTACTTCTACTGGTCTGAGTAAACATGATGCAGACAACTCTGTTGTTTCTTTTCTTTTGTGGGAACTGCAAACAAGCTCATTTCTTCAACCTATCTTCAGAAGTTCTTATTTGGTTGCTTGTAAAACTATTTCTAAGATTTATAATTGGATGTAGAAGGAAGAAGCGGAGGAATTTTCTCTTTGCCATCTTCTCTGGACCAGAAATACTAACTTAAGTGATTCTTTATAAACCTTATAGGGGGCTCCAGAAAAATAGCTATTCAGCTAAGAGCACTTGCTACACTTTCACAGAACTGGTGTTATGCTTCCAGCACCAACATGGCTGGCTGGAACAGTTGCCTGTAACTCTAGCTCCAGGGCATCCAATGTGCCCTTCTGGCTTCTGAGGACACCAAGCATACATGCGGCATAAAGACATACATGTTGTGGAAAAAAACTAATACACATTAAATAAAAATAAGCCAATATTTAAAAATCTAATGTTGGTTGTTTTGCTCACCTACTGGAAACTCTTCAGAAACAAAGTTAGAATGTTTACAAGGGCCTATGAGAATCTGTCTTGGGGACCAGTTTCCATTTTTACTTATGAGCCTCTTTTCCATATGGCCCACTCCAATTACAGTGAACTTGCCTCATGTTGCCATTGAAACAGTCAAAATGTGCTAGCAGGTAAGGGCACTTTGACATGCTGATGCTTCTGCCTCAATTTATCCTTACTCTTCAGCTACATGACTCTTCTAAATCAGTTCTTCATCTGTGTTAATGCCACCATAGCAAAGAACCTGTTTTATCCTTGATTGTTTCCAATAATAATTACAACTTGGGGAGCTCGTATATCACAGCATCATTGCCTTAAGATTTTTTGGATCATAATCCTTTTTGTTTATCTCATTTTCAGTTCTTCATCTACTATCTGGCTTACAGAAGACAAATTAGTAAAAATACATTTGCGAGTTAATTCCAAACTGGGGTCTGTGCTTATTTTCCCAAAATCTCATAAGATTTCAACTACTTCAATTGTCTCTATTCCTTTGTTGTAAATCCTTGATGCTATTTCACCAGAATATTTTCATAAAAAACAAAACAAATAAATGTATTTTTATTCACATATATAATTGTATACGTATGTATGCATAACTATGTATGCATTTTGTATGTATATGTATATATATATGCATACAATTATTAAATATTTTGCTCCTTCTTACCTCACATACATTTTATCACCTTCCTGGGTTTGTCTTCCTTTTAACTGATATTTTTCCTATGAATTAAACCGAAACTAGGCTATTTATATGGTAAACTAACTGAGACCTTGCATGGTTGGGAATTTTATTCACTTTGCCTTCACATTTAAATGAAGAATATAAATACTGAAGTGTGAAGGCTTTCCTCACCCTCACAATTTAAAAATATTACTCCATTATCTCGTTGCATGAAGTTTTAGCATTAAGAACTCCAGTGGCTCTGCTTCTATTGTTAATTTTCTAAATGTATGACATTGTCACAAGAGAATGAAGCTTATAAAATTGTGGACATTTTCTAAATTATTAATTTTTCTTTTGAGCCAAAGTTTCTGTATAATATTTCAATTTTACTATGCTAACAATGGCAACAAAATTGGTTGCTTAGTAACTGACCATAGACTCTCACATATCAATCATATTTTAATCTGTTTGTTTGTTTTAATTATAAATTAGTTTTAGAAGATCCCCATGCAGCATGTTAAGATTAGAAAATATCTACTTATTATCAAAGTATCTAATTACTCTCTAATAATTATCAAAAGTTCTATAAGTTTTTGTTTATAGGTTTTCCGCATACTATAGTTTATCCATTTGCATTCTTGAATACAAGTTAGGGGAATTACATTTTTACCAAAACAAAATAAATATCTTTGCCCTATTGTTTTTCTAAACTAAAATCTCTAACATCTTATGGCAAAATTCTTATGCCCACATACCTTTGTTAGATTGCCCATCATTTTCTCTAATTTTAATGTTCTTTTCAGAACCCAATGTCAGTCAGGTGGTGGTGGTGCATGCCTTTAATCCCAGCATTTGGGAGGAGAGACAACACAGCATTCCATATGTCCAAAGTAGCCTCTGGGTCCTGGGAGGGGTTATAAACATCTACCTAACACCAGCAACACACCAGTCTGCTCTGCCACGTACCTAACTTCAGGGTCTGCAGAGTTGACTCTGTACCTCCCTGCAGAGTGTGGTAGCGGGAGGCAAGAGACACACATGGACCGAGAAAGGGAATGAGGAGCACAGGAGTCCGTCCTGGCCCTTCCACATTTAGTTGCTTGTTATTTCTGCCCCAATGCATCCCAAAAGTCCCTCCCATGTTCAGAAACATCTTAACTATTAAGTTTGTCTTTCCATGCTTGAATTCATTCGCATCTCTCTTTGTTTCTGCTGGTTTCCTTTCTGTTGCTGGGATAAAACACTGCCCCAAATTGACTTAGTCATGAAAGGAATCGTTTGCTTAAACTTTTAGGTCGTAATCCATCACTAAGGGAAATCAGGGCAGCAATTGAAGGCAAAATCCTAGACTGGAGTTTAGCAAACTTGAGAGAATGCTGCTTGCAAGATTTCTCTTGGCTCTTTCCCCGATCTTGTACAGCTAGCTCCTTATGCAGCCCGGGACCACCGGCCCGGCAATGGGACTGGCCCCAATGGGCTGTGCCCTTCTGCATCAGTTAATAATCATGATAATCCTTTAGAGACATGTCCACAGAGCAACCTGATCCAGCACTTCCTCAATTGAGGTGTTTCCTTTCAAATGGTCTTAGGCTGTGAAATGCTAAAACCAGATATTAGAATTTTTATAAAATCCTTAAAATACATAGTAATTGATCTCTTTTTAAGTTTCCAATATTTTTAAACACTTACAATATATTTTACCATAAACAAAACAATGTTTTCAGAAGGTGAAAAGAGTAATTACTAAAACTAGGTGCTTCCTTGTATTAAAATAGATCAATTATCTGTGGACATTTATTAGTCTCCACACAGACCGTCAGAGTTTAGAAGCAAGATGTCAGAGAGGCTGGGTGTGCATTTGTGTATTCTGTGGGAGCCTGTGGTCTCATCGTATTCTTCTACTGTGTGGACAAGAAGGTCTAATTAATTACTTTTGGGGACTTCAAATCTGTCACCATAACCACTGTTCAACATTCTCCTGTGCTGTCTGAGACTTTATGTCTCCACAGTGGATAAACAGTTTTTGTTTACACTGAGAGACAACACATGCAAGATCTAGAAGGAAATTTAATTACATAGTCTAATCTTTAATTTTCTAGTTAGCAAATGAGTTTCAGCTCTGATGTGTGATTTATTTATGGTCAAATGGACCAGGCAAGGCCAACATTTCCTATCCTTCAAGTGGTTTATTTTCTGTTTTGCCAACTATGTTCTAGTGGTTTACTGGTTTTTTGTTTGTTTGTTTGTTTTCATGAATAAGGAAAATCAAGAACTTTAATAGAATGAGGATGTAAGCCATACATTAATAAAAATAGTCTAATGAATTCTCACAAGGCAGTGAGTCCTGGGGTAGAACTCCTTTATTCTCCTTCCCAGTTTTCCTTGCTTACCAAATAAATACTGAGTTTTTGTTACATGACAAGCTTTCTGATAGGAGTCTAGCAATAAAGAATATGAAAAGAAGCCTAAGCCCATTGCTCCCCCAGTCAGCTCATAAGTCTATTTTCACCTAGGATTTTATATTCCATAAATTAACCTTAAATAACTCACAGTTTTGCCATTTCATAATGTTAAAAAACACAACCTTTCTTTCCCCATCCCTGAATGAATTTGTCTCTACTTTAGTCTTGATCACTTCAATCAGTGGAGGAAAGGAAGATTTCTCATTTGCTTTTATCTAGTTATAGCCCTGTTTCCAATAAGAAAATTTCCTTAAAATTCAATTTAAAATCATTTTAAATGACAGTTGTTCTATTGTTCATATTTATAATTAAAGAAGATGGGAGTATGTACAAATTGGTTTTATAGACAACAGAATTTTTATTTAAAAAGCAAATATATATGTGCAATATTTAGAAGATTCAAAACAAGTGGAAAATGAGGTTGGCTAATTTGGTACATGGGGATGCAGGGGATGAGGAAGGTGAGGACGGCCAGAGTAAAGCAAGCGAGAGTCCTGAGAAGCACAATCGCTAACACTGGAGTTCAAGTCCTTCTCATCTAAACCACAGTATGTTTTTCATCACAAAAATTTTTAAGTCCCCTTTCCCTAACATTCTTATAATAGCTCAAAGAAATTGATAATTTAAACGTTTTATAATTAACATATAAAATGTTCTCTGAGAATTCTCTATTTCATTCATTTTGCTGAAGTGAGGTTTTGAAAATGATAAGCGTGAAAATTATTCCTGATGAAACCTTGGAATAGAACAAAACTCATAGTTACAAATGGATGAATTGTGCTCAGAGCTCCAGTTCCGCGGTCCTTAGGGAAAGAAATATTATTATACCATTATCTGAAAAGGGTTTAATTATATTCCCATTATATCCATCTGCTTTAAAACCCTTATCATCCCAGAACATGCCGAGAAATCCACTTTCCCCAAACATTCAACCTACAGAATCCCTTGTGTAAATCTTCAAGTTTCAATGGCGTATAGAAGCCAGTGGGGCCTCTAGAGCCTTTGCCTTGGTTTTTCCTCTGCCCCACCTACAACAAGAAAAGAGAAAGCCCATTAACTCTAAGTAATCTGGAAACCAATTTTATACTGTATGATTTATTCATTTATTTATTCATTTTACTGAAGGATCTTTTAATTCTGCATGCTCATTTTCTAAAATAATTTGTTAATTAATTAACAATATAAACATTATTTTGAAAGATAAACTAGCCACCTTCTGAACTGTGCTAAGAAGTCCAAAACAGAAAATATTCCCAAAGAGCACATTACTGACTGTAGGTAATATACCCTTTCAAAAGGTAAGTGGTTAAAATCAATAGGACACAGCAAACTAAATGAGTGTCATATACAGCATCATAGGATGATGAACATCAGCATCATTCTTTTTATTTCTTTTTTCTATTTTTTATTAAAAAATTTCCATCTCCTCCCCTCCACCCACACCCCCACTCCCTTCCTCTCCAGGCCAAAGAGCAGTCAGGGTTCCCTACACTATGGGAAATCCAAGGTCCTCCCAATTCCCCCCAGGTCCAGGAAGGTGAGCAACCAAACTGACAAGGCTCCAACAGAGCCCGTCCATACAGTAGAATCAAAGCCCAGCGCCATTGTCCTTGGCTTCTCAGTCAGCCTCCACCATCAGCCACATTCAAAGAGTCCGCTTTGATCACATGCTCCATCAGTCCCATTCCAACTGGCCTTGGTGATCTCCCATTAGATCTGTCCCATCATCTCAGTGGGTGAATGCACCCCTCATGGTCCTGACTTCCTCGCTCATGTTCTCCCTCCTTCTGCTCCTCATTAGGACTTTGGGAGCTCAGTCCGGTGCTCCAATGTGGGTCACTGTCTCTATCTCCATCCATCACCAGATGAAGGTTCTATGGTGATATGCAAGATAATCATCAGTGTGGCTATAGGACAAGACCAATTCAGGCACCCTTTCCTCTGCTGTCCAAGGAACAAACTGGAGACATCTCCTTGGACACTTGGGAACCCCTCTAGAGTCAAGTCTCTTGCCAACCATGAAATGGGATTGTTGGGATGGAGGAGAGGGGAGCAGGGAAGTATATATCTTAATTACATCAGCAGCATTCTTACAGAATTAATGGCTTTCTCCATTTCAAGTAAGCATTAGGAACAGAATGAAAGTGTATTCAATGTTACACAAAATCTTAAAAAGACAAATACATGAATCATGAACAACTTAAATACATTAAAAATATTCTGCTAGTAATAAGAGATAAGTTTTTGTCTGAGCCATATGTCTTTTCATACATAAAATGTGTTTGAAATATTACTAAAATTAAACAACTAAACAATGATTATTATTAGACATACATATATAGAAGTCTACCAATACTTTGTTGAAAAATTTGAATTTTAAAATATTAGTTATTACTAGAGTGTGTGTATGTGTGTGAAAATGTGTGTGAGCATGTATTTTTGTGTGAGAATTGTGTGTGAGAGAGAGCATGTGGGCTGTTTGAGAGGTGTGTGTGTGTGTGTGTGTATAAAGTTGTGAAACTGCCACAGCACTTGTGTGCATTTGAGAGCCCACCTTCCTGGACTCAGTTCTTACCTTCACTTTGTTCAGACAGAGACTCATCTTTCATTTCTCTGGGCTCTATGCTCTAAGCTATCTGGTTAACAAGCTTCTGGGTAATTTTTTTGTCTCTGACTACCACACATGCTGTAATTATAGATGCACTCCACATCATCCAGATAAATTATTTACATTCTTTTAACTGTCTAACAAATTTATTCCTCCTCTTATTTCTCCACTTAATTTACAAACAATACATAGTGTTCATCATTTGGCATTAAAGAAGGCTTTGAGGTTTCAATAGACAAAGAATAACATACCTATTATTACATACATATATGTAGAATACATATACTATGCATGCTACTTTAAATATCTCTTGTCTACAATAGTTTTTAATTCTCCCATAAAGTGAGCTGAAGGCCAGCGGTAGGTTCCTTAGGTTGCCAGAGTGCAGGATGAAATGAAGGCTTTATCCTTCCAAACACATCACCTCCTAGTCACTTGCTGTCATTTCTGCCCTCACCTGATTGATGGTAAATGGGTTCCTCTAGGATACTCTCTCCAAAGATGTCTTTCATTCTAGGTTCTTGTACCTGGTTTCCCAGCACAGACACCTGCCATGGCTCATAAGTAGTAACAGATTTTCTGAGAATTTGATCCTGGGTATAGCATCAGCCTCTGTGGGTTTTCTGCATCCTTTCTACAGCACTGTAAATCATTACACAATCATCTTTTAAGAATAGGATATTGTATTATACTTGTCACCTACTTTCTGCAGGAAACCTATCTCACCAAAAAAAAAATTACTTTTTTAATCTAGATTCTTAATTCTTTCTCTGCTCCCAGCTCCAATTCTTTCCAGTAAATTTATATTACTACTGTATGTTTCATTTTTGTTTGAGATATTATTTGATGACTCCCAGTAGGCATAATGTTAATCCTTTTCCATCAATTTCCCATTTTGATAACAAAATTTTTATGCATCAGAGAAAATAAATTGAACTTCAAGTAGCACTGTTTTGAATTCTATTTTTTTAAGTATGATAACTAAATGGTCACCAAATGAGCAATTTTCATTTGGAAGACAGTTCCAATTATCAGGAGCCAAGTTCCCAGGTTTCTTTTAGGTGGTATTTGTAGCATATTAATTTTCTTTTAATTATATGGAAGAGCATACAACATGAAATTAAAATGAAATACAATATCTCTTTAGGAAATGACAAAGTCAGTCCCTGAATTAGCATTGTGTGTTTCTCCAAAAACCTGAAACTGCGGTTCATATTGTGTGTTTTAAATGAGTGAATTCCTAGTGGGTTTCTACAAAACAATACATGTAAAATTAATTAGGGCATAGATGGATAACTCCATGTAATTATTCATAACACACCCAGAGGGGGGAAAAATCTAATTTCTTACCATGACTTATGCCTCTTACTTTTTTGACTTGGCTTTAAAGAATGTTTTTAAAAGAACATTTTCCCATGGTAAGGATGACAGCTATTTTTAATGAAGTCAAACCAAATAATTTTTTCTTCTTAAGAAAATAGTAATAATTGAGTAAATAACAAATAATGAAGTGAGAATTTTTTAGGATCAAAAATTGATACTGTGCAATTTTTGATATCAAAGCTGTGGCCTTGCCCAGCTCTGCCAGATTAGCTAGCTTGTTGAGTTAGATAGCTTCACATTTATATGTTAACTTTTTGTTGTTGCTGTTTGAAAGTTTCAAGTTTATTTAGTACATGTATTGATAATATTCACACCCTCTCCCAACATTTCTCAGAACTGTCTTCCCTTTCCTACCTTCTCTTCTTATGTTTTTTTTAACCATTCAAGGTGGAGGGGAGGGGAGGGAAGGAGGAGAAGGAGGGGAGGGAAGGGGGAGGAGGAGGGGAGGGAGGGGGGAGGAGGAGGGAAGGAGATGGAAATTTTTAAATATAAAAAAAAATAAACCATGAGGAAAAAAATTGTAATTTTTCAATGTTAGGAAATTTGAAAAAAAAAAAAAAAAGATCAATTTGTGCTGCCCAGATATTTGTACATATGTGGTTTTCCACTGGAGTATGGCCAAATAACCAGGGGCTTCACCGTTGGGATAAACTCTCTTTGTTTTACCCAGCTGCTAATCATTGACATTGGCTTATACATTATCTTGCCACATTTTTTAAACTGAGATAACTGAGGAATGGATATAAGATAATTATAAACAAGAGATATGAACAATTATCTGAAAGAAACACTTCATTCTTAGTGAATGACTATTAAAAAGCAATTATATACTTTACATATAAAGTATATAAACACATAATAATGGTATCCAGCATTTATTGAGCACTTCATATTTCATATACTACTGTATATCCACCTCTTATTAGTAATTTTAAATGGAAACATAACATATGGGGTTATTTATTAGAACATGGTTATTTTCTATCTATGCCAAAAGAAAGATCAAAGAGAATGTCAGAGTAACAAAGCAGAGGAACAGTTATTGCCTATACACAGTATAAAAAAATCAAACATGGAAAGGACATAAGGGTTCCATCCATGGACCACTAAGAGGCTGTAGCGCTTTGGTGAACAGAGAAGGTTCTTGTCTTTTACTGACTCCTAGCTGGTATCTAGAAGGCTGACCAGGAGCAGTAACAAAAAGACACCAACCGGGTTTCTAAGGAGCAAGAGCCGAAAAGCAGAAAGAACAATGCTCCCTATAAGAGTTGAGGGTCCAGGGAGTCTGGTTTTATCCCATGCTTTTTCAGTCCCAGTCCAGCTGGCCTTGGTAAGCTCTGAATACGCATACTGGCTTGGGGGGGGGGGGGGGGGCTAGTGTGTTTGGATGCTCACTTTCCTGGACCTGGATGGAGGGGGGAGGAACTTGGACTTCCCACAGGGCAGGGAACCCTTTCTGCTCTTTGGACAGGAGAGGGGGGAGGGGAAGGGGGTAAATGGGAGGCGGGGAGGAGACAGAAATTTTTAATAAAAATAAAAATACAAAAAAGAGTTGAGGGTCCTCTGATGACTAAGGATGTTGAACATTTCCTTAGGTGTCTTTCAGCCATTTTAGATTCCTCTGTTGAGAGCTCTCTGTTGAGATCTATACTCCAATTTTATTGGATTATTTGTTCTTTTTATGACCAATTTCTTGAGTTCTTTGTATGTTTTGGGGATCAGACCTCTATCCAATATGGGGTTAGTGAAGATCTTTTCCAATTCAGTAGGCTGTTGTTTTGTCTTGTTGACCCTGTCCTTTGCTTTACAGAAGCTTTTCACTTACAGGGGGTCCCATAATTGTTTCTCTCAGTTTCTGTGCTGCTGGGGTTATATTTAGGAAGTGGTCTCCTGTGCCAATGCATTCAAGTGTACTTCCCAGTTTCTCTTCTATGAAGTTCAATGTGGATGGCTTTATGTTGAGGTCTTTGATCCAGCCAAATTCCCAACACCTCCCCTATCCCCTTTTTAACTAATGATATTAAAAATTGTTCACTTATGCAATGGCCATTAGAATCCCATGACTGACTGTAAGTTGCTTGTTCACATGTTTTGTTTTACTTCCATTCTAGAGTTACAGTTGTGACATGAGATTTTCATGTAATTCACCTTGTAAAACAGACCAGGCTCTTACACAAGTACAGGGAGTTCCTCAGGCTTGCCCTCATGTTGATTTTCTAGACTGCCTATCCTCTATTCTTACCCTCCTTTTGCTTCTCTACTTCCTTCTCCATTCATATATTTTTGCATGACATCTTAGGAACTCCTAAGACAATAATAAGAGATCTATGTGATGAAGTTACATTTTTTTTTTCACATTAAGGACCATCTAAAGGCTTTTCAAATAGAATTAAAAATAAAAAATAACTAAAATATTTATTTTGTTAGAACAAGAAAGAAGCTTACTTCACTAAATGATAATATACATCATTCCTGAAAAAAATTAGAAATAATTGATTTGTGTGCCTAACCATGGAAACATAGTCTCATATAAAGTCTCTTTGGAGGAAAAGCCTAAAATAGACAATAAATTTAGTATTTTTTCTGTAAACAACAGCCTGAACAGATCATGTATACCTGGGAGGGTACAATAGCAGTGGGAGCAGCTCAGGTGAGCATGTTCCAAGATCACCCAGTCTCACCCAGCTGATCACTAATTGCCATTTGATTTTAGCATTTCACAGCTTTGCCATTTTTATGTTAAGTTGAGGCATATGTTATTATTGCAGTGTTTCCAAAATACAACTCATTTCCACAATGCTGTCACGATTTTTCGCTACAGCTTAGAAAGAAACAAGGATAAATATAATGAGACTGAGTTTGAAGCCATGTGTGTAGGTGCAAGCATTGCATACACTTGGGTATACTGAGGACACTAAGAGATCCCAAGGTAAAGCTATGAAACATCTCTCCAGTTTATGCAGCTATGCAGTAGGTACTCTGGAGATCTGAAGAGGTGTAGTCAACCATTCTTAAAAAAAACTCAAATGAAATACCATTCAGCTACCTTGTATCATATGAATAGATAAAAATAGGACCTTTAAAATATTTTATAAAGGTTCACAAAGAGAGTTTTTGCACTTGCAAATTAATGGGTTACAAAAATTGGGTATGTGTCAAAGGTATGTCATCTGCTTTATACTCTCATCCATAGTACTGGCTATCTTCTGACTGTTTATGAAAGTTTGCAGCCACTCCATGAAGCCAGAAACCCTGAAAATCCTTCAGCTGAGATAGGCAGAGTGTGATCTGCATGGCTATTCCTTGTTGTTGCTCTTCACTCGGCTTTTCAAGACGATTCACGAAAATCCAAGCACTGTAAAATGGCACTTGCTTTGCTAAAACAGTCTGTGATTTTTCAAATATCATGCAATAACTGGTGAATGCTGGCACAAGTGTTGAGATTATTTATACAAATGGCCACTTATGATCTGGGTTTCTGATATCCTCAAGCTCTCAGCACCTCTGCAGCTTTCTTTTGCTTGACATTAAAATTATTTTACATCGATTTCTCTACGAAGTGAGGGGGTGGAAGTGCATTTTACTAAAATAGCAATCTCAGGCTGTGGGGAGGGTCAAGGTTAAGAAATATAACGGATGTCTACGGAGGCTGGATGTAAGTCAGCTAATAAATTAGAGCTGGCAGATGACAGCTGTAGGTGTCTGTCCTCTGTATACTCCTGGAAGAGTAAGTTACCATCATGGTTATCAGAGATTATGCACCACTTGAAAATGGACTTGCAGATCAGCTGATGACAGACATTCTCCTTGGATCACCACAAGTCCTTCATAGGATGTGCTTGTCACTGAAGAATCATAAATACAAATAAATTAAATTGATTCTTTCTGTAAATTGCTCTGCAAAGAACACATCATCAAAGTATCTTTTAAACAGTGAATAAAAAGGAAATACTTGTTTATTTGTATAATTCATAAAATAAAATCACCATTAGAAAATTCAGTAAACATGCAGTGAAATTTCTTACAAACTATGGGTTATGTAAACATTAAGTGAACCAGTTCATCTAAATACACTTTTTGGATTTCCTTATGAAACATTTCAAATATACAAAAAGACATAAAAATTTAATATAACCCATACATGTGAACCTGTAACTTAACATAAAGCATTTCAAAGACTAGCTATCCCTCTATTTCTCACTTAAATGTATTTTGATCAATTTTTAAGTGTCTCTTCACATTATATTGTCCTAAACATTGGTAATAGAATATGGTTTTGCTTGGCTTACTTTAAATTCCATACAAATTATATTATATTATCCTAAATAATATTTTTAATTCAGCATTGTATATAGAAATAATACAAGTATCATTAATCCATTAATTTTTAGTGGTGCATAGTGGCATATAAATGGTTACTGTAAGCATCTTAATAAATATCTTATGTGTACAAGAGTTTCTATGATGTATATTATAGACCAGTGGTTCTCAGCTTTCCTAATACCTATGACCCTTTAGTATAGTTCTTCATGTTGTGGTGACTCCCCAACCATAAAATTATTTTGTTACTATTTCATAGCTGTTTTTTCCTATTTTAAAGACTCATAATATAGATATCTGATATGCAGGTATATGATAAGCAACCCCTAAAGTGGTCATAACCCACAGGTTGAAGATCACTGTTATAGACTTAAATATATAAATCAATGCCTATGAATCTAATATTGCTGCTTTAATTATCTCTCTTTCTCATTATTTATTCTTTTTTTCATTTTTTATTAAAGATTTCCATCTCCTCCCCTCCTCCTCCCCCTTCTCTCCCCTCCCTTCCACCCATACCCCCACTCCACCCCTCTCCAAAGACAAAGAGCCATCAGGGTTTCCTTCACTATGTTAAGTCCAAGATCCTCCCAGCTCCCCCTAAGTCCAGGAAGGTGAGCAACCAAACTAACAAGGCTCACAGTGAGCCCGTCCATGCTGTAGAGTTCATGTTCATTGCCATTGTCATAGCTAACATTGAATATTTGATAATCTGATTTCCATTTTCAAATCAATCATATGGGTATGTGTATGTGTGTTGTTATTGTTATCTATAGATACTGACATACGTTATCTCTTCTTTAAATTCCCAATTCCTATAAAATATATTTTTGTCAATTGTGGTTTGGATGCATTATTACTTTCCTATTGCTATGGTGTGTTTTCTCTGTCATAAACACTAAATTTGGAGTTGCAGAATTATCCCAAGTATCCTTCTGGGCTTTGTTTGTCATTTTCTCGCTGGAAGTTATCTTTTCAAATAGAGAATGAGTGTTATTGTCTTAATGCGCTCCAGTTTATCATGATCTTTCCTGCACGCTGTCTTTCTGGCCTAGCTTGAGAAATATTTTCCCACTCTGAGTACAAAAATATCCTTCAACATGGCTTGTGAAAATTTTAAATGTGTTATTCATATCTGTATCTGTTTTCTGCCTAGATTGTTTTTGTATTATCAGAGATAGAAGCTTAATTTCATACTTTGCCATTTAAATATCAATATTGCTCATACACGCATTTAGAATATCTTTTCATAATTTTCAATCTAGCATGTTAATTGCTTTTATGTTAATCCAGGTATCTGGCTTAACTTACTATTAGATATGTTGCTTATAAAAATTATTGAATAAATGATCTACATGTTATATTCTGTTATACTGTTAGTTTCTTGCTATGTTCAAGCTTGCTTGCTTGCTTAAGTATTTTTGTTCATTCTTTCTTTGTTTCTTCCTCCCTCCCTTTACTCCTTCTTTCTTTCTTTCTTTCTTTCTTTCTTTCTTTCTTTCTTTCTTTCTTTCTTTCTTCCCTGGATTTATTCTTAGAAAATGGTTATACATATATGTTTCTGAAGACAGTGATTCTCTGTGTAGCCCCGACTCTCCTGGAACTTGTTCTGTAGATCCGAATGTCAAACTCAGACATCAACCTACCTTTTCCTTTGCAGTAATGGAATTATTTTCAAAACTGAATAAAATATCTTGGACTATTAATACCTCTGTGAGGATCAAACATGGGTTGGTTAATCAATAAAATCCAGAGACCTTTGTACCATGGTAATAAAGTTCAATTGAACTCTGGACCATACCTGGAAATGAATGAACTCAGTGATGGACCAGTTGAGGCAGGGTCAAGGTCAAAAAGAGCATGGAGCATGGAGCAATTGGAGCTGAAGTGAAGGAGGAAGACAATACAGATAATTTTGTACTAAATATGTGAGAAAAGTCTGGAGCATCTAAAACATTATCAGCATTACAGGGAACTATTGACTATTTTAGAAGGGGATTTCTACATTGAGATAGGTATGATAAGAAGAGAACATTGTGTGTTCATATACATGCGTGTGCTGTATGTTTGTGCTCATGAGTACATGGTAATTCTGATTAAGTCCTGGAGTGATGGAGAGGGCGGGGGGAGAAGTCTGTGATTGATGCTTACACTATAAATCAGGCAGGCCTAGAACTCACAACATAATTTCAACATCCTGCCTCCAGAATGCTTGAATTACAGGTATGAGCCACCACACCCAGCTCAAGTAGCAACTGCAGGTCAGCGTTGTCAAAGTTCTTACTAACGCTATACCAAAAAGTAGGATGGGATTCACATGCAGGGTAGAAACATCTATTTGTGGGAAAACTGAATATGAGAAATTAGAGAGAGCAATATTTAAAGATGTTGTCTTGACATTTGTTGAGTACATGTTTGATAGTTATTAAAAGACCATTAAATGCCAGGGCTTGTAGAATAAGGGATGCTGAACTGTGATCTCTTTAGTAAATAATTCCTGAAGACTATGAAATTTTAGTCTCTTTGAATTGATGTTTAACTCGGAAAATGCAAAATTAAAATCTAAAAACAAAAACATACTGCTTATATATGTGGAATAATATTTCCCTAAGGCTAGTGGATTTCTTTTCCTTGTTACTAAACAATAGAAAAATAAAAAAGGATTTCAATTTCAGTTGTTATGCTAAAGTCTAAGTATAATGCTCTATTCTATAGAGGACTATGAATATTTTGAATTACTTTTGATGAAAACATAATAGAATTGTGTAAATGCTTCTACATAAACATTTAATGTGAAATAATTCACCAATGGTTGTTCCTTGTGAAGGATTTTATGTGGATGACAAGTCTCCTCTAGAATTTTTTTCTATCTTTTCCAAATATTTTATGTAAATTTTAAAATCCTATGTTGAGAGGGGAAAAAAAAAACAGTGCTATTAGGCTTAAGATTCTGAATTTCTTTAATAATGCATTCATCCCTAAATATTCATTCCAGACTTTTGCATTTGTGAGTTAAAGATATTCAAATCTGTGCGACTTGCCTGAGCTATTGGTGTGGTGTGCAGTTACTGTTCTTCAAGTTTAAGCAAGCATCATGTTTCTTCTGGTCAGTGTGTCTCTGCGTACCTGGACACCATACACTTTCTCTAATTCCTCTCAGTTGTTAGAAGTTACTACACAATACATGGTCTCTGGGACAACCACTGGGGGTGTCCCTCAGTGGCTGTTTATGGAGATATGTTCTTCATCCCATTTGCAAATTGTTTTTCCCACAAATTCTCATACAAAATGCTAAAGACTTTAATATCTTTAACAATCTGTTTACCTCCAGTCTGAAAAGTACCTACTGCTATCCTGGAGGATGATACCATCTGTCAGCATCTTGTCTCAAGTGTTCCCATTAGGAAATGGATGATGTCTCATTACTCTTCTGTAACCCACATGCCTTTTCCTTCTGACTAACTGACCAAACTTTGTGCATGGGACCATACCTTTAGCTGCCAGTTACCTGCTTTCATTTGATCTATTTAATGGAAAGGAGGCTGTTTAGAAGATGTGCATTGCTGGCTTTACAGTTACAGGCACAGAGGCCAAAATAACTTTTTTTTTTCTTGCCACCAACACTGAATGTAATATTAAAGGTGGCCTGTCCCCTGGTTTTGTTGAAGATGGTCAGGCTAGAACTGGGAGCTGTTTGCCTTTGTTAATCAGGAACCCACTGTGAGCTGGGCTTTAGTATCATTGGGAGGACCCTGCCAACAATTAACACACTACATGCTGACCATTCTGGCAAAACTGACGTCAAACCCTGGTGCCAGAATGGCAAGACCGATCTTGTAAATAGGATGGCCATCTGTTGGCACTGTGTGTTCCTCCTCTGGGACTTAGAGATGATACAAACACACATGTTGCCCACTTCAACAGCAACACTTTGTTTCTATTCTTAAATGTTTAGAGTTTTTATTATTCTGAAATTTTGTTACTACCTTGTTCTCTAGGATAAAATAACTGAGATTTAATTAATTAAATTCCACAAAGATTTACTGTTGAATATTAGCAATAAAAATTTTACATGATTTGTAAGAAGTCAGTTCATTGGTATTTGTCTATCAAGGATTATGAAGTCAACAGAACATTAGTTGATCCCTGACATCATCTCAGGCCAAGGGTTCTATACTTAGAAAATAAACATTCATAGAGCCATGTAAAATTTGAATATATGATAAATAAAAATCATTGCATGGATACTATATTAAAATTTATGTATTTTTAACTAAACTTCAGAATTAGTCAAAAGTTCTATATTTTATGTATAATCTGTTCTTGACTGACTATCCTATTAATTAACATCTAATTAATAATGTGGCATCTCATCATCTTCTAATTTAATTATAGTTAAAAATGTTTCATTTTAATTTAATTATAGTTAAAAATGTTTCATGACATTCTTTAGGTATACACAAACAGATAGACAGATACACAGGCATTTGTCCACACTATTAGTAAAGTGTTTAAGTACTTAAAGTAGTACTGACTGTACTACTCTATTCAACATGATACATTTTTTGGTTATTGGACAATTTCTACATGTATAAATTGCATTCTGTTTACTCCCTCCTCCTGAACTTGTCTCCCTCCCCTAATTATTGTTCAGGATGATAAACAGATACCTAGAAAAGGAAACAATCTAAATGTCGCTCATCAAATGGATGATAATCTTGCGGCACATAGACACATGGGCATGCTCCTCAGCTATAAAGTAAAGTGAAACCACGACAACTCAAGTACATTGGGGATGTAGAAAAGAATACATTGAGTGACGTAATCTGAACCCAGGAAGGCAAACATCAAATGTTCTTTCATTTGTGGTTTCCAGCTTCAAATCTTTGGCTACAAGCACATCTACCACTCATCAAAGAAGCTTCCCGCAGCCATGGAATGCCTCTTTGTATGTTGTGAGTATATTTTATTACCATTGGTTAATAAATAAGCTGGTTGGGCCTATTACAGGGAAGAATATAGCTAGTTGGGAAATCCAAACATAGACAGAGAGAAAGAAGATGAAGTCAGGAAGATGCCAGCATCAACTGGAGGAGTAAGATGCCAAAGCATTACTAGAGCCATGGAGCACATGGAAATATAAAATTTATTAGAAATGGGTCTAATTATTTATTAGAGCTAGTCTGTAAGAAGCCTGAGCCATTGACCAAACAATTATAATTAATATTAAGCCTAAAATTATTACTTCATAAGTGGCTGCAGGGAACTGGTGGATGGGAGAGAAACCAGTCCAGCAAGATGGGACAAAGAAAAGACTCATAGCTACATCTTTCTAGAGCAGATAGATGCTATCCTAGTTAGGATTTCTATCGTTGTGACAAAGTATAAGGTTCAAAAGCTGTGGAGAAAAGGGTTTATTTGGCTTCCATAGCCAGAGTACAGTCAATGAAGAAAGCCAAAGCAGGAGTCCAAACCTGTTAAGAACCTGGAAGCAGGAGCTGATGCAAGGGCCATGGAGGGTGCTGTTTACCAGCTTGCTCGGCCTGATTTCATATAAAAATAAACACCAGCAGGCTAGGGATAATATACTCACAATCTGCTGCCCTCACCCCATATCAATAACTAATCATGCAAATGCATTACGGCTGGATCTTATGGAGGTATTCTCTCAACAGACGTTTCTTCCTTTTAGAAGACTCTGGCTTGTGTCAAGTTGATACAAAACTATCTAGGACAGATATCATCACAGAAAAGTATAACCAGACACAATGCCGAGATCAGTTGATCATAGGGGAGCCCAGCTACATTTAATGACTACATCTACATCACAACGTTTGCATCTATGGCTCAGGAAATGTCTCTACAAGGAATGTGGAAATATTGTAACAAAAAAATGTTAGAAAGTCTGCTGTGGAACAGTCTCTTCCAGAAATGACAGGATAAACAAGATCAGAACAATGGCGACATCAGCGGACCTGTTAACATAGCACTTTCTACTACACAGAAAACAATAGGCCACAAGTAACTGGCATGTATTATTCATTTATCTAGGTTCTCTGATCAAATATCTGACAAGAGGACCTGTCTACGTGATTCACTTCTTATAGTTAGACCCCACCTTAAATCTTACCCTTGACTGGGAACCAATTTTTGAAACATATGAGTCTATGTGGTGGTATTTCACCTCCAAACGACAGTACTCAGGCTTGAATTCTAGACAGTTCTATGGTGATTAGAACTTTTCTTCCTCAAATTGCTGAGAATCATAGAAGAATACAGTTAAATACAGGTGTTATTAAATTTTTGTTAACTTTCTAAACTTGCTTAACTTTCTTTGTGGCCATTGATTTGAGCGCTACCATTACTAATAAATTTCTCATGTGATTAAAAACATGGAGATTTTCTTGAAAAACTCATCTTTGGAAGTTATAGTTTGTAAATACTTCAGCACTTAGTCTTTGTTTCCCCCAATGGCTGTCTTTCTCAAGAGAAACCAATAAGTTATTATTAAATAAAAATGTAAAGTACTCTGTAGTAAGGAGCTGCGGGCTGCATTCCTGGCGCCCGGCTCCTGGCCACCTGGCTAGCTTATGCCCCGAAATAACAACACACAAACTATATTCATTTAAACACTGCCTGGCCCATTAGTTTCAGTCTCTTACTCACATCTTGACTAACCCATATCTAATAATCTGTATAACACCACGAGGTGGTGTCTTCTGGGAAAGATTCAGCATGTCTGACCTGGTGGCTGGCTTCATGGCGAATGTCCCAGAGAGGAGAGCCATGACAATTGCCTGAGGCATCTGCCTCACTTCTCTCTTCCCAGCATTCTGTTCTGTCTACTCCACCCACCTAGGTTCTAACCTATCAGGCCAAGCAGTTTCTTTATTAATTAACCAATGAAATCATCAGATAGATAGATAGAAGACACTTCTACATCATTTCCCCTTTTTCTGTTTAAGCAAAAAAAGGTTTTAACTTTAACATAGCAAAATTACGTATAACAAAACAGTTATCAAGAATTACAGTTACAATATTTATATCTATTTTACCTTTTATCATAACAAAGGAAAACAACTATAACTTTCTATCTATTCTTCAACTCCATCAAAGACTCCAGAAGGATATAATATTACCTAAGTAAATGAGAAGTAAGCAACTTCCAAAACTCTAGAAATCACAGAGATATCTCACTGCCTGGACAGTCACCCAAAGTTTCTCTGTACTGTTGGGCATCCATCTTCGGCCTTTAGGCCCATAGTTTCCAGCAGACATTTCCATGAAGCAGGAAATTTCAAAGGCAGTTCAGTCAGTATCTGCTGTGTCCTGTAGAATGTCTTGCAGACTCTTTCATGAGTCAGGAACCCCGAAAGATCATCTCACCTTTAGGCAAGTTCAGCAGTCCTCTCTCTGTGGGTTCTCTGTGTCCAGTTTTTGCAACAGTCCAGGCAAGAGTAGTTTCTTGCCCAAATTGCTATCAAACTCAATAAGGAGCCTCTTTGATGCCCATCTTCCTCTTTAAGTAGCTGGTGCTGCCAGGAGCAGATGTGTCTCATTGTCATGAAAGCCCTAAGTTATTAAAACATTTAATGCTATATTTTGTAGTCTTTGGAAGATATGAAGAATGCCTATCTAACTGAAATATATCTTTATATACCTAGAAAATCTAACTAACATGACTATAAGTTTGACTATTATTGATGACTATCCATTAACAACCTATATGCATTACATTTTTAAATGAACTACATAATCACAATACCTTAATCAAAATCAGAAATACATATACATATAACAAAATAGACCTTAAATTTAAATCACTGAAGCAAAATCCATATCAATGCAAGTTATTCATATCAATATAATATCCCCCTTTAAATGTAAAAGAACATTTATAAGCAATATTTGGAATATGGACTTAGTTATTTCTCTCCAAACTGCTTCCTGCTGAATGGGAGCACTGTTATTTAGGTCTTTCATGGTTTAACCTGTCTGCTAGGTTCATCAAAGTTAGCAGTTGAGTGAAGTAATTTTTTGAGGGTGTTCACAGCAATCTTTCAGGAGGGCGTGGTCTATCAAACCGTATTGGGATAGAAGCAATCCATAGGGTCTCATTTTCTGTAAAAACAAAAAAGAATCTCTTTTCCAAAGTATCATATCTTAAGATCCAATTTCTGAAGTCAAGGTATTTTCAAAATATCTATCTTGGATTAGTTCAGCAGCATTTGTAAACAAATATCTTTTAGCAGCTGTTACTCCTTCATCAGCATTCAAACAATTCAAAGAGAGCATAATAGCATATAGTATGAAGATTCTCTGTGTATTTTCCATCTTTGTGCAGCTTTGTTTTAACCTCTATTTCGTTTATTTTTACTTTTATTTTTTAAGACAGGTTCTCTGTATATCTTTGTCCTATAATAACTCTGTAGACCAGGCTATCCTTGAACTCTCAGAAATCTGTCTGTCTCTGCTTCCAAGGCACTAGGATTAAAGGCGTGTGCTACCACACCTTGAAGTCACAGAGGTCAATATACCTCTGCCTCCCTGCATATATTTTTAACACACTTTAAATCATTTAGAGGTTTTCTTTGTTTTGAATCTCTCTTTACTGTATCGATATTACCAAGCAATATCGGTAGGGCTAAAGTTGTGGCTTTGGAGGCTGGATCCAGCCCATTCCTTAGCTTTCCAGCCTCATGGCAGAGGTACTGGCTGTAGCCATGTTTATTGCCACAACTCTATGGCGGTTCATGGTCCCTGCCAGCAAGCAAGCTGCAACAGTGTTAAACAACGCTCAAAAGCTCCATAGTCAGGCCCGCCTGCTTGAAAGAGTCAGAGTTTGCTTTGGCAAGACGGCCCAGAAAGCTGGCATTTTAAAACAGTGCAGCTTTTTCCTTGCTAAGGCTGAAAACTAAACAGCATGCGGTCAACTTTTTATCTACACTATTTATGTGTTCCTTGGCAGGACCTTTTAAAAGAGCTGCAGGGTTTTGCAGCTAAAGCTGAGTCAGGAAGCCTCTCTTAGATGAGAGTGTTTGCTTGCCTCTAGCAAACAAAACAGACCCGAGAAATTGATGCCACCAAGAAGACATGCTTTACTCTATTCTTTCCCAAGCTTTCTCAAGCTTTCTGTGGATTCAGTTATCCACATTGGGCACCATTCTGTAGTGAGGAGCAGCGGGCTGTGTTCCCACTGCCCCGCTCCCAGCCACCTGGCTCCTGAATGGCTAGCTTTACACCAGAAATAACACAAAAACTGTATTCATTTAAACACTGCCTGGTTACTCACATCTTAACTAACCTATATCTAATAATCTATGTAACACCACGAGGTGGTGTCTTACTGGGAAAGAATTAGCATGTCTGACCTGGTAGCTGGCTTCATGGCGAGTGTCCCAGAGAGGAGGCATGACGATTGCCTGAGGCATCTGCCTCACTTCCCTCTTCCCAGCATTCTGTTCTGTCTACTCCACCTACCTATGTTCTAACCTATCAGGCCAAGCAGTTTCTTTATTAATTAACCAATGAAATCATCAGATAGATAGAAGACACTCCTACATCAGTACTCAGTTATAAAAATATTCCCACCAGAGTGTTTATTTCTTGACTAAGTGATTATCTCTATCTGCATAGGTACACAGGTAATTTACCACACAATGTCCAAAGTGACATGAATTAGTGTCACTGTTGCAGCTCTTAATCAAGATTAGAAGTATGCAAATAATTATCAACAGGCAAAAGCAGAAATGCCACGCACTGCGCCCCCATGTCTGTGCTCTGTGTGCTAGAACCCAGTTCACGAGCTTCAGGCAAGGGGCTGGAGTTTGAAAATACACACACAGAGACAGACGAACACACGGACCTTCAAATCACTGGTGCTAAAAGCCCCCCTTTATTAGCACCATGTAGACTTAAATACACTGCAGTCAATGGCCAACAGGTGGAAATCCCATCCTCTGATCCTCTAAACTAGGCACAGCTTCTAGTAACTTCAATTAGAAGGTTCTAGGAGGGAAAAAGAGCTGAAGACCAGGACTCATTAGTACGAACACCTAAATAGGACTCCAGTCACTCAGTAACTGAGAACAACTGACACGTAGTACTTAGTACTTTGTAAAGTTAAGAAGCTTCTGTACAGTAAAGGAAATCTGCAGAATAAGAGGAAATCTTTTTTTTTTTTTTTTTTTTTTTTTACCAATAAAAAGGATTTAATACCACTATACTGAAACTACCCCATATACTAAGGGGATAAATTTTGTGTATACAATAAAACACAGTAGCACAATCTTGTCATATATTCCAATACAGGTATAACGAATTATACTCATTGCTTCAAAGGCAAGAGAAGACATTCCAAACAACACATACTTGGTATTAGAAGAATTAAGTATGATTACTTAATGTTTACAGAATATCACCATGCCTAGGATGCGCGTGACTTTCCCCACACATCAGATCATCTCCAGAGACACAGACAACTTTATTTCCTACAGAGAAGACTTAATGTCTAGAATATATAAAGAGCTAGATATACATAACGCATATGAAGAAAAGAGTAACCTAAATAAGTGGTTGTTATTTATCAATTCTTAATGACGTCATGACCATGTGTTTCTGATACAACGTGGCATCAAGGAATACCAGTGAAGTGATATCTTGCCCAAATATACATCAGAGGAAAGTTTGAGAGCTTTCCAAATTAAGACACATTTTCTGCAACACTTCTTCATGCTAAAGCCCAAAACTGATACAGCTATAGAGTCAAAGAAATTATAGAAACACAATGGATAATTTTCATGAATGAGATCCTTAACATAAAAATATGCCAGGAGAATGACCGATGAAACATAGAGAAAGTCCACATTCTAGTCACTTACGTGCTTTCATCTTTTTTTGACAAACACGCCATAATAATGTAAGGCTGGAACTTGCAGACTACTGAAATTAAATGAGGTTTTGGGAAAACTCCTCTTTGTAACTTTTTTCCATTCCAAAGTTAAACTTTTGTTTGTCTGTTTGTTTGTTTGTACAAAGAAATACAAAGAAATACCTGAACCTATAGAATAATGACAAAAAATAAAAACAAAACTTACAGGGGAATCTGGCAAATTTTAGGTTAAGATAATACAAGACTTACAATTTCCTTTGGCCCAAAGGACCAAAGTTATCAGATTTCCTTTTGTAACATATGAACCCCCCAAACCCGGATTTCACAAACACTGATGATATACATAAGACTAGATTACCTTTGACCTCATCAGTGAGTTGACCCAATATGATCTTTATTGTTTGTGAATGATTCAGTAGAGAAACATGTTACACAAGCTTAATTTTTAACTTTAATTTTAATAATGATTTATTCAAGCAAGATGATTTCAAGAACATTGTCAAAAATGTATTTGTGGAGCTGAGAGAATATTTTTAATTTGTTTTAATTATATTCCCATTTTTTGCACATTCTAGCCATGGAAGGCACATAGTAATAACTAAGAACTTGGTTGCTATGGTTACTCTGCAACTGTGATGTAACAAAGAAAATTATTAAAACTTTTTATAAAGAGGCAAATATAGCTTAGCTTTGCAAAAAATGTCATTAATAATTTCAGGGCAGAAAGATGAATGTATTTATATTGCAAACTCAAAAAACATATATTAAGGGGCAAAACTATGTGCCCTTGGGAAATAGAACTTCCCTTCTGAAATGAAAGCAGTTTCAGAATCATTATGGTAATCATCCACTTGCATTCAATGTGTGAATATATTTGCATAGGATGGCACTTAATATTGAATATACAAAAACTATGGGGCAAAAGCAGCAAATGGAGTCTGTGTGATGAATAAGAAAGTGTACCCAATAATGGCCCTGGGGTTGTTGAAGGTACAAAATCCTTCAATCTGCTTGTCACTTTGTATTTACACACTTCATCCCAGAATTAAAAAACTATCTTCTGCAAATGTTCTTCTTCCTTGGTGATTTGTGTAAATTGTATTAGGAACAAGAGGTAGCCTCCAAAATCTGAAAAAGTTCAAGATGGATTTTATGAGTGTGTAATATATTTGTGTGTGTGTAGGTGCGTGGACACATACCCATTCCCAGAGAGGCCAGAGGTTAACATCAGATGGCGTCTATCACTCTTTACCATGTTTGAGCCATGGTCTGTCACTGAACTTGAATCTCACTTATTCAGCCAGATGTATGTTCAAAACCCTCAGGAACTGCCTGTCTTTAGCCCGCAAGTGGGTATTGCTGGAAACGACACCATACCCAGGTTTTGTGTGTGTGCTGGACATCTGATCTACGGTCTTCACAGTTTCAGAGCAAACATGTTGTTCATTGAGCTACACTACCTTTCTGCTTGAAAAATCTGAATTTTAGTAGAGCTTTGGTTTCCCTCCTCAGAGGTCATGGAAATCTTTGACATGTAGTCTGCTGGTATATGAATCATTATAAGCTACTGGACAATAAAGGTCAAAGGTCAGGTCTTTTATATGCCAAATATATTCTTTGTGATTAAATAGATACTTGACTCTTTTTATGATAAAATCCTTAGAAGCATTGATGTCTTAAGTTAACTTTAAAGAAAAATAATTCAAATGATTAAGCTATTAAATTAGAAACAAGGATGAAATCTTTCGAATACAACTGAATCACAGGTCAGAGTGGGTGCTTGCCATAAAACACTTGGATTTTAGGGACTGGTTTAATATTGATCTCCCAACTTCAACTTCCCACTAATAAAGAGTAATAGAATGTAGTTTGAGGCTCAGTGTTTGTGCAGATCTTTTTTTTAATTGATTTTTATTGAGCTCTACATTTATCTCTGCTCTGCTCCCTGCCTCTCTCCTCCCCTTTAACTCTCTCCCTTGGTCCCCATGCTCCCAATTTATTCAGGAGATCTTGTCTTTTCCTACTTCCCATGAAGATTAGATTCATATATGTCTCTGGTAGGGTTCTCACTGTTGTCTAGGTTCTCTGGTATTGTGATTTGTAGGCTGGTTTTCTTTGCTTTATGTTTAAACACCACTTATGAGTAAGTACATATGGGTCTATCTGGGTCTGGATTACCTCACTCAATATGATGTTTTCTAGCTCTATCCATTTGCCTGCAAAATTTAAAATGTCACAGATATTTTAACTACCAATGACCTAATATGCTACAACTGAACAAATAACTCAGCCCTATGTTTTAGCAGTGTAGACGACTTCTGATGGAGAAAGGAATCAGGTCCATGGATATTGGAGTTGAAATGAGTCATTGCTGCATTCAGAATCAGAAAAAAAGTTTGTTTCCTATTGGTATTTGCTAACATAGATTTATATATAAAATATATGTCGATCATATCTGAGTGAAACTTATCTTTGTGAAGGAAACATCATATTTCGAAAAAGAGAAAGGAAAATTTCTAATGCATAGGCTGGAGGAAGGAAGCTGAGTTTGGGGAAGTTTTCCTCTAAAAAAAAAAAACATCAAATTTTATTTTCTGAGATGGTTGTTACGTCTTGAATTTATGCCACACATTTAGAATTTTTTTCCCAGTTTATTTTTTTTTATTAAAAATTGCCATCTCCTCCCCTCCTTCTCCCCCTTCCCTCCCCTCCCCTCCACCCACACCCCCACTCCCTCCCTCTTGAGGCCAAACAGCCATCAGGGTTCTCTACACTATGTTGAGTCCAAGGTCCTCCCAACTCCCCCCAGGTCCAGGAAGGTGAGCAACCGAACTGACAAGGCTCACACAGAGCCCGTCCATGTCGTAGAGACCAAGCCCATCGCCATTGTCCTTGGCTCCTCGGTCAGCCTCCACCATCAGCCACCCTCAGAGAGTCTGATTTAGTCGCATGTTCCATCAGTCCCATTCCAAGTGGACTTGGTGGTCTCCCATTAGTTCTGTCCTGCCGTCTCAGTGGGTGAACGTTTAGAATTTTTTGAAGTGATTACACATCACTTTTATTTTTAATTTTATTCATGTTACAGAGCTAGAATGAAAGTTCTAGTACTCAGAATGACACGGTGTTCAGAGAACTTGAGTTTATTGTGTAGCTAGAATTCACGCAGAGAGCCTCGCCATCAGCATGACTGTCAGCCACTAAGGAAGCATATTCGTCACAGTAAAGTGTTCTGCTTGCTCACCCCTCCCTAAACTCTTCCCCCAGTTCTGGAGCTTTCTGAGATGCTCCTGCTATTCTTGGTGTTCCATGCTACCTTCCTCCTCATCTCATTTCTCAAAGCTGTTACTGGATGTCCTGCATGCATATCCTGGGGAGACTGGCCTCTGGCTTCTTCTTTTCCCTGGACAAAACAGTATTGGGGTAGCTTCTTTCTTTTTCTTTTTTTTATTCAAGGCTTTAGGTTCAGAATTTTAATCCAGTGAGCCCTTCTTCCACAGTATGTAATCAATATAAAGAGTTTAGCTTCTCTTCACCCTTCCTGAAAGGATCTTCATTGGATCTTCATTATACTACTTATGAGCTAACTTCTGTAACAACAGATGAGAAAACTGCTTTGCTTATTTTCAGTCAATGTCTGGTATTAAAATTGCTTGGCTTAAATAATACAAATATCTGCCCAAATTATAATTAAGTAAAGGGGTCTAAATTTAATTTTGAGAGAAGGATTAAATTGTGGATAAATAAAATTAAGAGGGAGGGAAATACTGAAAATAAAATTTATACCAAGAGAATTTTGTACTTCTTTGATTCCCATATGCAAATCGTTTTCTTAAATTCGCATCTTTCTTCTTCGATGCTTCAACTTTGCGCTATTGCTTGTTTTAGGAGCACAAATCCTGTTTCCAAATGGAAAATGTTTGGTAATACTTGTCTAAGGTCACTTCAGTTGACTTCAAATGCAAGTCATTGATCGGTGACTCATCTGAGATTTCCACCTACATCCTGGTTTCCTTCTGCTGTCATAAATAAATGTAGCAATTATTGATGCCAGAGGATACAAACTGTCCTTTGAGGAATCCCAGTTTCTGAACAAGGAGCTTTTCTGAGACACATCTGCAAATACAGCTAAATACCCATTAAATGTCATACCACCTTCTTCAGCTTGATAATGTAGTGAAAAGAAAATGAATCAAAAGTACTGACCATGTTTTGGGAAACCAAAGACTTACATGTCTTGTATAGGAAAATATAGTTTATTAAATTTATTATTTATGTAGCACTTGATTCTTTTGGTTAATAACAAATTTACTCTTGGCATTTGGTAATAGTAATATATCAATTCATAGGTAGTTCAACTCATCATATACCTGACTTAAGATTTACATGTAAAAGGTTTTATCCTGTTGAGTATACTTATGGGAGAAGCTTAGTATAAAAGAATGGAACATGATTTCATTTAAAAATGAAATATTTTTCTATGGGAAACATTTTTTTTATTAACATCAATGTACCATGTTTTACAAAACCTCTTAAAATTGTGGGTAATTTTAAGAAAAGAGAGGCCGGAATAGGAAGAAAATAATGCTCTACATAAACTTTGTTTTTTTAAATTCATATGTTAGCGGAAAAATAACATTAAAATCAGATGAAAAGCTCTTCAGACTGTGCCATGGGAAGATATTCTTAAACGTATAACAGAAATTAAAAATGCTTCAAAATATCAAAGGATTCCAGCATGTCTCTTCTGTTGAAGAGAATCATCTGACTAGTCTAACATTTAAATACAAAATCTTCCCTGGAGTCAGACATTGTACTCACCTAGTAACCAATGAAAGGAAACATCAATTGCTGAAAGACATATATGACAAAGACAGCTTAAAATTTCTCTTTCTCTAAACATGAAGCATCCTACCCAGAAATAACTTTCAGCCTGACTTCTTTAGCTAATGGAGAATACAGTAGGAAAGACTGGGCCAGTACACTCTTTGTTGTTCTTTCTCTGACACCAGCCTGAGGAATTTTACTCTTGTTTCTTGAGGCTCATTTACATGGCCTGTTGTGTTGTAAAACTAGCCGCCAATGTTGCTGCCAACAAAGCCTATCTTTGCCCCTGGAGCTTTCCTGATGTCTTTCTCTTCTAATTGCCCTGTGAAAGTGCAGCTTCAAGATCTGGGGAACAGCTAATCTCTCCTAAGTGCTGGAGCAAGAGAGAGTTTACAGAATGAACAGCAATCCAATATGGGAAGCAGATGGCTGCTCCCTGTTGTGGCTCCTAGTAAGGACACCCTTCCTTGACGACCTGCCAGATAGGCAATGATGGCTCTATTAACACATTATTTCTGTTAGTTAAATGGCTCTTGACATTGAAGTAAGCTATAGACAATTTACATGATCATATTTTGCACTGTTAGCCATCAGTCTCTCTAAGAAAGTCTTTAATTGCTTGAGTATCTGTGGCATCCTCCGTAATTCTTTAAATTTCAGTTATAGAGAGTTCAAAAGAATAAATGAGCTCTTGTAATGGGAACATTTTCACTTTCTGAAGGTACCGTTACTTTGAAAATATTTTAGACCTATAATCTGTATGTTTTATAAGAGAATGTGTCTCTTGTTTTTTATTAAATATTTTATAAAATAAGCTTTATTAATTGTAGAACAGTATAGATAAAATGTAAGGATTTATATTGTTTTGGGCAGTTTATACAGAGGAGTTGACAGTGTGGCATATTGGTATCCTGACAAGGTCAAGCAAATACACCTTTGTATTTTTATTGATTAAGGTATGGAAGGAATGGAGCACTTGAATAAGCCAAAAAGAAGTATATCTATCGTAGGCTAATAGGTTATCACCTAAGAGACAAAGACATAAAGCAGGAGCTAGGATATGATTAGCCCTGAATAATGGATTCTGAAGTCTAGGATTTATCTTTATAAAGAAGAGGTTTGATATTTCTGGTAAAAGCATTTTGGCTTATTAGATTCATAAGACCATTTGTTTTTGCTTTTATTATAATTCATACAATTTGTCTGGCTGTGTAATTGACTTGCAGGACTTGTAGAAAAAACTAGAGATCTTGGAAATGAAAAATATTATTTTCTACTGGAGTTTACAGAGTCCTCTCTTTGCAACAGTTTCAGCCATTCCTTTCTTTCTTCCCTACTTGTAGGAAAGTCTATAATTACAAGAAGTGTTGTCTATTGGGAAGATGCATATCTATTCAGCCTCCCTATAATTCTACAGTTTAACCATCATCATAGAAAAAAATAAAGCAAAAAATCTATTTTATTTAGGTCAACATTTGCATAGCATCTTCCACTTTACCCCTACATCCCCAGTCCTCCAATAGGTCACTGGTTTGCTAATTGTTCACCACAACCTTGGTTTTAATCACCTGATCCATCAACAGGCCTGCTCACACTTCCTTTATTCATCTTGTCAGTAAGTGACATTCTTGGTAATGAAAACAACAAATCTATTGATAGCATCCTTCCATGGAGTGGAAGGCCTCCTACATTAGCTCTGTCTTGGAAACCAGTCTATTCTATTACAATTGACCTTCTCTTGTTGATTACCACACAAATCATAGTCCTTTGCTCCCCTCCCCATCTATTAGAGTATTGCTCCTACAGCCTTTCAATTGCCTGACTGCAGTTGGTAATTGGATTCATGTTTGAAGCACAGCGCTGTGAGGAAAAGCCTGGAATAATTCAAACGGAACACCCTGGCCTAAGGCTGAGACCATATGTTACACTCAGATTTGTGTCAGTGAAACTTATTGCTTTAGCAACAAGAAAAGCCATTCAAATGTCATAAAATTTTGTTTTATTTTAGAAGCTAATTTACTTAGAACTGTCAGCATCAGCTAATGTACACAAAATTGTGACAGTGAAGGGAGAGAGACACTGTGACATGGCTAAAGAAAAAGGAAACCATGCGTAAACTGCACTGTCTCTCCGCTGAGTATCATACTTTGTCCCAAGTAGCTTTGAATTATATAATGTAAAAATTAGAGACTGCCAAAAAGCCAACTGTCTGGCAGCTATCTTTCCTTCAGTATTTACTATTCCATGTATGCCTGTAAGCATTTTCTTCTATATCGTTTTCTAAGTTGATGAGCTCTTTCTATTCTATTTTAATAAAAGAAGACAATTTCTTAATAAATTTAATTAGTGACAGAATAGTACACATCTATGCAGGTGTCCATATGAATGCGACTAAATACGCCTTTGCCTTGTGGTTGATAGGGTTTTAATTTCCTGGCAACCCAAATGGCTTCCTCTTGTCTCATGTTCTGAAACACGAGTCTTAGGAAATGTTTTACAGCTTCTGAAATGCTAGAGAGAGAAAGCTTTTCTCTGGAGAAAAAAATCAGTTTTGTTTTGTTGTTTTCTTTTTTTTTTTTTATCACTAAACCATGACATCTTGTCAATAGCCTCTGACTACATTCATAACTTAAACTCTTAAGAAATGCTGGTGTTCATAGGGATTACTCCAGCAATAACTGGTTGACCATTAGATTACCCAAGCACTCATCTCAAAATATCTTTGCATACAATAGTTGTGAATAATCTTTTTTACTTTTTTTTCAAAAGGACAATAAATGTGATATAAACAAGGGTTTAATTTTTTTGAAACACTGAAATACTGAGTCCTATCTATGAAGACATAATCATAGTACACTTGATTAGCTCCTGCGGAGACGGAGAGAAGTAAATTGGCCATTTTTATTATATGTATTCTTAAAATTATTTTGGGTGTATATCTGAATGGGAGTAAACTTGAATATAACAAGGCAAATATTCCAAAGAAATGGCTAAGCAAGTACATACTTTTCCCTGTTCTCACCACATATGCCCAAGCACTAAAAATATGTATAATTTTATAACGTGCTCAAAAACCCAGCACTACCTGTTATCTGCTTCATTCTGGCAAGATGATGGCAACAATCCAAGCGGCAAAGTATTCGTGGGTTTGTTTATATTTTACTGGCTTATAAAATAACTTTCTGTTTGAAAGGCCTTAGTGGCACAACTTGAAAAGATTCTGTTGGAAGGTTTATCAGGCAGAAAGTAAAGCAAGCTAATAAAAGACTAAATTAACTCAGCTCGGTCATCTCCAGAAGGAGTTGTCAGATGACTGTAATATAAATAAATGCTCTCACAAAACAGGCAGGCTGCAGTGTAGACTTTTAATGTGGCTATGGAAGAAAGGGGTTTTGCTACTTACCTATTTTGAAGTTCACAGAATGTTTTTCTCCTTTTTTTAAATTAATGAGACAAGTCTGTTGAAAAAATTACTTGTGCCAATGAAGCTTATCACTGCACAGATCATCTGTCGATTGGTAGACTTTGTTTTTCAAAATACCCAATGTGACAATGTGACACAATGAAGATAAGATATTTTCTCCTGGCTTCACTACCAGTTACCTTCTTTGAACTTTTATGCATGGCATTGTGATGCCACAATCTAGTAACTACAAAGTGGTGAACCTTTCTAATTAATTTCATGGCCAATATCTCCACTTGCTTCTCCATCATAAGGTAGACTTTGGTTGGATATAACAAATAAGCCCTAATTCTTTATGAATGCATTTGCTCAAAAAACCACCTAAATATGCCCATTAATGAACACAGTCAAACCTAGTATATTTTGTATTCCTAGATATTTTAAACTACCAAGATGATGTCACATGTTTGCTCCAGACTTGATGTTTTGTAAGCCCCAGTGGAAAAGCAAAGTGGTTTTTAGCTAACTGATGTTCATGCTGGAAAGTTTAAAGGGTCAGATATGTGTTCATGAGGACTTAACTCCCATAAATTCACTTAGAATGAATCTACAAAATTCCAAAATTACATATATTACATATATATAGTCATATGTGTGTATGTATGTATGTATTTTGCCTGTAATTTGATTTAAAAGTAACTTTAAAAAACTGAAAATATTATGAAAGTGAAATTTAAGTATCCCTCAATAACATAAGTTTTGAGAAACAGAAAACTTTGAGCCAGCTCTTTAATACTCCTATGCCTCATAATACTGTAGAATGTCTGGGATTTAGTATAGTGCTTTGCACTAATATAAGGGTTAAGCATTTGTATATCTGTCTTATGAGCATGAAACCTTACATATAAAACCAAATTTTTTCTATGTAGCTTTTCTTTGTCAAAGTAAAGATTATTGATTTTGTATTTTCTTTTATTGGGAGTGTTTTGTTTTGTTTTTGATTTTGTTTTTTGAAACTAAAAAAAATCTAAAGTACAGTGGCAAGGTACTCATTGCATGCCAAGCTCAGGGACATAGTTCAGATCCCCCAAGACTATGACAAGTATGACATCCAATTGTAACCCCATCACTTGGGGTGCAGAGAAAGGTGATCTCCTCTGTAAGCTGGCTATCTAGATTAGCCAGAATGTACAAGTTCTGCCTTTAGAGGGACCCTACCTCCAACACTGAAGAGAAGAGAGGTTCCACAGAGGAAGACCCATGATATTAGCTCTAGGTCACCAAATGCAGATACACACACACACACACACACACACACACACACACACATTGTCATATACTCACACATGTAATTAATCACATGCATACATGTACATGCACAGAATTGAAAACACTGAGTATGTTTTCATATTTGAAACTTTCCAAAGTTTAATGATTCAATAAAAATTGGAGTAACTATTTGAAGTATAAAAGATAAAAATGTTACAAAATATCACAAAGATGGGCTGGGGATTTTTGCTCTTCATTTCCTGTGCTCAATAAAATGTTTTCCATAAAAAACGGTTATACTTTTTATCATAATATGTAAAAGAGTCAAAACTCAGTGCTTTCTTACTCTACTAGAACAGTGTACGAGTAATGTATGTGGTGAATGGGAATTTTTTTGTTTTTTTTATTTTAAAAAGTTTCTAGTTGTACTGTGCGATAATGCTTTTGTACACTATAAAGATTTGTCACTCATAATTGGTGTAATAAAACACTGATTGGCCAATATCCAGGAAGGAATTATGGTGAGATAACAAGACGAAGAGAATGTAGGGAAGAAGAAAGGCAGAGACACAGTCACCAGCCAGACACAGAGGAAGCAAGATGAGAATGCTTCACTGAGAAAGGTACCATGTCATATGGCTAAAAATAGACAAGAATTATGAGTTAATTTAAGTTGTAAGAGCTAGTTAATAATAAGCCTGAGCTAATAAGCCAAACAGTTTATAATTAATATAAGCCTCTGGGTGTTTCTTTGGGACTAAACAGCTGCAGGACCAGGCAGGACAGAAACTTTAATCTGCATTATTGTTTACTTCTCCCTAGGGAAAATAACCATATAATATTTTGCCATTAATTTTAAATTAAGGTAGTCGTTGAATAGTACAAAATTATGTGGTACACATACACAATGTAGTACTACACAACAGAAAAAAGACATCTCTAAATTTGCAGGCAAATGGATGGGTCTAGAAAACATCATATTTACTGAGGTAACCCAAACCCAAAAAAATAATATAATATGTACTCACTCTTAAGTAACTTCTAGACATAAAGCAAAGAAAAACCAGCCTGCAATTCACAATCCCAGAGAACCTAGACAACAAAGAGGATCCTAAGAGAGACATACATGAATCTAATCTACATGGAAAGTAGAAAAAGACAAGATCTCCGAGTAAATTGGGAGTGTGGGGGTCATGGGAGAAGGCAAAAGGGGAGGGGAGAAGAAGGGAGGGAAATGAAGAAAAATATATAGCTCAATAAAAACAATAAAAATAATAAATTTAAAAATCATAAAAAAGAAAAATGCGAAATTAAATTCATGAAGGAAACACAGTTATGGTTTTCAATGCTTTTGAAATTAATTAGGTCATGCATCATAGATTTAACAAAGTGAGTGGCTACTAGAAATATTGAGAAAAGATTAGTCTGATACAATGATACAATGGCATATTCATTTAATTTCAATACTCACAGAGTAAAGCTAGGAGTACTGTAAGCTTGAGGCCACCCTGTGCTGCATACAAAATTTTAGGTCATTCTGGGCTATAGAGTAAGACCTGTCTCAAAGAAATTTTTAAATGTCAAAATGTTTTTTTTTTTTGTAAAAAAAAAGTAAAAGATACAAAGGTGACCTATTATCTCTTTTGCATAATGAACTTTATCAAGAAAAATAGAAGAAATATCAGGAAAGTTACCAATCAGTTAACTTCAAACAAAGATTTGTGTGGTATTCTCTGCTTTATTTGACGAAATGTATGCATATAGTGATCAGGATAATCAAAATATATAATATCCTCAGTGTAGCTCAAAAGTCTAAACTTATGTTTACTGATATCTTATACTGAGAGAAAAAATACTTAGAAAGCAATAAACCATGTCTGCCAAAACATGTATGCATAATGCATAGTTATATATATACATACATATATATACATATATATATATAAATGACACCAAAAATAACTTCATATATCTTAGACTGCATTCTTTGGTACAGAAATGGAAATGCAAAAAAACACTCACATTTCAGAATATTAATATTTCACTTTTATATATATACTACCTTTGGAGACCCACAATTTTATTTTAAATGTTTTTATCATGAAATCAGTGTCCTACAAATTTTCTATGTGATATAGAGTTTTGCCTCATATCTACTTCAGAGAAATATGTACATAGGCATAAACACACACACATACACACATCCTAAACTGATAGCACAATTTTATGTAATAGGACATTCCAATATATACATTCCTCTTCTATAAGTAAATAAATAAATCAGCCTGACAAAGAGGTCAAGAAGTATTATTCAATCATCTGCCAGTTCAGCTGTTTTCCTCCAAAGACCAAACTAAATAACTCATGCTCTATATCTTCTGGCAGAAATCCAGAACTAAAGCAAAAAGAACTCTTTGAAGAGTCCATCAGGGACTTGCCACTGAAATCGGTAGCTTTTCCAATTCTGCTATTCCTAACAAGCACTGCATTTATCAAAATGTGCCATTATTTCTTCCCTGCTATACAAAGAAGTGTAGCCTGTGTTTTGTGTTGTTGGCATATAAAGGGTGCTAAAAAAATAGAAGTATAATTTATTACCAAAGACATAAAATATGCCATGAATCAAATTTACTTAAATGGATATGGTCACTCTTTGCCTTGAATGAATGGGAGATTAAACATTAAAGATGAAACTCGCAAAATATCAGGACAAAATTAATCCTAATTTCTTAATCACCTAATGCCAAATATTTCAGAACATAAGCTTGCAAGTACATAGAGCTGTGGGCTGAAAGGTTGTATATGATTCAGCAGAGAAGCTGAGCAGATACAATCGATGTGGTACACACTTCGCAAAACAGGTTAGTTGATTACACTGGCTTCCTCTGCCTTCAGGCACACAGCCAAACTGAAATCCTGAGCCTCCTTCTAATTAAATGTAAAAAGGAATGCCAGTTGAAGTAATGTAACTCTCTACATTTTGGTAACTATGCTGGAAATGACTCCCAGATTTGTGAAGGCATGTAAGAAAGATGACAGAGACACACCTGTGACAGATTGCATCCTCTGGATTTTTGAGATCAGCATCTGCTTTGATCTCCCTACCTAGGCAAAAATGACCTCTCCCTGACTGAAGTTACTGAGAGTAGGCAGGGTCTGTCTATTTCAGGCCTCCTGCTCGCTTTACTCAGTGTTCCTCACACAAGCATTAAACCATTCACATGGAGTGCTTGGTAAAACATTAGAAAGTGACATAGACTGATTGTTTTATTTCTGGGAGTATATTCTATTGGTTTATGTGCCGGCACCAAAATATCTTTGCTACTATCTTAGTTGGGGTTTCTACTGCTATAATAAAAAAACATGGTTGCTGCTGGGTCTTGGGGGACGGGGTCAGAGGACAAGGAGTCAGCAGAATATACACCAGGAGTCAGGCAAGTGGCAAAGCAGACTTGTTTACTCAACAATGGGGAGAGACTTATATCCTTCATCCCAGAATTTAGGCTGTGTTCTGATCTGCTGACATTGGGTGGTAATCTCTCATTGGCTAGGTGTGATCAAGACCTCTGACAGCACATATTGTTAAGCCTTCAGTCAGATTCCAGGTTGACTCATATCTCGGCCTCGTATGCCTTATCTTCCTACACATGACCAAAAGCAATGTAGAGACGGAACGGTCTATTTGCCTTACAGATTACAATCCATCATCTGGGAAAACCAAGGCGGTATACCTGGAGGCAGGACGTGAAACAATGACCACAAAGCTGTAATGTTTAGTGGTTTGCTTTTCATGGTTTGCTAAGCTTGCTGCGTTATATAACACAGAACCTCCAGCCTAGGAATGACATCACTCACAGTGGACTGGGCCCTCCCACATCAATCATTAATCAAGAAATGCCCCCACAGACTTGCAAATGGGCCAATCTAATTGTTTTAGCTAATCATGGTCTTTTGTGATTTCATGTTAGTTCTTAGATTGATTTTTTTCCAATTCTGGAAGGAGTAACATTGGAATTTTGATGTGAATTGTATTGAATCTGTAAAATACACAACCACTTATAGTATATTAATTCTGTCAACCCAGGGAAGAGGAACATCTTTTCATCATCTAGCATCTTCCTTGATTTCATTTCAAGACTTGGAAATTTTCACTGTAGAGGTTTTTCCCCTCTTTGTTTAGGGTTCTTCCTATTTATTTTCTGGATCTACTATAAAACTGGCAAAGCTATGTGATATGGGAGGTCCTTCTGTATATGTGTTGCTTTTATTGGTTAATGAATAAAGTAGCTGCTTTCAACCAATGGCTTAACAGAATATAGCCTGACTGTAAAATATGTATAGAAAGAGTAGGTGAAGTCAATGAGTTGCTGCCATAAAAGACAGATGCTGGAACCTTGTCGGTAGGCCACGACTTTATGGTGATGCACAGATTAATAGAGATGTGTTGATTTAAAATGCAAAATCTAGCTAGAAATATGCTCAAGCTATTGGCCAAACAGTATTGCAATTAATACAAATTTCTGTGTGATTATTTCAGGCGTCTGGATGGCCAGGAAATGAATATACAGCCTCCTACTACAACTATGGCCACCTACTTATTGGCAAAAGTGTCAAAATCATGCAGTGGGAAACAACTAGCCTATATAGGTCAACAAATAGTGCTGCAAAACTGTACGTACACCTGCAAATGAATGAAATTAGGTCTGTATTTTATTTACCCCATAAAAAAATCAACTCAAAGTGGACCAAAGACCTTAGTTTAAAGTCTGAAATGCTGAACTTGCAAGAAGAAAACATAAGGAAAGCAATTCAAGATATGGCTGTAGGCGAGAAATTTCTGAATTTAACTCCAATAGCACAAGAATTCGGCCAATATCTTTTAAGAGTGGAATGCATGAAATTAAAAGGTTTCTACATAGCTAGTCACAATATCAAGGAAATAGAGCTAGTCTACTTGTACATCAACACAAATGGATAATAAAATTGTGGTTGCTATATACAATGGAATTTAATTACACTTTAAGTAAAACTGGAATTATGAAATTCACAAAAAAATCAATGAAACTATAAAGAATATTAACCAATGTGACTGAAACTTGGAAAGACTAAAACCACATTTACTTCCTTATATAATTTGTGTGTGTGTGTGTGTGTGTGTGTGTGTGTGTGTGTGTTTAAGTATAGGTGGGGCAACCAGAATAGGAAAATTTTGGGAAGAGGAAAGCCTTAAAAATTAGAAAGATGACTAAGAAAGGGAATAAAAATTAGTACTGAGGAATGAGGAAGAACACAGTGTGGGCAAACAGAAACAAGGGACATGAAAGAGGAATAAAGAAAAGGGGATGAAAAGTTACAGGGAGTGGGTAAGACGCTTTTGTTACAGTTGTGTAGCTTGGTCCTCCAGTGGGACTCCTAACAGGGAGAGCAGGGTCCATGTTTGACACTTTTAATGGCTTCAGGGACCCTACTCCTTATACTGGGTCACCTTGCCCAGTGTTAATACATGGAGAGGTGCTTAGTCTTTCTGCAACTGGATATGCCATGCTTTATTGCTACTCATGTGTTGACAAAGGTTTCTGTTCCACCTGGTCCCATAGTAGTTCAGTCCCAAAGAAACACCCAGATGCTTATGTCAATTATAAACTGGTTGGTCTATTAGCTCAGGCTTCTTGTTAACTCTTATATCTTATATTAACCCATAATTCTTGTCTGTGTTAGCTATGTGACTTGGTACCTTTCATCAGTGAGGCATTCTCTTCTTGCATTCTCTGTGTTTGTGTCTGGGAGATGCCTGCATATTGAGCCTTCCCTCTTCCCAAAATTTTCCTATTCTGGTTGCCCCACCTATACTTACTGTCTGGTTACTGGCCAATCAGCATTCTATTAAACCAATACAAGTGACAAATCTTCTCAAGGTTCAAGATCATTGTCCCAATGCAGTCATGAGAGTCTTTCCCTTTCTTGGATGGAGAAGGAAGAGGAGGAGATTGAGGATGAGAAGGGGGATGTGGAAAATGGACTGAGAGAGGAGGATGGAGGGAGGGTGCAGTAATAAACCAAAATTATATATTAATATAAAAAGATGTATCAGGGGAATTGTGGATCTGATGGGGAAGAATAATGTACAAAAGCACTTTGTCCAAAAATGACCATAATGGGTGCTGGAGAGATGGCTCAACATCTACCTTGCTGCTCTTCTAGAGAACCAAAACTCAATTCCCAGGATTCATGTCAACTCCCTGAAACTGCTTGTAATTCCAATTATTAAGGATCTGCTGCCTTCCGGCTTCCTTAGACACACATGTATGGCTCTCTTTTGCTTGCTCATGGCTTATGCCCTAACCCCCTCTTCTTTCCCTTACATACACACATAGGAAGGAGAGAGACAGAGACAGAGAGAGACAGAAAGACAGAGACAGGAAGAGACTTGGGCACTACTTAAAGTTTCTGACTTCGGTTTTTGATTTTCCAATGTGTAACCAACTCCTCAGCTTTTTCTCCTTGTGTCATGTTTCAGGAACTACCCCTTTAATACATCATCTTTGAGAAAAGTATTAATTATGGATTTTATTCACTATGAAAACTTGAATGCCTGAATGCTGTCTTTGTACTATTTTTCTAATTCTATTTCATTTTTGTGACATGTATAAAATTTTGACCTAGTGCTAAGAAGCACTTTTTCCTACATAGAGTCAAGGGGTACATTTTCTGGACAGATTAAGAAATGTAAGACATTTGTGCATACTGCCCTGTCCTGGCCTTGGGAAGATTCTTCCATTTCACCTTAAACCCAGACAGACTTCATTCCATTACTACTTGCCTCCCTCTGCTTTCTCTTTTAAACCACATCCCTCTAAGTCCTCTCCACTCTCCTGGGATTTATTAAAGACAGGGAGCCTAGATACTGGCCTTCAGAACCTTCCAGTCTCCTGGAAGCCAAGTCTCCAATCATCACGCAAATGCTTCTTTCTCAGAACTTCTGCTGCCAACCTATAAATATTTGAACACAATAAAATTGTTTAAAGATTCACAGCATTTGATTTGTCTGTGCCTTTAGAAAATTTTTAAAGGGCTGTGCTTTTTTTATAAATCAAACAGGAAAGCATCAGGAAATGTATATTTTTTCCAAAGTCACATGGAACTAGATACTAAGATCAGACACATCTTTTACTTAAAAGTATATGTATATAGCTATATGTGTGTACTTATATAGCTATATAAAACTACAGTTGTCATCTGCATTGACATCTAACTGAGAAGTGGCATATAAATTAGTGTTCAAAACACTCAGCAATACTAATTACTCCTATCATTATTAAATTCCTAAATGAGCATTTTGCTTATTTTCCATTCAAATTTCTAACTTTTGAATTTCATGCTTGAATATTGCCTTTATACCAACCCCCTTTTATAACCTGCAATTCTTCTATGGTCCCCAAATTATATATATTGAGGGAGAGAGGGGGTATGCCGGATGCCTACTGAGTCTTCTGAACACGGGGACCTCCACCAATTCCTAGCAGTATCCATGGTTCTTTTTCTTGGAAATCACCTCAGTCCACTGAGGCCATTAACAGCATTAAGTATTAATATTAAGACTGAAGGACTAGAAATCTGGAGGATAGTTTAAGGTTTACACATGCCCCCCAAAGAAAACTAATTTCAAAGACTCTAGAATTTTTGGCTTAAATATCAGAAGTGTGTAAAATTATATAAGTATTTTATAAACAGATATACTTCTACAGATTTTCTTGAGCATAAAATCCCATTATGTAATGAGGATCCTTTGATTTTTGATAGTTGTTGGGAAAAGCAGAGTCAGTTTTCTTTAATGATCTGACTCCTGGTAGGTCTACCACATACCAGATTAGGCCCCAAACAGAATACTAGTCAAGCAACACAAACTGGACTCGATGGGAAAATCAATTTTTAAAAAGAATAAGAAATCTCCAAATTGGATAGGAAGGTTGTAAGGGTGAAGAAGGTAATTCTGGGAGGACTTGAGGAGTGAATGAGTTCAAAATACAATGCATGAAATTCTCATAGAATTAATAAGTATGACAGGGCCACTGCAAACATGAACTTTGAGTAGCTATGAATGCTTGCATCAGATACGCCAAACTCTCCATCCAAGGTGGGAGAGACACTCATGGAATCGCACTCTTGTAGAGTTAGCTATCAGTAATTGATGGCTTCTGAACAGGGGAGTCACATGTCTTCAGGGATGCCCTGGGTGACCTCTCATTCTCCAGTGGATAGTCCTATACCCATGCACATACAGGCAGAACTAAGTAGATTCGGTGGGAATTTATAAAAACGCACACAAAGTTGGGAGAGACAAGTGGAAGGAAGAAATTTGAGGTAAGCGGATGGGGAGGCTTGATCAAAACACATTATAGGAATGTATGGAGTTCTCAAATATTACAAAAACTGAACAAGTGTAAATTATAACATTTCTGATAAGGAAAGACCAAGGCACAATGAGGAACATGCGCAATCTACAATCAGAAAATGTGAGGCAAGAAGTTGTAGAGAGATTTTTGTGTTGATGTTGGGGTTGTTTTTTTATTCGTGTTTGTTTTCCTTCTTTGGCAATATTCTTGGAACTCCATAGTGGTCAAGTGCTGTAAAGTGTTGGCATGTGCAAATGCAGAACACTTCATAAAGGATTTCTCAAGTGCCTTTTTGCACTAAAATTTGATTTAAAAATTATAATAATATGAGCATAGGATAGCATGAACAAACACAAAGGACAAAGAACCCTGGACAATTGTAGTTAAAAGACAAAAACTTTTGTCTGATATTTAAACTTATTCTCATGTGGCCAGTAGACTTAATTGCTTTAGTTTTTAAAATTATAGAATTATCTTGCTTTTTGCAAGTTAACATTGCAACTTACCTTTCTCTGGAAAATCTTGAGGAGAGGAACAATACATAATTAGAGAAGATAAATGATTTACAATAAGGATGAAGAGTATAAAACCTAATATAAGAAAGAAAATAGAAAGAAGGCTGGATCAACACACACACCATTATCAACTGTATCAATTAATTTAACAAGGATCTGATTTAGGAAAGGAATATAAATGCAGCTATATATATATATACATGCCTTACACTGGTGTGTGACAATTCTATATTCTGTCATTTATGTTTTAAATAAATGCAATTGGCCAGTATGCAAGCAAGCAGTATAGGCAGGACAACCAGATAGGAAGTAGAGGCAGGGCAATGAGAACAGCAGAGCTCTGAGAAGCAGGAAGCTCGCTCCGCAGTCCTATCCAGACCCCTAAGAAGGAAGATGCGACTTATCCCACTGAAAAAGGTACCGAGCCATGTGGCTAACATATACTAGAATAGTAGGTTAATATAAGTTTTAAGAGTTAATAAGAAGCCTGAGCTAATGAGCCAATCAGTTTATAACTAATGTAGACCTTTGTGTGATTTTCTTTGGGGCTAAATGGCTGTGGAACATGGTGGGGTACAGAAACAGAGCAGGACAGAAAATCTCAGTTAATATTACACCCCATATTATGCTGTATAAAAATACTACTTCTAATATTAATAAAATAATATTCAAATTCTTCACTCAATACATAACCTCATTTTTCCTTAACCCATCTAGAATCAATATTAACATACCCTGAAAAATTTTCTGGCTTCTGATCCTCAAAGCAAATTGCGAAATAATTGAGCTTAAGTTCAGTAAACCTGAGTGGAATAGGTACGATGCAAACACAGCCTTCCTAAACAGGAGTTACCTTTAAAATGTAGTAAAGACTAAAGTCTTAATTCCTTGACATTCTTGGAAAGGTTTTGGAAGCTTTTCAAGTAATAAAAATTCTAATTTGAACACACACATACACACACACATGCATGCATGTGTGTACACAAACAAACACACACTAATACAAATCTAATTAAATTTTCCATAAAGTATCCACATAGGTACAAAGTGCAAGCATATTAAAACTCATACTTTACATTCTTCTTAATATAAAACATTTGAAAATATAATTCAAAGTAATAATTCGAAAAACATTTCCTCTAATATATTCCTGGGTTCGCTGACCTTTCATGTGTGTGCACAAGCATGCATGAGAAACACCTGGATTGTGCCAGAATTGAAATAAAACTGCCACCTGGAAAAAACTTCACATATCTCTACAGCCTCCACATACCACTGAATCTAACAGAATTCATATGTGCAATCAAATAATATTTTCGTATGTAAGCATTAGGTTTTCCCTTGTGACATGCTGTATTTTCTAGGTTAGCAGTTGTAGGCCACTTGGCAGAGGCTGTTTCCTTTCATGTCTGGAACAATGACAAGACACAAACTTGTGTCCTTGTTAAGGGTGGATATGAGTGGAGTTACCGACCTGGCTGAGTCTAATTGAGTGCCATCCCTTTCAAAATCTTTCCTTCCCTATGAGTGTGCTGTTTAAAACCTCTTTCCCCAATATCTTTCTAGTAGAACATAAGAACACATATTTTCTCAATGTAATATAAATTAAAACGAGGATTCATTTTCCCTGAGGACAAAAAAGGTTTGGTAGAGGCTTATTCAATATAATCTTTGTTTGTTTGCCTGTTGTTTGTTTGCTTTGTTGTGGCTCAGAGTCATTGTAAGTAATTTGGAATCAGTTCATCAAGACCTATATTCTTCACAGTATTCCTGTTATTTGATTGGAATTTGAGGATCATTCCTGCCACACATCTCTATTTCCATGTGACACAATTGACCCAGAATAGGGACTCTCCTTTGTCCATCTTACAGATCAAACTGAGGGAGTTTGTCCTGGCTACCTCATTATTAACCTGAGAAGCACAGAACTCCCCCTTTTACTTTTGCTACATTTTTCTTCCAGTTCCTCACCCCAGAGGCCTGCTGGTCCTCAATAAATCACATTGACGTGATGTTTAACCCTGCACCAGCTATGCAAAGACCTGGACTGTGTTCCAATTCCTAGTTAAGCAGCTCTGAGTCTTTCTCCAGTCTCCTCTTTATGTCCACTCCTACAATGATGTGCTGGCTATGGCCCTTTCCTCCAGATTCAGTTTCCATATCCAGCATGATTCTCTTTCTGCTGAAGCCTCAGCTTTCCCTTACAGAGCTCTTCATAAATTGGCATCATGGTAGGTGGTATGGAACACTCTGACTGTGCTCAGGTTTAATCTTGCTCTACTTCTCTCTTCAGAGATCCTCAGTTAACTATCTTCTCTATCCTGGAAAAAAAAGTGTGTTCTAAACCTCTTTAACACTCTTGCTGAAACCACTACTTTAAGCCTGCTTTATTTGTCAATTCAAAGTGGAAGACAAATTCAGTTCACCTTAGTCTGAAGACTTGTGTAATTGAATCTACTTTCTCCAACGATATGTATTTAAAACGCATATTTATATACAAATATTTACCCATCTTCTATATTATGAAATTTAATAAGAAATTCTCTAGTCAAATGCTGTCAAGTCCAAAAATAATGAAAATCACATATGCAACCAACATCTATAATTTTGAATTTTCTCAGTAGCTATATACAAAAAGATATAAAGAAACATAAAATCAAGTATTTAATTATGTCAACATGTTAACATTTCAACATGTAATCGGTAGTTATCATAATATATGATACTCTTATAATATGCTTACACTCTCATATAATGGGATCTTTATACACTGTGTGAAGACATATTGCTATGATTAGTTTAAAAAAATAGCTGGGTAGGAGGTATAGACAGGGTGTCCAGGTAGAGGAGGAAGTAGGAAGAGATAATTGAGGAACAGAGGAGACACAGTAAGACATGGAGGAAGTCAAACATGCAGAATGAAATAAAGGTAAAGAGCCACATGGTAAAACATAGATTCAGAAAAGCAAGTTAGTTTAACTTTTAAGAGCTAGTGGGACAAACCTAAGATGAGACTAAGCTTGTATTATGAATACAGTCTCCATGTCATTATCTGGGAGCTGGCTGGCAGGACGAAGAAAAACTCATCACACTCTCCAGTGTATATTTTCAGCTCACAGCTCAATTCAGACTGGTCATTTCTGGTATTCATTAGCACTTGTAGTTAGTGACCAGTACACTGAGTTGCACTGCTCCTAGCCATGTTAATTCACAGGGATAATCCATTCCTGAAAGAGTGGAAGAACTCATTTGTGAACCAATTGGATCTCTTGAACTTGGTTAGAAGACTAGCTGCCTGTGGAAAATATGATTGAGCAATAACTTCTTCAAATTTTCAAAAACCTATACTGATAAGATATGTTTAGCACATGTAACAATGTCTTAAATTTTATCCTTGTAAATTACGTAGAGACAGAAAGATCACCAGAGCTGTTTTGTGAAAGGTATCAGGATGTTAGTAGCAACTGTTCTCGGAGAAGAAATGGAGAGTTTGGCATGGTGTTATAAAAATGTCCATGGATTACCACCAAGCCCAAAGATTTGATTTGATGCCCAGGGTGGTGAAAGATCTTCGGAGGGAAGACTGGGGAGACAGTGAGATGGCTCAGTGGGTAAGGATGCTTGCCACCAAGCCTGCAATTTTAACTTGATTCCCAGAACCCACATAGTTCCATACCTCTGCATGGAATGCATATCTCCACACATTCTCTCTCTCTCTCTCTCTCTCTCTCTCTCTCTCTCTCTCTCTCTCTCTCTCTCTCTCTCTCTCTCTCTCTCACTCACACACACACACACATTCACAAAATTAATATAATAAAAATTAGAGTGCTAGAGATGTCTTATAGCTGAAGAGCACCTGAAGTTCTTGCAGAGGACCAGGATTTGGTCCTCAGTAGCTATAGAAAACCCATCTCACTCTTCTGACTGTTTTGGCCACTAAGCCAGCTTGCAGCACACATAAGCATTCAATCAAAACACCCATACACATAAAAGAAAAGTAAATGAAACAAACCTTTAAAAAAAACCAAAGGAGTGGAGGAGGTAATAGAACACTTGCGATTTTCTTGAAAATGGAAGAGAAAAGAGAAAAAGAGAAAATGAAAGTGGGGCCTCAAGGGTTCAAGCAGGGAGGTGGACAGTAGGGACAGGGAATACAGGTATCAACCAAATGTTAATGTATATGAAGAAGCCTAAAGGAAACTCATTCACTGAATGCTAATTTTAAAAAAATAATTATTTTAAGGAATAATATTTTTAAATGAACATGGACCGTGTAGGAGCCATCAAGGCTGAAGGCCATCTGAGAGCTCAGCTCCACTCTCGTAAAGAATTAGCTTCAGTTTTGAGAAGGCAGGCTTTCTTGTCATGGTGCTTCCTTAAATTCTAAGTATATGCTCACGTGGTTCCATCTTATTAGAAAGAAATATTCCCTGGGTATGTTAGTAAAACTCTGGCCCAATTCCTAACAGCCTAAACTGAGCCACACCCCTAATTTCAGAGCCAGTATTCAGGACCGAGATAGAAGCTAAGACGGATAGCCGTTATTTATTATCTTAGGTCAAATGTTAGAACCTGGAGCTGATGAGAGAGACTGTCCTGTCTGATGAAATGTGGGCAGCAGCGTTTCTTCAAAGAAAATCTTGGGAGCAGATGCGAGGTTGGTAGAGAGCAGGAGCTGTCTCAGCCATTTCAGCCCAGTGTGCCCGTGCTCTCTAGAGCGGCAAACTTCTTTATCTTCTCGAACACACTGTTTTGCACTTGACACCTCCTCTAAATTGTAAATTCTTATTATGTATTCATGACATACACAATGACATATTTTATTACAATATTTTAGAAGAACCAAGAATAATCTGCTTTCTTTCTGTCCCCCTTTCCACTCAGAACTTTTATGTCTATCCTCCTCACCTCTTGGCTGCGCTTTATGTTTCTCGCTACCACACCAGCTGTTTGTCACAGTAGCCCGCATCAGGGAAGAATCTGAGGATTTATACTGTTTTGCTAACTTGGCGACCCTAGTCACACAACCATTCTCCCGTGTTTACTGTCTCACCCCACAGTGAGGTGTGGTTGTGCTGCCTTACTTGGCCCTCTCTGTACTGTGTCAGGCAACTGCCTTGAGAAAGGCTGGCTACAGGTCACGTTAGCTATCCTCATACGGAATGAAACTATTTCATCACAGATGGTTTTTATTTAATTCCTTGTTCTCTTTTCTTTGATAATAACTGTATATGATATTGTAACCAGAAACCAATAAATGTTACTTTAAAAACATTTAAGCACATCCTAGAAACAGGTTTAGGAATCCAGTATTGCAGTCTTCGGAGATTATGGAGAACCTGCCTTTTTAAGATGGTCACATAGCTGGTCAGAAGACTTAGTTCTTTTGGGGGTTTCATTTCAAGAAATAGAATATAATAGGAGTGTCCTGGTTTTTCCATACCTATTGGTTCTGGCAAGGTTTTGCCTACCCTTTTCCCATGGCCCCTTGTGGAAATGGATTGAGACTCAATGTATTTAATCATCTGAAGTGCTATAAAGATTTTCATTTTCTTGGACTCTTATACTTCCTATTTTTGTGCTTCTCATGTGTTTTTATATGTTGTTTGTGTTTCTGATTGAAAAAAAAAAAAACTTTATCCTTAAAAGCTGAAACTGACTCCCTAATATACACCAAACCAAGCTCACCCTTTCAGCACTGGTTGTTAATCAACTGATGAATGGATAATAAATATGTGTTAGATTTGCATGGTGAAATATTATTCAACTGTTTGGAAAAAGGAAATTTGCAGAATAGATCTAGAAACAATCATCTTGAGTTAGGTAACCCAGACCCCAAGAGATGCAATGAATATATTTTTATTTGAGAATGTTAGCTCTCAAGTTTTAGAACTGTGTGTTTCAACTCAAATGAACAGAGGTTAGGTATCTAGTAAAAGACTGGGATGAGGATATCTTCCAAAGGAAGGGAAGTAGAGCATACATTTTATGAACAGAGAAAGGAGGATATCCATTTCTGGAGCTAGCCTTATAATTCTTCCTGACCCTCCCCTCCATGAATTTTTTCAACCCACCAGTTCTAGTCCTGACCCCACACCTAGTGCGTTGCTCTGCAACTAACCTATAGGCTTCTTCCAGGCCACTCCCAGCCTAACCCTCACTCAGAGGGCTTTCACGCACCACATACAACCTCGTTACCAAGACAGATCCTGTACATACTACTCCAAGGTCTAGCCTGGTGAGCATGCCTGACCGAACAAGGTTAAATATAAATGGCTGAAATATATTTTAACATTCAAAATCTTTATTTGTCAGGAAAATAAAAATTAAAACAACTTTGAGATTTAATTTTACCCCAGTCAGAATAGTTAGAATAAAATAAAAATATGACAAAATACTGGTGTATGTGAAGAAAGAGTGTTTATGTGTGATACATTCAAATATTGGTTTAAAGCATCAGTATTAAAAATTGTTCAGAGGCAAAAACAAATCTTTTCTTGTTCCCTACCTGAATGGGGCTTAGAAGCAAGTAAGTAGGAAACATTTAAAAATTACCTAATTAAATTTTTTGTAAAGAAGAATCAGGGCCGGGCGGTGGTGGCGGACGCCTTTAATCCCAGCACTCGGGAGGCAGAGGCAGGTGGATCTCTGTGAGTTCGAGACCAGCCTGGTCTACAAGAGCTAGTTCCAGGACAGGCTCTACAAACTGCAGGGAAACCCTGTCTCGAAAAAACAAAAAAGAAAACAAAAAAAAAAAAAAAAAAAAAAAAAAAAAAAAAAAAAAAAAAAAAAAGAAGAATCAGGAAGTTAAATAAATAATAAGAAAAATAATTAGAAAGTTACATTAAAACTGAAAAAAAATTATTAACATAGTAAGAACAACAAAAACTGAAATCATTACAATGAATTTTAATGTTTAAGATATTGAGAAGCAATAATATTCCAGGAAACAGAATTACATGTAAAGCTTCCAGGGCAAGAAAAAACATGACTCCATTGAGAAACTGAAAAAATTAGGACACCATTGAACTTTACTAAGTACTAGGAGAAGTGGTATGAGTAGAAGTAAGCAGATACTTTTGTAAACTATATGTCTTTCTTACAACACGTTGCAAGAATTCCTTACCAGAGAAGATATTAATAAGATTTTCCTTCATCAGTGTGCACAAAAGTGCACCCTAGGTATGATCTTAATGGACTTTCGTTCAGAGAATGGGAGAGTTCTTACTTACAAGAGAATGGGGGACCCCCCAAACAGCCACACTGGAAAATCTTCACCGCGCATGGATGATGGCTTCCTCACAGACACACAGATGAAATGCCCTCTACTTAATCTTACAGAACCTGCTTCAAAGACCCAAGAACCACACGTGATTAAGGCTGACCTGCTTACAAATTCCTTGTACATAAAGAAAGAAAAAAGCAGCTGGAAGATGAAGTTCATATCCAATGGCCCCTCTGCCCCCTTCTTTGCTGAGGGAACATCATCATTCTCATTCCTGGTGGTACAGGGCACAGCTGATCTGATGAAGATGGGAGCTGCTAAGCATGGAGGCAGCAGATAGCATTCCACAATACCTGGTTTTTGTACACTTAGTATTTTATCATCTTCTGGTACCTCTATGTCTAAGGAATCATTAACCAATCACATATATGGGTTTACACACACATACACATATACATAAACATTCATATAAAGTTCTTCTCAACACACTGTAATTTAGCAAACACACAAATATATGTAGTGTTTGCATGTACGTGTGTGTGTGTGTGTCTGTGTGTGTGCGCGCGTGTGTGTGTGTGTTTGAGTGGGCCTGCATGCCATGGCACACATATGGAGGTCAAATGACAATACTGTAGAGTAAGTTGTTTCCTTTGCTCTTTATGTGCCTTCCAGGGACTAAAATCAAATGGCCAGACTTTCAGAGTCCCAGCCTCCCCGGGGTCTCTTCTCATCTATATTTTACACAACCCATCCTGTTCTTCCTTTCCAACACACTTCATAAAGTGATCTCAACTCCCTTCTTCGCTGTCTTCCTGTTCTCTGGTTCACATGATCCCTACTTCTTCATCCTGCTCTCAGAAAGTTCTTGACTGAATTTAAATAATTCCTGACATCTGTCCAGCTTCTCCAGTACAAGGGTTCACTCTCGACATACGTCACCCCTCAGGAAGGTGACACCAACATATTCTTCCATTTGCACTAAGATGGACAGGTCCATATTCCCCCATCCTACTACTCCAGTGCTCTGTCTCCTAGGGCTGACTTGACCTCTCAGTAAAACCTCTCAGGTATCAGCTTCCTTGAACTTTGCCCCTGGATTTCCTCACCCCAAATCCTCCTGTCATCATGAACTATTTTATAGTGCAGAAGGTGGTTGGATTTCTCATTCTAGTTAATAACTATGCTATTTGCTCAAATCCACTGGCTTTCACCACTCCCTACTAGCTATTAGAATCTATTTTGTCAGTAGCCTTTTACATTTTTTACTTGGATCCTATAGTTCATAATATTTGACCATTGTTTGGTTTAAATTCAGAAATTCTTTCCTCTGTTTGTTCATTCATTTACTTGATTTTTTTAACGTCTCCTGGAAAATTTTACCATTGTTCAAATTAACCATAGCCATTTTACATGATAGAGGTGTCAGAAACCTTACCACATGTCAGGTTAGGAATCGGCTTTCTAGTCTCCACCTTCAAAAGTGCCCCCCTATTCTGTGATCTTCTGGGGCAGATGCCCTGTTTTCCAGGTCAAATCCTTTAAGTTCTTCTTAGCCAAACCTCCAACATGATCTGTTTATTAGATTTTACAGTTAGATATTTTCTATTGTTGTATTTGTCTTTTAAGGCTAGATTGTTTTCTAAATTTTTATTTTTTTCAATCTTTATATATGTGTGTGATGTATTGTTGAGAGATTCGTCCACCAGAGAACACAACACTCTTTTTTCCCTCATATTTTTATTAAAAATTTTCATCTCCTCTCCTCCTCCTCCCCCTTCCCTCCCCTTCCTTCCATCCATACCCCCACTCCCTCCCTCTCCGGGCCAAAGAGCCATCAGGGTTCCCTTCACTATGTTAAGTCCAAGGTCCTCCCAACTCCCCCTAAGTCCAGGAAGGTGAGCAACCAAACTGACAAGGCTCACAGTGAGCCCGTCCATGCTGTAGAGTCCAAGCCCATCGCCGTTGTCCTTGGTTTCTCAGTCCTCCTCCACTGTCAGCCACATTCAGAGAGTCTGGTTTGGTCGCCTGTTCCATCAGTCCCATTCCAACTGGACTTGGTGATTCCCGTTAGTTCTGTCCCACCGTCTCCATGGGTGAACGCACCCCTCACGGTCCTGATTTCCTTGCCCATGATCTCCCTCCTTTTGCTCCTCATCAGGACCTTGGGAACTCAGTCCGGTGCTCCAATGTGGGGCTCTGTCATTTTCTCCATCCATCGCCAGGTGAAGGTTCTATGGTGATATGCAAGATATTCATGAGTATGGCAATAGGATCTGGACATTTCTGGCTCCCTCTCCTCAGCTGCCCAAGGAACTAGCTGGGGGCGTCTTCCTGGACACCTGGGAACCCCTCTAGAGTCAAGTCTCTGCCAACCCTAAAATGGCTCCCTTAATTAAGATATATAATTCCCTGTTCCCACATCCACCCTTCCTATATCCCAACCATCCTATTCCCCCAAGCTCACCCCATCCTCCACTTCACACTTTTGTCTCCCCATACCCCCATACCCCCATCCCACCCCACCCCCAAGTTCCCATTTTTTGCCCGGCAATCTTGTCTACTTCCAATATCCAGGAGGATAACTATATGTTTTTCTTTGGATTTACCTTCTTATTTAGCTTCTCAAGGATCACGAATTATAGGCTCGATGTCCTTTAGTTATGGCTAGAAACCAATTATGAGTGAGTACATCCCATGTTCATCTTTTGGGGCCTGGGTTACCTCACTCAGAATAATATGTATACTTATAAGTTCTAAGGTTGGGGGTAGTCTCCATCTGTAATGATGTCTAGATGACAACAAAGTTCTAAAAGCATTAGCTTTTCCTTTTAACTATTTTTATATTATTTATGCCCAACAACATGAAAGATGGGGGTCTTTCATAACAAATAGAAGCATCTAATTTGAAAGCGGTGCTGCTGAAAACCTCATGATGTCATCTTACTTCTACAAAGTAGTAATTTGACAGTATTGTTAAGTACTCCATAATGAATACCATTATGGCACAAGCAAGAACAAGTACATTAACAACAAAGGCAAAAGACACAGAATTATTTTAAGTAATAAGATTATCAATTTTATAGGATCTGATAAATACTTGTGCTATTTATTAATAAGTATACAAAATAAGGTATTAAATATCTTTACACATGAGATGCTTATACTCAGCTTGCCACTAACCCATCCTTCACTTTTAATGATGCTCCATCTACTTTCATGCCATATTTACATATTATAATTATGAACATTAGAGAAAATATGAGCAACTCATCCTATGTCTTTTTCGATCTGAATTCTTTGCCTCAACTTGGTGATCTTTAATCTATCAATTTTCTTGAAAATGGCATAATCTTATTCTATATGACTGAATTTAACCACACTGCATATATAGACAACATTTCTTTCATCCATTCTTTTTTCAATAGGCACCTAGGTCAATTACATGTCACACCTCTTGTAATTTGTACCACATGCTATACTGGATTAGATTCCTTCCACTATATACTCAGAATGATACCGTTGAATCAGAGGGTAGTTTATTTTTTTGTTTCTTTTCCTTTTTTTTTTTTTTTTTTTTTTGGTTTTTGTCCTTTGAAGAAGACATACAGATTTACTGTTTCTGAACTGGATTTTGTTCTCATAAGTAGTGAATACCTCCCTACACACACACACACACACACACACACACACACACTATTGCTAGTATATGTTGTCATTTTTTTGGTTACTGCCATTCCAAATAGAATGAGATAGACACTACATAGTATTTGTATGCATTGTCTTGATCTTCAAGGAAGTTGACCATTTTTCTACATATCGTTTAGCCATGTGTAACACTTTTGAGACTTATATATTAAGTTCATTTGCCAATTTGTTTTGTATGTGTTTAAACTTTTGAGTATTTTATTCATGTGTATATTTATGATATTCTAAATAGCAATATACTCTCTGATGCATATTGATATGGGAGGGTCTTCTGTTTTGTGTTGATTTCATTGGTTAATAAAGAAACTGCCTTGGCCATTTGATAGGCCAGCCCTTAGGTGGGTGGAGTAGACAGAACAGAATGCTGGGAGGAAGAGGGAAGTGAGGCAATTGCCCTGCCTCTCCTCTCTGGGTCAGTCGCCATGAAGCCAGCCACCAGGTCAGATATGCTGAATCTTTCCCGGTAAGCTACCACCTTGTGGTGCTACACAGATTATTAGAAATGGATTAATCAAGATGTGAGAATTAGCTAATAAGAGGCTGGAACTAATGGGCCAGTCAGTGTTTAAAAGAATACAGTTTCTGTGTAATTATTTCAGGTAGAGCTAGCTGGGTGGTGGGAAGCAGCCTGCCCTCCGCTCATCACTATAACATATAATATAAAAATTTTCCATTTATTCTGTTGTTATTTATTTTTCTCTGTGGAAGCCTTTTGATTTCATGCAGTCCCATTTGTCATTTCTTATTATTGTATTTTGTGTAGCTAGACTCCAAAGAAACTCCTTGCATATCCATATTCTGAGCTATTTCTGTCTATGTTTTAATTTGACAGTTTCAAAAATCAGGCCTTATATTAGGGTTTTCAACCATTTTTAATTCATTTTTATGCAAAACTTAGTAATACTACTACTACTACATGAACTCCTAAAACAAATATTCTAGTGTCTACAGAATATTAATTCTGCAATTTAAAAAATAAAAATCAAATGTGAAAATGAACAATTTGAGAGTTACTTTAAGATTTATATATATTTTTATACATGTATGTGTGTCTGTGAGAGTTGCTATTACAAGTAAACTCATGTCCTGGCCAAAAAAGGGCATCAGATTGTCTATAGCTGGAGTTTCAGGTGACTACGTACCTACCAACATGGATGCTGGGAGCTGAGCTCTGGTCCTGTGGAAGAACCACAAATGCTCTTAACTACTCAGCCATCTCTCCAACCTGGGAGTTCAGATGCTATTCCAAGTGGACAAAGGTGACAAACATAGAAAAAGGAGCATTCATGTTTGTGGAAATTTGAGATGACTTCCAAGAATTGAAACCCATCCCTTTAGCTTTAGTATTCAGGGACTGGTTTTGAGTAGCCAGAAGGATAGGTTATGAATTCTAGAGGGATAGGTTGTGATTCAGACTGCAGATATTTTTAAAGAGGAAAAACTCAGAAAGGCCAGAATAGCTGATTCGTAGGTGCACTCGTTTCCTGGTTCCTAAGAGTGTTAAACAGCAACAGGGCACATGAGTTCTATTTCCTTCCCTGCTGGCTGGAGACCAACTCTAGAATGTGGAGGGTTTGCAACTTCAGGCAAGCGCCATTATGGTTAACGATTGCATATGATGAAATGAACTTGACAAGGGCTATGTCTTCTCCTTCATTTTAAATGCCACAGTCCTTCACAAATGTACAAATTTAATAGCAATTTACTGTGGAGCAGTCTTTCTTCTGAAGCATGAGAGTTATAAGCCCAGTGCCCCAGTCTATTAGAAATAACTACACAGGCTACTTGAAATGTCACTTTGAAAATTAGTTTTAACTGTTCAATTTTTCTAAAAAAAATCTGAACCACAATTCATTAATTTTGCAAAATGTAATGATTAAAAGACATGCAGAATGGTGAAATGGTTTAGGCACTTACAGCCTGGCTCTGACTTTGACCTATGGCACCCACATGGTGGAAGGACAGTTGTCGTCCGACCCTACACATGTTCTCTGGTCTCTGGATCATGCTTATCTTCAAACCCGTGCTTCTTAGACACCCAATCAATAAATGTAAAAACAAATTAAGAAAAGAAAGCTTGCAATGTTTTCTTTAGAAAGGAAAAAGCCACATATAAATAAAAATGGACTGTGTCTCCTATGAATGTCAAAAACTCCATCTATAAAGTCACAACAGTATGACTGCCTACACATGAACTGAATAAGAATGACAACAATAGACACTCCAAAGTGAAGAGAGGAAAACCCAGGAGGCTTCATCCGACACAAAGAATGACAGGCAACTGAGCAGTGCAGAAAGTGGGAGAAATAGTCTTCCCTAGGGAAGAGCACACCAACTGGTTTTCCAATACTACATGATCAGCCTTGAAAAACACACACTACTGGCGTTATACAGACTGAACAGGTAATTTTTAGAAGTGTGTGTGTGTGTGTGTGTGTGTGTGTGCGTGCGTACACCTGTCTGTCTGTGTCTGTGGTATATGCAATCTATATTATAGCATGCATACTATATTATAGTATATAGCATATATATATGTATGTACAAATACATATGTAACAACAATTAATGAAAAAGAGGTCATAAATTTGAAAGAGAGAAATTAGAGGTATATGGAAGGGCTTGAGGGGGAAGTGATCCAATTATAATCTCAAAAACAAAATATTCCTTGTTTCTCTGCTAGTGTTCTTACAATGAATCTGTAGGCAGAGTTGTACTATCATCAAGATCAAGGGTGTTTGGTCTTTTTCTTTTTGACATAGGTGATTATTAAAAAGACATAGGGATCGTTAAAAAATAGTGTAAAAGGACAAGTTACTGTCACTCCACAAACTTTGCAAGCCAAGCAGCAAACCGAGGTTAACACATAACTGCAAAGATTCTGTTTATGCTCATTAGCTGAATATGTTGTAGTTTGTAGACTAGAGTGCTCGGAAGCCAAGTTCAGCACCAGCTGTACAAGCTGCAGATAAAATGAAAATTGACATTTGTAACTTGACATAAATACTTCTCTGAACACAAAAGTACTCCATATAAAAGACTAAGTTGGAGCATCCATCAAAGGAGGCTATTGCAAACGGTGGCGAGAGGAAAATTACAGGAGATACAGATGATGAAAGAGAGGGAATCCAAACCAGAGCTGCCTCAAGAAGGGTGTGGTGCAGTGTGCTGACTGTTGACGCCAAACCCGGGAGCCTTTTCTCACTCGTCATCTTCACTCATTCTTCATCTCTTTTTTTCTTCACTCACTCAGCACTCGCACACTCAGATATGCTGTGCTCTCTGCTTTAGCTCTTTCAATTGCTTCACTGCGTTTTCTGTCTAAGGCCATAACCTGGCTGTTGGCGCAGGGAGTAGGTCCAGGCTGGGGCAAGTGCCCCCCATCTTCACAATCTGACAAGCACTCACTCTCTGTCCCCCCAAATTTGACAGGTGATCACTTTCTTCCCCCATGTCTGACCTGACAATTACTCTGACAGATTTTTGAAAAATAATCACAAGAATTTGTCAATAAGTAGTCCCATCTTTGCAATTTTCCTCCTCCAGCATAAGAATCTGCCAGATATCTTTTCCTAAACGAACCTTCATTAAGACTCTAACATACTAGAAAGCTTCTACCACTGACCATTTAATAAAAGCAAATTTAAACTAATCAACCTACCATATGTATCATTTCATAAAAAGAAACTTTCAAAGATCATTTTTCATTATCATCCGAACACACTCTTGCATTCATCCAGGCAGATATGTCTACACCAGTAGAGAATGCTGTGGCATTCTCAATCTGAGCCTTTGTTGTTCTTCTGGGATTTTGCAAGCTCTCCTGCTTCTTTGAATCCAATGGGTCCTCTCTGATTGTTCCTTGTACTTAATCTTTGTTTTCATTTCTAGGCATATCTATTATTGTATTATCTATCCCAAATGAATTGATATATTGTTCTTGTTGGATTTCATGATTAAGCAAAGGCATGCAAAGCATCAACACTCTCTGTTGTTTCTAGCTCAAAGCGTATAAATAATAAACAATGAAGATACACTGTATCTTTTAAAAATCTGGTTTCTAAGGTTTAATAAAGTGTGCATATTTTAAAGTGATTAATGGAATAATTTATGCAAATATAAATTTTATGAAAAATTTGAAGATGTATATGAGTCATTTTGAAATGCATCACTTCCCTCTTCTTGCCTAGATCACTTGTCTAGATGTGAGTGCCCAATTGAAATGCATCAGCTAAATGAATAAATGAGTATATCATTTATGTGACTGTCACTCATGTATCCTACTTCTTATTTATAAATATATTATTCTGGACAGCCTGATCAAAAAAATCTTAGTGTTTAAGCAAGCCTTACCCTACACAGACAAAGTAGTAAAAAAATATAAATGAAAATTTGAAGGGTTAAATTGAAAAAAACCAAGCCTCTTTCTCTTATGGGGAGTGTTTGTAAATACTGCTATTTGTATTGGTGACAGTAATCAAGATTACATAAGCATCTCAATGTTTATCTTTAGTTAAAAAAAAAAAAGGATTATACATGAGTTCAGAAAGGAATGCTAATTTTAAGGAACTTTAAAAACAATGCTTGTTTCCTTTTTCCCCTAATCCTGTTAGAGGCAATAAGTGCCTCCAGTTACAAGGTATACACTTTCATGAAGAAAATGCCTATTGTATGAAATGCTTTATGCAACACATCTGGAGATAGGTGTCTACTGGGTGGGGTGAAATTCCTGATAATTCCCAGCAGCGAACAGCAGTTGGCACCAGGCCAATGGGACTTTGCAGATATTCTTAGGATGACCTGGTGATGAGCTAGTGCTCTTACCGTTGATGCCTGGACAGAATTTTTCTGTTATCACCCCTTTCATACTTTGAAATACAGCAGATTTATCAAAACTCTGAGATACAGCCACAAAAGAACTTCACATTATTTTCCTAGAGTCACAGCAAAGGAATCTAAAAATAAAATCCCCTCTCTGCTCCTGGGGTGCAAGCACTTCATGTTACTTTGTGATTTGACATCACAGAAATTCCAGGGGAGGCCTTGCAGGCAGGGAGGAGGCCAAGGTCAAAGACCAGCAGGTTCTGAACCTGTGCTCGACTGACTTTGATGATCTTGTTTGTTATATCAAATGGAGCAGAGAAAAGGGGCTCTCCGATGAGCAGAAGAAGCTGCTGTTGGATTTAATTCCCTCTCTTTGATTTCCCTCAGCAGCATAGATTAAAGATCATCGTTCTTCTCTCCCTATGTGTCTCACTGTGGTACTCCCTAGGAAAAAGAAAGAGCATCTTTTAAAGGAGTCTTTGTCCAACATGGTCTCCTTAACTACCAAAACATCTTCCAGGATGAAGTGCCAAGGTGTTTGATGTTAGCTGAACTAGATATCACTTCCCATCAATCAAATGCAGACCAGTAACTGGCACCCTGCCTGTAAAAATCAGACACAGTGATATAGAAAGGAGAAAAAAATGTCCTGCATTAAACTTCTATGTGAAACTACCTAGCCCCACACTTTTATGTAAATGTAGAGGGGCCCAGGAGAAGATATCCCTGAAACAGGTCAACTGAAATGCATGGATTGTGATTGTGCCTCTGCGTCCTCTGTAGCTGAACTCATAGCCCTTCACTTATCAATTGATAATACATGTCAAGGTTCGTGCTTACAAATCAGCAACTGCTGCATACCCACAACAGGAAACATGTTTTAAACTTAGGTTTTACATGATGCAGCAGATCCATGTGCAGCTAGTGTATCTACTACAGTGCATGTGATATTGACAGGCTCTGAAAGCCATGCCACTGAGGAATGACATGTTTCCCAGCTCACTGGAATCTCTAATGTGTCCCATTACACCTCATAACACTTTTGAAGAAGTGTGTTATCTGTAATTAGCACACCCTTAGCTTATGCCTTATTTCTTAATTGTCATTCCAAAACACCTGATTCAAGTGATTTGCCATTACCCCCTTGCAGACTCTCTGACTCAAATGAGTGCTTTCAAATTGGGAAAGCTATGTGGACCTTGGAGAAGTAGATACTTCCCTCTTATAATTATATATTTGAGCAGAGAATACTTAAAGCAAAAGGCATAAAATCAAAATTTAGACAACTTCTACACTGTATTATTTTTTGACATAGTTCATCTTTATACTGCACTAGAATTCTAGAGAGCATGTTTGCCTCGACAATAGCAAAGACCAAGAATGCCATTTGTTGGTGTGTTTGGAAAAAACAGATTTTGTTTGCCTTCATCAGGCAGATGACATGACTCTGAATGAACCCATATCTCAAAGAAATGCCTCCATATTTTGTTTTCTTTTCAGAATAGCATCTTTAAGTGATAATAATGATTTCATATATCTCAGGAGACATGAGACCAACACATTGCTTCCAAAATGAGCAAAATATCTCTTAGTGCCCTACGTTAACAGTACTAATAATCTGTTTCACGTTTTTTTTTTTTTTTTTAAATTGCAGGGAATCTCTTCAACAAACTGTCCTACCTACATGGCCAGATTCATTTTAACGAGAGCCCTAAGTACATTATTTACATTTAAGGAAAAATATTTTGGTTGTGAGCCTAGACTTTAAGTGTTGAGCCATCTCTCCAGTCCAAGACATAAACAAAACCAAAAATAAAAGCAAAACAAAAAACTCTCTTATGCTGTCTATACCTTTAAGAAAAAACAAGTAGAACCCTATTAAGAATCAAGCTTTGTCAAAGACAGGATTTCAGTCTGTTTCTTCGTATAGTTTTTCCAGCTCATAACCTTCACTTACAAAAAAATGTGCCACCTCATCCCCTGACCTTTCCACAGTACGGCTTCTCCTGAAGTGCTTTCTCGTGCCTGAATTCATTTGCTCATTAGTCTTTACCTTGGTTTTGGTTTGTATTGTTTTGTTTTTGTTAGGCATTTTAGGTGTTTTGTTTTATTTTGGCTTATGTTGTTTTATTCCAGTTCCATCATCTCATGGATTCTGAGTTTCCGACCTTAGTCAGAGTCCACTGCCTGGATGCCAGACAGTGCATTTGATGATGAGGTGAGTAAACACTTTCAAAAAGGATAACATTCCCTCTGTGATATAAGCTCTGTTGAGAGATCAGGTAGAAACAAACTCCCAGAGAAGGGCTCCAGTCCCAGCTTCTTCTCTTGCTGTTCTGTCAAAGGCAACGTAAAGTAGAAAGGGTTTATTTTGTTCACGGTTCCAGGCTACAATTCATCAAGGAAGGTAATTCACAGTAGCAGAAGCCTGTTGGCGCTGGTCCCATCTGAAGTCCAATGAAGAATGCATGCAAGTTAGGGCTCACCTTACTTTCTGTGTTTTATACCACCCAGGATTCCTACATACAACCAAAAGGGTTATTTTTATGTCAATTAATATAAACAATATAATCCCACATTTATGCCCAGCCCAACTCAAGATTAATTTAGTTTTCAAATTAACAGTTAAACAAGGTATCCTGAGTAAATTGGGAGCATGGGGACCTTGGGGGAGGGTTGAAGTGGAAAGGGGAGGGGAACAGAGAAAATGTAGAGCTCAATAAAATTCAACAAAAAATTAACAGTTTACACTATCACAGTTACAAACAGCTTATATAGCCAAAGATGATTTCATGAAGGAAGTGGACATTAGAGCAATAACTAGAGAAAGTTTATGGGGAAGAAAAGCTAAAGATATTGCTTTCCAAGTGAATGCAGGAGTGTGTGCTTCTGCATCTAGGTTCCCTTTCTTACTGCTCAAGAATTATCTGCCTTTTCTCTGACTCCTCTATAACCTCGTGTTGCTACTTTAGTCACCATTTACATAGCTTTGGGACCTAATTACTTTGTACTCTGGTCCGTGGAACTTTTGGATCCTCTCCCCTTAGCGCATTGGATGCATCTATGCCTTCATGTCATATGCATGTTATCCCATCCAAACATCTCCAGTCCATTTCCTTAAACCTTCGTGCACTTCACACAGTAGAATTAACTAATCCCTCCACTGTCCTCATCATTATTCCCATTTATAGACAGATGAAATTATTTCATGCAACCTTCTTCAGTGAAAGTTGAGTTGCCATGTTAATATATTTCTGGCTCCCCAAACCACTAATCTCCTTATCTTCAAACACTGTGAAAACAATAACATGTTTTTAAAAGTCTTTTCTGTTGAAACTGACATATAATGTCAAAACAGCTCTCGAGAAACATTTGAGTTACCAATTCAGTTTTATTGTTTAAGAATTTACTACATCTCAGGTACTAATGTATGAACACAGAACATGGTATCACCAGTCTGATGGGGAACTTCAGCCAATCGCATGCTGTATAAGATGTGTCCCCCCACCCTGGGGCCCCAAATAGCCTATAAAATCATTGATGTGTACTTGTTTCTCCGCTTTGGTTCCCTGAGCTCCTGGTGTTCGTGGGATCTTTGGTCGCATAAGTTTTCCCTTTTTCCTCAATTATTAAAAACTAAATCTTTTGTATTGAGCTGTTCTGGTTATTTATTAATCGACCACAACCCTACACCAGTCTCCCTCTTTTCCTCCCTTGCAAATACCACCACTGCCCCTATTACCATTACACTAACACCACCAACAGTAAAATTAATAATGAAGATGAGACAAAAGCTAAGAAGGTTTTATTCTAAAGACCAGGTAGAAGGTAAAGGCACAGAAATAAGCCTCCCACCTAAGTCACAAATAGTTTAGAGGGAGGCCAGCTTCTAAGTTCAAGGGTGGTTCTTCTCAAAGCCATTGTCTTACAGCTCACAATGAAGTTACCAGGACTTTCAGAATTGTTGTTTGTATTTTACTTTTGCCATACCAAAATACTTTCAGTCTCTCTCTCTATAGACTGTAATCACTCCATGTTACCCACACTATAGAAGGGAGAGTCCACATGTTCTTCATGATCTCCAACTTCACCATGTTGTTGCATATTAAAGGGACTTGAAACTAGCAAAGACTGTGGATTCTGGGAGAGTGAAAAAGACATAGGACTAGAACTCAATTTCAAAATAAATATTATATACTAGTAAAAGTAAATATACTAGTAAAAATGTAATATAATTCTGGAAATAGGCTTATAGCACTGAGGAATCCTGAGCATCATTAATGTCAAAGCCCATCAACCTTTAGATATTAAATAAATATCCTTGGAGTGTGAGTACCTCCAGTAAGAACCTTCCTCTGGCATGAGGGAACAAGGTCTGCATAGATGCCTACCTCTTTGCCTTTTAAATTATACGCCAATGATCTGGAAAGGTAAGGTGCAATGTCACTACATATCAACACTTATCTGTCACTAATTAAAGATATATAATGATATAATAGTTATTAAAAATTGATTTGAGGGGCTGTAGAAATAGTTCGGCCCTTAAGAGCAGTGACTGCTCTTTCAGAGGATCTAGTTTGGTTTCAAACTTCTGGTCTCTAAGGGTCCAGGTAGGCAAGTAATGCCTATATATACATGCATGCAGGCATTCAAATTTGCACATATAATTTAAAAAACTATTGAAAATCTGTAAGTAGCAAAGAGTTTACAATTTCCTATAGCTGGTGAGCACAGGAAAACTCATAATAAGGTAGATGAAATCCTAATCATAGCTTTTATTTTTTTCATGAAAAAAACACTATTTTATGAAGACAAATTTTTCTCTGATTTATTTTCTAAATAGATGATATTCTAATTTTTAGTATTTATTATTCTGCCTATTGAACACTGAATAATCACTGAAATGCATGATCAGTAGAGATTCCATTACCCAGATTCCATTTTACGCATCTTCCTTTTCTGTTTTGTTTTGTTTGGGGTTTTTTGGGGGAGGTTTGTTTTTATTTTTATTGAGCGCTACATTTTTCTCTGCTCCCCTCCTTGCCTCTCCTCTCCCCTTCAACTCCCCCCCAGGGTACCCATGCTCCCAGTTTACCTAGGAGATCTTGTCTTTTTTTACTTCCCATGTACGGTAGATCTATGCAAGTCCCTTATAGAGTTTTCATTGTTGTCGAGGTTTTCTGGGATTGTGATTTGTGGGCTGGTTTTCTTTGCTTTATGTTTAGAAAACACATATGACTGAGAACATGTAATAACTGTCTCTCTGTGTCTGGGTTACCTCATTCAAATGATGTTTTCTAGCTCCATCCATTTGCCTGCAAAATTTAAGATGTTATTTTTTTCTGCTGTGTAGTACTCCATTGTGTAAATGTAGCACATTTTCCTTATCTATTCTTCTGATGAGGGACATTTAGCTTGTTTTCAGGTTCTGGTTATGACAAACAATGCTGCTATGAGCATAGTTGAGCACATGTTCTTGTGGCACAATTGAAAATCCTTTAGATATATACCCATAAATGATATTGCTGGGTCTTGAGGAAGGTTGCTTCCCAATTTTCTGAGAAATTACCACAATGACATCCAAAGGGGCTACACCAGCTTGCATTCCGACCAGCAACGCAGAAGTGTTCCCTTTACCCCACAACCTCTCCAGCATAAGTTGTCAGCAGTGTTTTTGATCTTGGCCATTCTTAGAGGTATAAGATGGAATCTCAGAGTTGTTTTGATTTTTATTTACAATTGTTTAGGGTTTTTAATCACCATTTACAAAGTTCCGTTGTGATGTTTTATCCACATTTTCATGATATTTGTTGATCCTCTTCTCCTGTTCCCCTTCCATCTCCTGTCCTCAATTCTCATTTCATGGCAGCATGTTTTATATTACCCACTTTTCCTCCCTCCACAACCATTGTGAATATGTTTACCCCTTTCACTGTCCCAATTTTCGTTTCCTGATCTATACTCCAAATCTCCCCTCCACATACATATATTAAAATATCCATAGGAAAAATGGCACATTGGGTAAAGGCACTAGGCTTGATCCTTCAGCCACCCAAGGATGGTGAAGAAAGCCAACTCTAGTCTTCTGACCTCCCTACACTTCACCCTAGAAAGAGAAAGTGAAAAATAAATTTAAAATCTAGAATCTACAACTAAGAGAATAAATTGGCACATTTTTTTTATTATTTTTCCATGTACTCATTATTATTTAGGGGAAAGGATCTCTCTCTCTCTCTCTGTGTGTGTGTGTGTGTGTGTGTATGTGTGTGTGTGTGTGTGTGTGCACGTGCTATACACATGTGCAGAGCAGAAAACTTCTAAGAGTTTGTTTTCTACTTCTATCATGTATATTCTGTGGATTAAACTCATCATCAGACTTGGAAGCAAGCATCTTTACACACTGATCCAGTTCACATGCAAGGAACTGTTTTTATTGATATCTTTTTGTTTGTTTGTTTTGTTATGTTTGTTTGTGTTTAATTTTTCAACACAAGGTTTTTCTATGTAGACCTGGCCATCCTGGAACTGACTCTGTACACTTGACTGGCCTCAAATTCACAGAGATCCAACTCTCTGTGCCTTCCAAGTGCTGGGATTAAAGGTGTGCTCCACTACCTTTGTAAAAGCTGTTGAAGGAGCAGCAGGCTGTGTCCCTCCACCTGGCTAGCTTTGCCCGAAATAATTACACGGAAACTGTATTCTTTTAAATACCGCCTGGCCCATTAGTTTCAGCCTCTTATTGGTCAATTAACCCATATTTAGTAATCCGTGTAGCACCACGAGGTGGTCGCTTACCAGGAGAGATCTTAACCTGTGTCCATCTCGGAGAAAAGAGGCATGGCGACTGCATATGGCGACTGCCTGAAGCGTCTCCCCAACTCTGCTTCCTTTCTCCCACAATTCTCTTTTGTCTCCTCCGCCTACCTAATTTTCTGTCTCTTAAAGGGCCAAGACAGTTTCTTTATTAATTAACCAATGAAAGTCCTCCATTAAAAAGCTATTGATAGCTTTTAAAGGAGAGGGTGGGGAAGAGAGAGAGATTCCATGGACAGTTTTAGACAAATTATTCCACTAGATTCCATGGACACTTTTAAACAAATTATTTCACTGCAGAGGCACAGGTATTTGAATTCAACAAAACACTGAGAAGTAGGGGATCGCTGATCTCCAGGTTCCTGCCCTGGCACTTCTGCATCTGATTATGTCACATTACTTACACTATCATCCATCTTCAAAACAAAAATATCATTAATAATTACATTTTCACTTGAAACTTTCATCAGAATCACATTGGTTGAAGGGAAAGCAAGAAATGATGATAAAGCATGAAGCCATGTTAAAGGCACATTACTGACTATGATTATCAGGACAGTACAGATAAAGAGCCATCCTGAAGAAGGATGCTTAAAAGAAATCCCACACTAGTTCAGAACTGAATATAATAAAGGGTTATATTTAGGGGAAGACTCACAGATCATAATGTTCTGTTCGAACATGGAATAGCAACCAAAATGCCGCAGCCAGAAGAGAAAGAGAGGACCCTTGCTTTCCATCAGCATATATAGTATATGAGGCCCCTCCCAAGTGTGTGGGTAACTTGAACGCTACTGGCTGCACAATCCTTTCCAGGGAACTATGGGTTATAGTCAGATACTATGAGCTACCCAGACCACACTCACTAGTTACAAGAGTTTGGATGATACTCATACTTTATGGATTCATACACTTGTTTACCAAGACACTATACACTCAGTGCACTGAGGAGATGATATTATAATTCTAAAATATCTATGAAGTGGTTAAAGTATTTCCAAAGCCATAGGACCAGCTATACATATTTACTAGATAAATTGTTTCACATATTTTCTTTAAAAATTCATGCATTTTTAAAAACTATACCTTAAATCCAAATAACAACATACTAAGTAAACACATATATTTCTTAAATAATCTTCTAATGGTTCTTCCAATTTACAGTTGCTACAATAATTTCTAGCCTTACTTTTTTATGGATCAGAACTGGACATTATTACTTAGAGGAGAGAGAGAGAATAGGGAAAGAAGGAAAAAGGAGAGAGAGAGAGAAGGGCCTGAGAGACAGAGAGACATGCGCACACGCCAAGAGAGGACAGAGAGAGATCCAAGAGATGGCTGGGCAGGGCAGGGGTCGTTGGGAGTGTGTGTGGCTTGTCTCTTAAAGAGCCAAAACCATAACATTCCCAGGTCTTTTTATAATAAAAGCAGGAGATAGGACACGACAGTTTGACAGAAATCGGGCGGTGAATTCTCAAGACTGCTTCCAGCTTATTTGTGGGCGTCGTCTTTGGGAGGGGAACCTGAGAGAAGGCTGGGTGTTGGCCACTAGCCTTACTTTTTTAGGTTTATAAATTGGAAAGATACTGTATCATCCTGAAATCTGTGGATTTTGTGAAATTCCAGTGTATGCACAAAACAATTATAATTCAAATCCCTTTATAATGAGTTATATGTAGTATATCTCTACTTAGATTAATTTCCAAAGCACTGACTTTCTAAAGCAACACTTTTTCCTTCAGAACTCATGGTGTTTTATACAACATTAAAATTCCATTATTTTCCTCAATTTATGTCAATAATAGCTAAGACAATTCACCCTTGTTCTAATTCTTTTACTGAAAGTGTTTCTCCATGTCTGATGTATTCCAACCTTCAATAATTCCATGTTTTATCCTCATTGTTTTCTGAATCCTTTCAACACATTTCTATGGCTAAAAAAAGTGGAAAATGACTGAGACTTATCATGTGAAATGCTAATGGTCAATATTTTCATTGCATTCTCCCAATGGCAGGAATTGCCATCATTAACAGGAGTGTCCCTGTACTTAAATATAAAAAACTCAGGGAAAAATATGATCACAAATCTAGGAACACTTTATAGACAAAGCAACAACTCCATCATTTCATGCATATTTTTACAATTTACATTGATTTGTTGACATAAAAATACTGATGAGAAATTATTTAAGTTAAAGTTCTGTAACTATTACCTTTTTATTTTAAAGTTATCAATGTCAGTATAATTTTAGTATAATCATCTCATTAGATTCAAAAAATATCTTTGACAAAACTCAACAGCTCTTCATTATGAAAGTACTAGAAATAATAGAGATATAAGGCAAAAACCCCAACACAATGCAATCTACAACAAACCCAGAAAGAACATTATTCCAAGGAGAAAAAAACTCAGAGCATATCTATTAAAATCTAGAATTAGGTGAGGATGTCCACTCTCTCTATAGCTGTTCATTATAGTGCCTAAAGTCTTAGCTAGAGCTGTAAAACAGCTAAAGGAGTTGCAAATAGAGAAGAAAGAAGACAAAGCATTCTTATTTGCAGATGATATAGTTTTATGCATAAAAGACCTTAACAGTCCACTAGGACACTTCTACAGCTGATAAGCATTTCTAGAAAAGAAGCCAGGGACAAAATAAACACAAGTCTTCTGTAGACTTCTTATATATACAACTGACAAAGACACAAAGATCAGGAAAGAGTACCTTTCACAATAGCTTTCAAAAATATAATGGAATAACTCTAACACTGAAGGGAAAGACTTGTATAATAGATCTTTAAGACATTGAAGAAATATATTGTCAGTCGGACAGGCGCGGAGAGTCTTTCGGAAGGATCGTCGTGATGGCCGCCCAGGGAGAGCCGCAGGTCCAGTTCAAGCTCGTCCTGGTGGGCGACGGCGGCACCGGGAAGACGACGTTCGTGAAGCGACACTTGACGGGCGACTTCGAGAAGAAGTATGTAGCCACCCTGGGCGTGGTGGTGCACCCGCTCGTCTTCTATACCAACAGAGGACCCATCAAGTTCAACATGTGGGACACAGCCGACCAGAAGTTCGGGAGCCTACGAGATGGCTACTACATCCAAGCCCTGTGTGTCATTGTAATGTTCGATGTAACATCAAGAGTTACTTACAAGAATGTACCTAACTGGCATAGAGATCTGGCACGTGTGTGTGAAAACATCCCCATTGCATTGTGTGGCAACAAAGTGGATATTAAGGACGGAAAAGTGGGGGCAAAATCTATTGTCTTCCACCGAAAGAAGAACCTTCAGTACTAAGACATTTCTGCCAAAAGTAACTACAACTTTGAAAAGACTTTCCTCTGGCTTGCCAGAAAGCTCATTGAAGACCCTAATTTGGAGTTTGTTGTCATGCCTGCGCTTGCTTCACCTGAGGTGGTCATGGATCCAGCTTTGACAGCACAGTACAAGAATGATTTAGAGGTTGCTCAAACGACTGTCCTCCTGAATGAGGATGATGACCTGTGAGAAAGTAAAGCCGGAGCCCTGCGTCAGAAGTCTAGTTTTATAGGCAACTGTCCTGTGATGTCAGCGGTGCAGCGTGTGTGCCACCTTATTTAGCTAAGCAGATTGTGTACTTCATTGGATGCTGAAGGAGATGAATGGGCTTCGAAGTGAATGTGGCAGTTAAAACATACCTTTTTTTTTTAACATACCTTCATTTTTTTGGACTTGCATATTTAGCTATTTGGAACACAGTTGTTTCCTGAATTTCAAAAATAAGATTGCTACAGTCACACTATTCAGTCAGTGATAAAATCGAGTTCCTGTCATTCCCATTCTTTTTGTAGAATCAGAATAAAGTTGTATTTCAAATAATCTAAAAAAAGAAATATATTAAAGAATAGTCCATGCCTTTAATATTAGCCCTAAAGAGGAATATAAACCGGGATGAGACAAGAACTTGTGCTCCTTCAGTCTGAGAATTTCTCTTATATTTCAGAGAAAACATCAGGAGACAGAAAAACCTTCATGCTCATGGATCAGTAAGACAGAGTAATAGAATTTGCTTGTTTATTTGTGTTGTTTTTTTGAGACAAGATTTCTCTGTAGCTTTGAAACCTGTCCTGGAACTCGACCTGTAGACTAGGTTGGCCTCAGACTCACAAAGATCCACCTGTGTCTGCTTTCCAAGTGCTGGGATTAAAAGCATGCACCACCACTACCCAACTCTAATAGAATTCTTAAAAGAAATTGAAAAAAAATATCTTCAACTTCAAATGAAAACACACACACACACACACACACACACACAGACAAACAAAATATCTTGCAATCCTAAATAATAAGAAATCTGTTAGAGGTATCACTACCCAGATTTCAAGTAGCACTATAGAGGCATTGTAATAAAAACATCATGATATTAGCCGAATAGAGATATGTTGATCAATGGACTAAAATTGATGACCCAGACATAATTCCACACAGCTACAGATACTTGAGCTTTTACAAAAAGCCAAGAAACCACACATAAGATCATATTTAACAAATGGTGCTGGTCAAATTGGACAGCTACCTATAGAAGAATGAAAATAGTTTTAAAACTTCATGTTGAGGCAAGTATTATGATAACTGGTTTTCAAGTCAACTTAGTATTGAATAAGAAATATAGTTTAAAAAACCTAAAATAATTTGGATTGTATATTTCCCATAATAGGGCTTGCTGATTCAGCCTTGATTCCACGTTTATCAGGAACTTTGTTCAGTGCTTTTCTGCCTCAATTCATTTAACAGGAAATATGAAGAATTATCCTGCCCATCATAGTGATCTGACAAGTAAGCACCAGGTTAATTTTTAATAATCAGCAAAAAATCTCAGTAAACAAAAAATAATTATGCAAAGTATTTAAAATAATTAGTTATACTATTAGTGAATGTAAATCATGGATTGCTACTCCATGCCTGATTTAATGTACTTAATACTTCCTCTCATTTGACTATACCATAATTAGATGTCTTTTTGTATTTCCTTCATGTGTAATTTCTATATTCAAATGTCAACTAGAAAATATTTATTTATGGCCCCTTTAATATCTGTACCACTCATTATCTCTGTAGGCACATTCTATTCCACACATTTACATCTGCAACAAATAATTCAACAATGTGATTCATAAATTATTTTCAGAAAGAAGATATGATTGAAGATCTAGTATATAAAAATATCCTGTTGATTATGGGAGTGATGATGATTGTTTTTTTGTCACTAAGGATGCTTTTATGATCACTCTACCTGGTAGAGACAAGTTTTTGGTGATCTGATTTTGTGCTTTGTCCTAGCCAACCAATATCTCTAGGGTCCCATTTTCTGTTTTCTGTTCAGTTGAGGCAAAGGTGCATCTCAGGCACCACCCGATGTTCATACAGTTGATTGTACAGAGCCCTTGGCAGATGCAAAGGACACCTGGCCAGTGGTGCAGGCCATGCTCTCACAGATGTGATGACAGACTGGCCAGAAATATTTCTACCCAGAGCCCGTTCTCACAATTTGGGAGACTGGCCTATTTTTTCCACTTGTTTTCAGTTCCAGGCAGTTACTTGGTGTTTCTTTCATAGGCAGTTTGAGCTGTTTTTTTTTCCTTTTTTTTCATGGTTTATTTTTTTATATTTAAAAATTTCCATCTCCTTCCCTCCTCCTCCCCTTTCCCTCCCCTCCCCTCCACCCATAGCCCCCTCCCTCCCTCCCTACCTACCTCTCCAGGCCAAGGAGCCATCAGGGTTCCCTACTCTATGTTAAGACCAAGGTCCTCCCAACTCCCCCCAGGTCCAGGAAGATGATCGACCAAGCTGAGAAGGCTCCCACAGAGCCCGTCCATGCAGAAGAATCAAAGCCCATTGCCATTGTCCTTGGCTTCTCAGTCAGCCTCCACCGTCGGCCACATTCAGAGAGTCCGGTTTGGTCGCATGTTCCATCAGTCCCATTCCAACTGGACTTGGTGATCTCCCGTTAGTTCTGTCCCACCGTCTCCATGGGTGAACGCACCCCTCATGGTCCTGACTTTCTTTCTCATGTTCTCCCTCCTTCTGCTCCTCAACAGGACCTTGGGAGCTCAGTCCAGTGCTCCAATGTGGGGCTCAGTCATTTTCTTCATCTATTGCCAGGTGGAGGTTCTATGGTGATATGCAAGAAATTCATCAGTATGGCTATAGGAACTGGCCTTTTCCGGCTCCCTCTCCTCAGCTGCCCAAGGAACTAGCTGGGGGCATCTCCCTGGAAACCCAGGAACCCCTCTAGAGCTGTTTTTATAGGATTTGCTGTGTTTCAGGGTTGAGAAAATGCTTGCTTATATTAAAACCAAAGATCAAAATGGGGCAGAAAAATTAAAATTGCCTGATGAGAATTGGCAAGTTAGCAAGGCTTAACTTCTGGTTTCTCATGAAAACATGAACAGTTTAAGTTTATTAGGATCTAGTCTTATGTTGCCTCCAGGTCAGGAAAATTTTCTCAGGTCTCATGCTCTTTTCTTCTCTGTTTCTGCAAGTATTGACCATTTTCTCAATCAGGGATCCTCTTAGTCTCCATAGATTAGCCATGGATTTGCTTAAACTAGCTCTTCATATTTCCCTAAAAATTAAGTTCTTAGCCGGGCGGTGGTGGCGCACGCCTTTAATCCCAGCACTCGGGAGGCAGAGGCAGGCGGATCTCTGTGAGTTCGAGGGCAACCTGGTCTACAAGAGCTAGTTCCAGGACAGGCTCTAAAAAAGCTGCAGAGAAACCCTGTCTCGAAAAACAAACAAAAAAAAATTAAGTTCTTAATGATAGTTTTGTTGAGATCACCCCTATTGATAAACTGAAGAATGATCACTGCATTCAACTCCAAGGACTTCCTTATGTCGAATCTGAGTGCTCAAAATGAAAACAAAAGGAAGCAGTGTGTATTGAACCTTCCTGTTGTGTTTGTTTTCTGTGATGCTTTAGAGATGTGTGGCTTTCGTGGAGGAAAAGAATATAAAAATAATGACAATGACATTTCATTGAGTGAAAACATGAGTCTCAACAGTAAGTGTCTATACATCTGATAGAGAAAGAGGTGGAGTGGGATTCTCTTTGATGTTATAAGAACAAAGCTTACCTTGGCTACACTTAGAATACTTGAACCACACAAAGCTTCCAAAACCTGTGACTTAATGAGATGTTAGTGTTCCTTCCCCAGTCTTGTCCCTTGCCAACATTCCGCTAGAAAGAATCAGCCTTTTGCTAGAAGACAGACATGAACAGTCTACTAGCAACCGCCAGAAAATATAGTGAAAGACACTCCAGTATATTAGAAATGCCTTGTTATATAGCCCTGATTATCTGTAAATATAACTATTAAGTTTTCAAAAATAATGCCTTTCAAAGCAGAACAACAAATTGCATTATTTTGAGTATTTGCTTTTAACTAGTAACATACTACAAGGAACAGTTTTTGGGAGCTTGGGGAATCTTGTGGAAGGGTTGAAGGAGAGAGAAGAGGCAGGGAGGAGAGCAGAGAAAAATGTAGAGCTCAATAACAATCAATAAAACAATTTAAAGTGGGAAAAAAGTCTTTACTGTACTACTTTGTAAAAAAAAAGTCTATTAATTTAATTTGCTGCTATGTAGAAATTTCTCCTCACTAAGGCATGAGCTTGCTTTCATTCCCCTGTACTGGGAATATTTAATTGAAGTCATGACTGTTTCTTCACTTTTTATGCGTAGACAAGTTGTCAAGCCTTCCAGAGGGCCATTGTTCTTCAACACCCATCCTCTGGATCTGGCATGCTTTGACAACCATTTGAAAGAATAGTGTGATTATAAAAAGTCCTGTTCTTTAGAGGAACTTAAAAACTAGGCAGAGGTACAATATTTTTTGCCAATTATTGGCATTTCTCATTGTATTTTCTTTCTTGACATCATGTCTAGGATTTTGTTTCTTTTCTTAAGAACCATTCAATTAACAGTACCATCTGGAGAGTTAACTGAAAGAGAAGCGAAGCGCTGAGCGTGTGAAATCATGGCAGTGGGTAGTGTAGTCGTAATCATTACGGCTAGGCTACAATGAACAAAATGTATAACAGTGCTCCTATGCTCCAGCATGAAGTTTTACCTCATTTTCAGAATGACAAGAAAACTAGTCTAAGGAAGGAAATGGGCTATCCACTAGACTTTCCAGCAAAATGGAACAAAAGTCATACCTAATCAGAATTTTATGGAAATAAATGTTCCTCTTTTCTCTAAAACATAGATAATTCCATTGTGCTTATGAATCAAGTCGCTTATCATGGAAACATGAAAGAAAATACTCTAATTCCATAGGTTATATGTGGTTTTCTTTGATTGATTAAATAATGAAGAAAGAAATCTGGTCTGCCCTACCTCAGGACTTCAGCATTTGCTGCTCCCGCCTCTTCAAAAACTTCTTCCTGAGCTCTGTGATGTTGTTTCTCTTATACAGCAATTGTGTGCTGTCTGATTATGTTTTAAACAACACCCCGTTCTTCTCCTCTTTTTCTACTATCTCATAATAATAACTTATATTCTTCCCACCCTGTCCCTTTTTTTTATTTATGTACCTTTCTATGTATGCATCTATTTTCTATCCCTGGTAAAGTGTTACTTCTATGAAGAATAATGATTTTATCTTTTCTCTACTGGAATACCAATACCCAAGATAAAACCTAATGTTTCTTTTCAAAAGACTCGCTGCATAATATTTTGCTTGCTTGGAATCAGAGAACAGATCTAGCAATAAGCTGACCAAAATTAACCATAGAGGTTTAGAGGAGTGTAGACAGAGAAGAGACAGGAAGTGGTAAGGCAGGACTAAGAGAAGATCTCTACCCATTTGGATGGAGAAACAATGGAGGTAGGAAGTGACTGGTGGTTACTCTGTGCTTCTCTGATCTTTCATGTTCTTACCCTGATATTTGACTCCCAATTTTTATCGATAAAGATTAGATTAATGCTTACGTGACTGAATAAATGAATTCAATAGATGATCACAACATCCTGAGTATACATTCCATATTTCAAGGAAGCTTATGATTAGGTGTTGGTTGTTATATTCTACTTAAAAGTGTACTATATGACCCTTTTCCTTTCCAAGTTCACATACACATAAAACCATGATTTGATTTTGTTTTCCAAGCATTGATAACTTCAGTGATCATATCAAGTTTCCAATATACAATACTTTTCCTATTATGACACACCCCATTACAACTATAGTATCCCAATAATCTTTTAACTTTTCAGTTCAAAAGGTATTTCATTCTCCCAAATCTCTAGTTTTCCAGATATAATGAATCAGTTGTTTTCTCTCAACTGCTTTGATTGTATTCTTGTTATAATCCGCATTTACTTTTCATTTTGTACCAGTCTGTTCCTAACTGGAATGGTTAAAAATAAGTTAACTTGTATCCTCCTTACCATTCCAGAGGCCTGGGACCTGGAGAATGGAACTGATAAATAAGGCGAACTAGTTTCATGCCACAGCCAATTTTATCTAAAGCATCAGACAATTTATACTGTAGGGGCTGAGGGGAGTCATATGAGTAAACTGTATGATCACAAGGGCAAGGCACACATAGCACATGTGACAAAACATGTTTTCTATAGCGGCATATAAGCAAGTAACAATACCCGGTTATAATAAATATGAAACAAATTCACTCCTGTTTACTACACCTGGGGAGGAGTATGGAAACATAATCCAAGAACAGCTCCTTGTTTTTGAAGAAACCGAGGTTACAACACTCTTGATTTCTTGGAGTTTTTTTCACAAGCACTCAGCAATCTCCTCGCATGGCTTCATTCTTAGACCATTTTCTAATACCTCCCTCTTGTTTATGTTTTCAATGCAAAGTCATTTCGATTTAAGATGTTGTAAATAAATCTAGTTGTCATATGATTCATGAGTATCCTACTATAGGTAAGCAAATTACAACATAGTCTGTAATATTAGAACAGTGGAAGTACTGTGTGTAATACTCTGTCACCAAGAACAGGGATTCAAACTATGTCCAGTACTATAGGTTACATTATTGTATTAATCAGAAAAATCTAGAGAATAGCTTGAAATGGGACCCATGTGATTAGTAAATCTGCTGTCTTGTAGAACATAAGCCCATATTTGCCTTTTAATAAGATTTGCCACACATGTTAGGATAGCCTATGCAAATTGGAAGTGATTCAAATCCCAAGGAAAAACTAAATGCTGTCCCTTCTTCAGATCAGTGAGTGACTTTATGACAATCTCACACTCCACTCTTAAATGCAGAGTCATTAGTAAAGGTAATGGGGTGTATTCATCCATGTCTACAAGTTGAAGCAAATGAGGAGGAGGAGAATAAGACCAATAAACATGCTCAGAGGCACTCACTGCAGAAACAAGGTCAAAGAAGCTAGCATCAACAGAAAAAGACTCTCAGGTGACACTAGAGTTCTTTGTATTTCATGGGATAACTTCTCTCTTGGTACACAGGACCGTAACTTGGCCCAGGTAGGCAGACTTGACTTCTGATGACATGATCGATTTCTCCTTTTGCCCTTTAGCTGGAGGCTTGCTATCATTTTGGTGATGTCCACTCTGCCTCCTCATCCTCCATCATTGTCATTGATGGCCTGGGCTGGAGAATCTGGAGAAGTAAATCTAGGGCAGGCTAATGCATTAGTTTGCTTATTTCCTTCTGCAATAAACCTAGGAAGGTTAGAATGTGGACAAGTATGAGCTGACAATAATCCTACAACATACATATTATCTGAAACTATATTTAGGGTTTTATGAATTAATTGTAAAAGACAAATCAAAGTAATCCATTATCTTGTTGGAGTAAGGAAAAAGAAGTATTAATAGGTTGATGAATATCTGGACCATGACTCCCTCCTATACCATTAGATGAGTCATCAATAAAATAAGAATCTGCTCATAGAATGAGAGAAGTTTGGACAAGTTTTATAACTGCAAAGTTCATATGAGAAAATCCCATAGCTTACCAACTGGGTGGTGATTTCCTATTCTTCCATAGCAATCTGCAAATGTAATTTTAAAATCTATAGGGTTATGTAACACTCTTAAAAACTGATTATTAATAACACAATAAGGACCAAATTCACATAATTGTTAACATTGTGTCCTCCCCAATTTACCAGTTGATCAAGGAGAGCATGGTAAGAAGTCAGTTTTTTCTGGCACTTGTGGCATAAATAAATCAATTCCAAAGGCTTAAATTTATCTTTTTGTAGGAAACAATGATCAACACAATACACAAATGCTTCTTTTAGTCTGGATTCAAAAAGCTGTAGTCCTTGTCATGCCTCTCAAGATGATATGTGAGTACTGCCCAATGCTGCATCTCTTGGTTGAGCTTTAAAAACATTAGTAATGCATTGGAAATACCAAGCACAGTTCATGAGGCCAGGGAGCTATCAGGAAACAAATTGCTTTTCCAAACCTTGCTCTAGTTTGCCTAGCTTGTTAACTTAGTATTTTCATAGGCTCTCCTAAATTCTCATCAGGAAGTGGAGAGAATTTAATATTAGATTGATTATCAATCCCCTCACCCCTATGCTTCTTTTATAAAATTGTGCATAAGCTCAATACAGTATAAAGCCTTTTCTGGTTTCTATCCCATTATTTTCCCTAACCCCTTTCTGTGAGGGTCTCTGCTCTCTTGTCTCATAACCAATTTCAGGTGCTTGTGTTAGGCACCACTTGTCACTGCCCTAGAGGCACCTGGGGGAACGGAGCTGATAAATGAAGAAGAATAAAGTCACATGCAACTTTATTCAGAGAATCATATAATATATACCCTGAAGGTTAAGAGGAGTCATGTAGGCAAAGTGTATAATTACAAAAGCAAGCTATGTGCAGCAAAAAAAAAAATAAATAAACCCATATTTTTCCACATAGGCATGTAAGCAAATAACAATAGCTGCTTGTAATGAATAAGCTGAAGTAAATTTACTCCTATCCACTGTACCTGGGATGGACATGAAAACATAATCTGAAAACACTTCGTGTTTGGAAGAAACTGAGGTCACAAGACTCTTGTCTGGGTTTCTTGGGAGTTTTCTCACAAGCACTCAGAAATCTCCACATATGACTCCATTCTTGGAGCATGTTCTTACAATCTCCCAGCTGCATGAGGCAAACAGCATGCAGCAGCCCATGCTTAAGGTCCAGAAAATAATTTTGTCTTATAAAGAAAAGAAAACGTGAATCTATTAAATCCATTCATACAGTGTCCACAAAAGTACTGTGGCTCAGAGGGATTGATGATAAAAGCATTTCAAACCCTATTTAATCAATCTGATCTACTTTCTAAAAACTTAGGATCCAAGTACATTGGCCAGCTCTGCAGAATAAGAAACAAACTTACAAGAATATTTCTTCCCTCCAAATATTTCTGCCCATGCATGAATGCCTAGGACTGAATAGTAAAGACCTTCAGAAAAGGCTGTATAATTCGCAGGCATTGACTGCCTGACATTCCAGAATCTGTGATAACTCAATTGTGTTAGGGGATGTTGACTGTAATGTGTGTTGCTCATAGCTTGTCATCTCACTCTTTTACTAATGTAGACACTCAGTACCTAGGACAGGAATACATTTCAAGCGTATGTCATAAATATCTGTGTATGTGGCCTAATGATTACCAGCACATGTCAAGAAAGAAGCTGTGGTGCTGTCTTTTCATCCAGGCCTTTGTTGCTAAGGATGCTGCCTGAAGGACGGCAGTCGGTGAGTATCTTTACTGCCAGCATCCTGAAAAAGAATCCAATCAGGGTTCTGTGGCCATTTCTTAACATTAGTAGGAGGTAGCACACATTGATGCCGAAATCCTTTTAAAAGTGAGGCTGCTGACAACTAAACTTCAAGAAGGCAAAGCCTTTACAAATAGCCAGAGATGTATTGTGCTGACAGCAGGCACTATTGACTTTCCCAGGAACAATCCCTTGCCAAGGACTGAGTGGAGCCTAGAGGAGCCTTGCAGGGGGGCAGGGAGAGGAGAGAAGCTGGTTTTTCTCAAAAACTACCTGCTGCCACTCAGTTTGGCATCATTTAAGGCAGCAGGTGCCACACCAGATAAAATGAAAGATCATGAGAGGATTTTTTTCTTTTCCTTTCTGTTTTTGACAACTCATTGATGGTCAAACTGGGTTGAGATGAAAGTTCAGTTTATGTTGACAAGATAGCTTTTCCTCCTAGCTATTAACCCAGTCGGTGGCCTGTGACAGATTAGGGACAGGGACACATAGAAATTTTCCTTTCCCTAGCTTGACTCCCCTTTTTATTCTGTACATGAAAGGTGTAGTTGAACAGAGAAAATGCATGGCAGCATTTTAAACACAACATCTCCCCCAAATAATGACAGTGCTAGTGTGTTGTCTTTGTTTTGATTTTATGGTTTGTCCCTCTCAACATCTCTGATATGCAGAAAGACGGACTTTGCATAATGTTGCCATGATATGTTGCCCAAATTGTGTAACCTAAAGATGACGTCAGATAACTTAACTCAGTTTTTGTATTTACCATAAATTACTTATGTGGAAAATCATGTCTGTACACAATGCCAAAATTTCACAACTGAAATCTGTAATAATACAACACTATATTGTATCTAATGAAGTAGTCAAATGTTATGTCTGAGTGTACAGAAATTACCAGAAAGTCCCTAGAAAACACTAAAGTTGATGGAATAATAAACACAGCCAGTACAACCCTAGACATATTTGATAAATGCACATGAATAACATAACTTAAAAAATAAAATGAGCAATGTATATATTTGGCTTCAGTAATGAATTTAAAGTCAAAGCTGTCACTTTAACTACTAAAGAAGAAAATCACTAAAATATCCCTGTTAAAAGTAGAGTAACAAATGAAAAACATAAGGAGACACATGCTATGCAAAATTGAGAAAGATCACATGCAAATAAAATTCTTAATTTAGTTATGTTCTTGTGTGCATCCACAAGTACTATGAAAAAAAGTTCACCTCACATCCTGAAATTTCAAACACTTCTAATAAACACCTCATCTTAGAAAATGAAACACAGTACAACATCCCACATAACTAAGTCCCTAAACTTAACCTGTGTTAGTGTTACATCATCCCTGATTACCACTTCACATCACAATATTTTGGTAATATGGCTATTTATATGGAGGAAAGAGATAAAAATAGAAAAAAAAAACCTCACTCATTCCTTTATCAGGGTTGATGACAATCTGGTCATTTCGATCAATAGTTTGAAAAAGATTTGTTTTCTTCCCAGGTCATTGGTAATAGCATAGCTAGACTTGATCCTGCTGGGTAGGTGTATAAAGCAGGGAGCTTCCCACACACATCTCAGCTTTGTGACACAGCTGGAAGATAATCTAGAATGTTAATCATCTGGAGAATCCCCATACTAAGAGAAAAAAAGTGTGTGTCAGAGTTTTAGTTACCTATGAGTATCATCAGAAATAGTTATTAGCAAAATAATCCAAAATATTCTTCACAAAAAAAATTAACCAGATTTGCATGGCACCACATTCTTCCCTAAATTGACTATGAGGGGATTTGCGACATCACTCTGCCTGTCTGTATGCGCTGACAATGTTGAAGCATGGTTGAACTATGCTCTTCAGCTCTAAGTAAGAAGGCTCAGGGATCAGGACAAGGAATTTGGCTAATTGTAAAACCTGGTGAGGAAGCCATTTTGTGACGTATTGTTCTGCATTTATGTTTTAAAAAGACAATTCACATTTACATGCCACCCCGCATACCTGTCTAAAGTATGTATTCATTTGCATTTTAGTATAGACAGCACTTAAGCTGAATGCTGGCTCAGCTCCAGAAGGGACTTAAATACCCTGTAAGCATGAAGCCCATCTTGCACATTTTCTGATTGTATAGGTTTTCCTGCTTCACATACTTCTTCTAAATGAAATTGTTTCTTTTGCAACTGGCATTACCTTATAATTAATTATATATAAATATATACAAATATAATTTTGAGCATCTGTTAAAATAAAGTTAAGATTTGAAATGAAGACAGAATAAAAACAGTACATGGAAAAGTCTCATTTGCTATTGAGATGGTGATTCTAATGCTGGATAAAGGTATTCTAAATGATGAGGAAAATGGCACAAAAGTCCCAAACTTTATAAAGTATCCACAACCCTAGGGATTACAGAGTCTTACCTATTGTCACCATATTCATTTAGTTTTGAAATGCTTACTTCAGATTAGACTAACGTTCTTTTGTGAATTTTTGCTTTCAGCAATTAAATGAAATAAAACATAGCCAGGGTAATAACTGCAAAGTTACACAACTAAAATTCTTAATGCTATATCCAGTCTTCCTCAAAAGCATCACAAAAAGGATGTAAACAGTCTGTTTTGTAAATATAATGCTGATAATTATTTTAGCAAAATATTTTTGTTATTATTAAAGAACTGACAATACCCTAGGTCAAAGATCTGCATTTATGGGCTTCAAGTCAATTAAGCTATAAATAAAATTTTATTGGCATATAGTCAGTCTCATCATTCACATACGGTTGCTTCTGCATGGTGGTGATCAAGCTGAGATGTAACCATGGCCCCTATGACCTGTGAATCCTAAAATATTTACCATATGACCTTTCAGAGAATAATGTTTAGTGCAAAAGAAATACAAACGTTGTAAAAGTCCCTTCCCTGTGGACTCCAATCAATTTAAATAAGTGAAAAGAGCTAAGTGAATAATTAGTTGAGAGTTTTCATTAGGGAAAGTCATTAGGTAGTTGCATAGTAAATTGTACTTTAGTTTGAGAAATCATTGGGTTATTGACTATTAATAGATTTTGCTAGGTTTACATTTTCAAAACACCTAAAATATATTTTAAAAGCAGAGTTAAATTATATAGTTTCAATCAAAATCAAGCAATATTAATAATTAAAATGTGCCACTTGGTTTATTATTTACCACCATCATGATTACACTTCTATGTTAATGCAATTGTTTGCAAAAGCATGGATTACCATTTTCTACTCTAGCTAAATTAGTATGTGGTTAGCTTAATGCACATTGACTTATCTAAGAAGAAATCAAATATCCTAAGTCAATTATTTGCATAAGTGAATTGTTTTAGTTATTTCTCTTTAAAACTTATCCTTGTTTCCTTCTCCTGGCCCAGTTAGAATTAATTATATTTTCAAACTTTGTCTCCAAAAAAATTATAATGACCCCATCAAAAGCACTGATGTCCATTTGCACAGAGCATGTGAATACAACAAAGTGGTTGTGTTTGCAGTAAACTGTGACGATAGCTCTCCTTTGTTTCTGACAGACATTATTTGCGTACGCATTTTGATTTATACTTCAAAATTCATATGTGCTCCTCCACTAAGTATTTATTGCGATCTTCATTTTCCCACTTCACTAATTTCTATATCCTTATTAGGATTATTTTAGTTTATTGATTCTCCAAAACTATTCCTATATGATTGTGTCTCCTTAGGACTTGACTAGACTATATTTAATACAATTTTCCAATCAGGTTATACTTCCCGATTGATTTCCTTACTTTAGGGATAGTTAAGGAGAGTTGGGCTAACTTTGATGGTAATTAAAAATTTTAAATTATTATTAGTATATTAGTAACTAATTATTCATGGCTTTACAGTTTTCTGTTCAATTAATTTGAAATATCAGTCAAACAGTGTTCAGCATCATGATTTACAATTCTTTAGAAGCAAAATTTTTACTGCATTAAAATAAAAATAAATCAATTTAATGTAAGATGGACTTTTTTGATCTTTTCTTATTTTGGAAATATGTGGTGATATACATTTTCTACTATGTGAAAATGAACATTAGTTTATATTTTTAAATCTATTTTCAATTTTTTTCTGCTTACAGGTGTTCTGAATTTCATCTAAAAAGTATACATAGAAATATATAAATCAGTGTAGCTCAACCTATTAAATACTAAATATGAAAATGTTAAGCTGTTGTCCTGGCTAGTTTTAGGTCAACTTGAGGAAACTGGAGTCATTTTGGAAGAAGAAAGCTCATTTGAGAACATTTCGCCACCAGAATGGCCAGTGGGCAAGCCTATAGTGCATTTTTTATTAAAGCATGTCCAGTTCACAGATGGTGGTGCCACCCCTGAACTATTTGTCTTGGCTGCAATAAAAAATAGGTTGAGCAAACAGCCCAGTAAGTGGTATTTTTCAGTGACTTGTGCACCAGCTCCTTCCTCTAGGCTGCTGCATTGAGTTCCTGTCTGACTTCCTTAAATGATGGACTGATGCGGAACCACAAAGTGAAATAAACCCTTCCCTTCACAAATGGTTTCCTGTCGTTATGTTTTATCACAACAATGGAAATATGAATTAAAACAGCTGCTGTAAATGGTATATTGGTATTTTAATGCCACCCAAACACAACCACAATTGCATCTGTTATTTAGAACATGGTAATTAAATCATAATGTTATTATCATTTGCAACAGAAGGAACTTTTTTATTCATTGCTATCATGAACATAAACTATTGAGAGAAGATGAGAAATTAATTATATACCTGTGCCAGGCACTGTTTCATGCATGTCATGGAAACCTCCTCATCTCATCATCATGAAAATCACAGTGTCACAGTTAAGGGGTATCTTTGTTAATGTATTATTTCTGGTCCTAATTTGAAAAAGTTATTTCACATAGCTACTAAACAAGGTTCTGCTTAGTGGGGACCATGTACACCTGGGAAACTATAGCCTGGATTATAATTCAAACTGCAAATTCTCCAATATTAATAGAGTAGAATGTCTGATTAATAGCCTTCATCATCACTAACATATTCAAAATCCAAGCACATGACATAGAAAGAGGTGTCCTATGCAAGCTTAGACCTGAAGAATTTCTCTTAAGTGATGGCAAATAAAGACACGAGGATAGATCAGGTCACATGTCAACACGAGCCTTTAACTACAAGTACAGTCCTTGCCTCTTTCTCACCTTCTGTCTAAATCTGGCACATTCTGAGAATTACTTCTTGCTACTGTAAAGGTTGGAATATTCCCAATCATGTAAAACCTATGTCTTTGTCAATTTCTTAGTCCTACAACATTGAAAAAATCCAAGCCAATCCTCAAACAAACAAAAAAGGAGTATCAAAATTTTCAGCCCCTTTAATACTTCATTAAAAAACTCAACAATCCCACTATCAAAAAGCCAGAAAATTGTACTAAAAAAATAAGAAAAGGGTACTAGTACCGAGAAAAGATATTGAATTTGTTTTATAAATTAGATAAAAATAAAAATGAAATATTAAGAACATTGCATCTATAAGATTTTAATTTGCATATGCTTTAATTTTTTCTACAATACAACTTTTCTATTTTCTCAACTGAACCTTATTCCTTAAATATATACTCCAACTAAACTTTATGTAGAGTATATTTTAACTGTTTAATCTTTATTTTTTATAAAAGTCCAATATGATGGTGTAGTTGAAGTGTAGGTGATGAGTCAATGGTGGGGATGGTGTATAATATTTTTCATGACACTAATTGTTTAATTCAAGTATTATATTTTAAGGAAAAAGGTTCAGTTGAGAACATAGTAAACTGTATTGCGGAAATGGAAGGAAGGAAGGAAGGAAGGAAGGAAGGAAGGAAGGAAGGAAGGAAGGAAGGAAGGAAGGAAACATCGTTTGTGCACAAGATGAGTGGTGTACAGAATCGTTTTTAATCTGTTACTACATTATTTAAAGCATGTTTCCATGAATAGTTTGATTATGATGTGTATCTACTCAATAGAGAAATTTCTGACTCATTACTTTGAGTTATTTATGTGACAAATACTTATTTCACCTTTCCATAATTACATCATTCATAAGCAAGGCTCTGCTCCACATTTCACATTTTATGGTTACAAATGCCCTTCCTCCACACAGTCCAGTCATTAGGAAGATGATGAGCTACATCCTCACAGGCAGTGAGTGCATAACTTAATGTCGTACTCTCTATTAACTTTAAATATTTCTAATTTTTTCATGGTTATAGGTTATATAAGGCTGAAGTTTTCCCTATGCCATTTGCCAGATTTGTTCAGGAGTCTGAAGGGGCCATTGTTTATTTAGTATTTGATATGTGTCTAGATTGGTGCTATAGCTTGTGACTGTTTAATACTGTTCTGTTGTTCTTGCTAAAATTTTTGTAGGTTCATTATTGAATATATTCACACATAATCAATGTAATAGTATAATATTGTATTATAGTATTGCTTTTTTCCCTTTTAAATGCTAAGTAGACATGGTTAGGACCAACTCGGTGACCCTGCCTATTGGCTCTGCCCAGTCTAACATGGTGGAGACATGTTCACTGCCTCATCATACTGTGCATATGGTTCCAGTTCCAGGTATGCAGTGGATCTGTGTTGTACAATTCAGCAGTTTGTAACACACTGCTCACAAACCCCACTTGAGTGTTTGGCCTCCTGAAGGAGCCAGAGCTGTACATGCAACTATCACAAACCAGGAAGCTGCCATTTCTTATAGAAGCTGTGCAGTCTTTATTGCCGGTGCCCAATCAGGAAATCTCTCTAAAAGGAGTCAAGGTAGTCCTGCTCACAGCTAGCAAACAGAGCCCATCAGAAAAACAAAAATGTCGGCTACCAAGAAGCCATGCTTAACTCTATTCTTTTATGTATAGAATTCTCTTCCAATCTTTCTCAGAATTTACATGGATGTAGTCAGCCCCACATTGGCACGACAATCTGTAGTTCATTTCCAGGCTCCCAAACCCAAATTAATCACACAGAAAGCAATATTATTTGCAACACTGTTTGGCCAATAACTTGGACGTATTTCTAGCTAGCTCCTACATCTTAAATTAACCTATTTCTATTATTTTATATTTTACCATGAAGCTCATAGTTTACAAGCAAGTTTCCGGCTGCCAGTTCTTGTCTTTCTCCTTTGGTGGCTACATGGAGTCCCACTGACTCCACCTTCTTTCTCCCAGTTTTCAGTTTAGTTTTTCCCACCTAGTGTTATTCTACCCTATAACAGGCCAAAGCAGGTTCTTTATTCAATAGCCAATAAAAGCAACACATTTACAGAAGGACTTTCTATATAAACCTTATATAAGAAAATTATATAAGAAACAGTCCTCATAGTTTCTCCTATAGAAATTTTAATGCACTGTAGCCAATATACTTTAAATCAATAATACTTTTACTTACATTATTTAAAACTGTATAACTCAATGTCACATATTTACTTCATTATGTCCTCGGAAAATAACATAAGTTTTATTATTAATTATAAAAGATAAAATAATTGATTTGAAGATAATGTTATTATATTAAGTTAATGAAGTGACTGATAAATACCCATACTTATCTTAACCTTAATGAAAATTAAGCCCACAGGGATTAAACTAAAAATCTGTCTTTGCTGTATTTTTCTGGTGTTATTAATATTTAGTTAAGCAAATCCAGTAATTCAGAGATGTTTTCTTTTTTAGTCATTTCACAAGAGGTATTAGGATAAAGCAACTGAAGAAAACATGGCCATGTATTTCTACAAGTGTCAGAGTAGAAATAAAATTTTGACTGTTAAAATGGAGGGTGTAAGAGGAAACAAAGCCCTAAAGGAGCCAGCAACACTGAAGGAACAAGCGGGGTAAGGAGCTACAGATGCCATGTGTGTTTATTCAGAGGAGATATTAGTGCAGACATACCAATCTACAACTGTCAATCAAAGACATAACCTCCAAGTTCACCCCTTGCAAATCATCAGGATGATATTGTCTCAAGAATGGGAATTTATGCCATAGGTATGTATTGGAAGTGACACCTGTCTTAAAAAGCTGATTCATGATTTACAATAAGTAGCTCTTACTATCATCACAAACAATGAAATGTTTTAGCATTTACTTTTTCTATGTTTATAGTTTATTTGGCATAGATATAGGCATTGATTAAATTCATTCACATACTTACTCTTTCTCGCCATTATTTATGATTGTTTACCTTCTACAACATCACATAGCATGGTAAAGTGATTGACCAAGACATGAGAACATGGGATTATGAAGATGGTTTAGTGGATGAAGCACTTGGAACTCGGGAGTAATTGATACTTTCTCTGTGAAAGCTGCAACCCTCTCCATTAAGAGATATGAGCATGATCTTTCTCCCTGTGTCCTTAGAAATCTCATCCCTCTACTAAAAATTGTGCTATACAATACAAACACAGTAGCAATTTTCTTTCTCTATATTTCATAAGAGATCTGAAGAAAATTCACTGATGTATGAATATTTTCTTTCCAGAAAATCCTACACTTCTCTGTTCTTAGCCCCCATCTATCTATCCAGCCTCTTTTTTCATTCTTCCCTTCCAATACACAACCTTCTCGATTTCCTGTTACTCCTCTTTAAAATTACAATTGTTTTCTATCTCCGTATCATTTCTTAGCATATCAAATTCAGAAGAAAAGGTACTATTTCTCAGGTGTTCCAGCCACCTGTCTGCTTATATTTGGTTGTTCAGATCTCTCTTGTCATGACAAGGGCAGAGTTACCATCACTAGAATAGACATGTTCTACACATGGAACTGCCTTTTGTGTTCATAATGTCTTTGTAAACACTGTCAATCAAGGGCTTCACAAATACAGTACACACTCATGACTATGTATCATAAGCTGATCAAGGAATTCATTTGACATGAAATAGAGTCTAACCATGGGCATCTACTAATAGTGCCATGTACTTTACATGCATAATCTATTACTTAGCAATAGTTTTCTTAAGTGTGAAATAACTAAAACTCCAAAATAAAGGCTTGGTTATAGCAATAGTTGAGAGAGAACCTTGAAAGTGTAGGATTCCAAATAGATCCCTTTGTATGTATTAATTATGAGTGCAGAACATGTGAACACTTTGTTTGCCAGTTGACAGCATATTAGACTTTATAAGTAGACAATGTAGGAACACTACAAAAAGAAAGAAGTTCTCTTTTGGATTTGTCTTCCTTGTGCTCAAGAAGCTTGACTTCTAGTTCCATAAGGGGCAAGAGGCACCCAGCCCTGATTATTCTCCAATTTTATGACTCTTGTATTGTTAGTGTTATTATTATACAGTAGTATGAGACAATGGAGCAGCTTTAGTGTAGCCTTAGTCATCGAGAGCCCACAAATTTTTCTAGCCTACAGCAGATCATATGTATTTCATCATCTTTAAGCATCATCTCCTTGAACAATCTTTCTCAGCCCTAGGATAACTTTAAAATTGTTTCTATCCCATTTAGTGAGTAATTTTTGATGCCAAGTAATGATACTCTATTTTAAATTCTCCTCTATTAGACTCCAAATAATAAAATATATTAAAATTCTAAACATAGGGTATATTTGACAAGCCACATGGCCAGTAACACAATTTTGAATACCCTACATATTTAAAAATAATCAATGCTAATTAAAATAAAACCATGCTTTTTCTAACATTTTAGGGTGAAATGGTCAAAGACACTGAAGTAAAAAAATGAATCAAAAAAAAGTTTGTTTACATTATCATACTTTTCATTAGAATCCCTCATAGTCTTACCAAAATATCAGTTACTTTCTATTATTTACAACAGGTCATATATACTAAGTTGAAAAAAACAACTAGAACAACTCTAGAGACAGGGATGACTACACTTCCTTCAAAAGATGTCTGCCCATTCCACAGATCAGACCCAAGAATGTTTGTTTCCCTGGGTCTTGTGAAGGCTACTTTTCTTTTTATTTTATTTTATTTTATTTTGGTTTTTCGAGACAGGGTTTCTCTGCAGCTTTAGAGCCTGTCCTGGAGCTAGCTCTTGTAGACCAGGCTGGTCTCGAACTCACAGAGATCCGCCTGCCTCTGCCTCCCGAGTGCTGGATTAATGGCGTGTGCCACCGCCGCTCGGCTAAGGCTACTTTTCAAACTGGAAACTAAACCTGAAGTTTCTCCCCATTCTTTTGATTCGAAGCTGGACTCCACTGGAAACGTTTTCTTTAATTTGCTTCAAAAACCTCATTTTACTGATAAAATAATAAAAAGAACCAGGGAGGAAAGTTGAGAATAACACTGGAGAATATAACTTCTCGAACTTTACTAAAATCATTGCTGTAACATCGTAGGAATAATAAATAACACTCTTATTTTTTTTTTGTTTTTTTTTTGTTGTTGTTTTTTTTTTTTTTTTTTTTTTTTGGTTTTTCGAGACAGGGTTTCTCTGTGGCTTTGGAGCCTGTCCTGGAACTAGCTCTTGTAGACCAGGCTGGTCTCGAACTCACAGAGATCCGCCTGCCTCTGCCTCCCGAGTGCTGGGATTAAAGGCGTGCGCCACCACCGCCCGGCAACACTCTTATTTTTAAGTAGATTATATTCCATGTTTTCTAATCCAGCTGGATAGAAAAACATTAAGATTATGAAGCACATTGTTGAGTGTGAAGAGATTAAACTCAACTTTTTTCATTGGTGAGTTTTTTTTTTAATTCCTTGTGAAATCTTTGTCGTATTCAGAATGATCTTATTATGTATAACATCAGGCAAGTTTTGCCAACTATCTAAACATGGCCATCTTAGATTATAAAATTATTATGCCAAGAGATTAAAAAATACAGTTAAAATACATGAATTTTCTATTATCTACTACCCACATATTTACCAAATTATTATGAGATATTTTCCAAAACGAACATGCACATAAATCTTGTAAATGCATCAGAAAGTTAAATTGTTAACACTAGATTTGATCTAATATTGTACTGTTATAATATAAAAAGTTAAAAGAATAAAAAGCTGTATGGACTCCATGTTAGGCAGTTAACCATTCCAAATACAAAATCTAAAATCCTAAGAATCTACTCAGTCTGAGCACAGTTAAGACTTATATTAAATTACCACAAAACAAATTACAAAAAATCAAAACACAGTATAGAATGAGAGGTTATGCTGGAGTGGCTCAGATGAAAATATAATTGTCTCCCAGTGAGCACACATGTTCACAGAGAAATATAAATCTGTATCACCTGCTGGCTCAGTTTTCATTATTATGAAACAGGAAATTTTAAGCACACCATTTATTCTACCTGTTGAAGTAAAATAAATGAAGGTGAGTTTATCCTGCCCACTCCCCTTCAGATTTACAAAATGGAAATAGGCAACTATGCCACATATAACTTCTGAAACCAGACTGATACTCAAACAAAACTATGCAAAATATCATATGTCATAGGAAGAAAAATAACATGCAACAAGTACAATAGCTAGTGATTTATGAGTGTTTGAACACTGTAGCTTTTCGAAAGTCAGAAGGAAATTAGACACATACATAGTTACAATATTTGTGGTAAGTTGTGTGATTCAATCACTTTAAGACAAGATCTCCTGAGTAAATTGGAAGCATGGGGAACTTGGGAGAGGGTTGAAGTGGAGGGCACAAACAGGGAAGGGAGCAGAGAGAAATGTAGAGGTCAATAAAAATCAATAAAAAAGAATCAGTTTTCATAACTACAAAATAAATTTAATAATATTCTCTACATAGCTTTACAAAAATAACATGTCATAATTGTAAAATAAAATTATCTCAGTCTTTAAGGATACATATTTGCTTACATCATTGTTATTGTCTGAGAAATATTTCAAGAGTAAATCCATGTATTTCTATTCCCACATAATACACCTTTTTGCAGTGCCTGTTGAAGCATTAGTTAATAAGTATGATTTTCTTTCTTCAGATTTGTACATGAAAAAGAAGCTGCTATTACTCACAGTACTTTTGTTGGTACCTGACCTAGAGTCACTTCTTTCTCCATCAACCCACACACATTTTGTTGTCATCTATACTCTATGCATAATCTTCACTTCTGATGTTTATGGAATAGATTTGGAGTTAATATTATAGTAGGCTCCCGACTTGTCTGAAGAAAATATTAGTAAATGAAACAAGAACATTGAACACCAGTTACTACTTGCAAAACAGTTCATGAGTTAGCTTATGTGCATGTGGGTAGAAACCAGCATCAGAAGCTATTACTAAGAATAGGGCCTATGGAAATCAATGGTAATTTTAGGTATAAATACCCTTTGAATTAGACTCAATATCTTTAATATCATGCATGTTTTAGGACAAAAGCATTATGTGAAATTGAAGGCGTGAGCATATACAAATAGAAAGATCAGCTAAGTTGTATTATAAACATGCAATTGATTATCAAAGTGGCTTCAAAAGGGCAAGGAAGGTACACTGTACACAGGAACAGGAAAATGTCTAAATAGAGATTTATAACCATCACATTACATATGCTTTTCTAGTTCCTACATTTGGAACAGTTAATATTCTATTGGGAGCACAAAGGTCTTTGCGCCCACAAATATTCAAGTAAACCAGGAATGTTAATACAGATGTGTCCCCTCAAAAGAGGAAATAGCTTTTTTTTCCATCAAGAAAGCTGGGCATTGGGGGTGATGAGCAGCTCAGTGATCTTATTGTCTATTGGACCAGGACACATCAAGCTTGCACAACTAGAAACAGAGGAGGTTAGGTAGTCAAAATCTTCACATTATTTTAGTCATGTATTTTAGTCATGGTCTCCCCTGTTTCTGTAACCAGGACTAGAGGTGGCTCATAGCCCAAATGACCTCTTTACTATCTATATGACCAAGACCAGGCCAGATCTTTCCTTAGTCCTGTAAGCTAACACAGGTAACATATCTTCAGCAACCATCTTAGAATAAATGAACCCCACATTGAGTTTTTATATAATTATGCTTCCTTGTTCACTGGCAATTGTATTATACCAGGAAAATAATTTCCAGATTACACTGTGTTTAAATATGTTGGTAATAAACTGTCCAGCATCAAGTTTCCAATTTTTGATAGTCTAAGTCAGGCAGAACTGAGTTTCCATTTTCAGCTCTTTGTAGATTTTTACCCTGCCTGCCATGACACCTGAAGGGACCCCCTCAATAACTTTCCAAAATAAAATTCTTTTGGCAAAACAAAAATTACTTTGGCTAATAGTTACTGGCAAATAATTATTAAATAACAACCTATCAGAGATACCATTTACAATGCTGTCCCAGTGGTCTAGGAGAGGGCCCATGAGCAAAGTGCCTCTTGCAGATACAAGAATACCTGATTTGATGCCCAGAATATGTAAAGAGCCAAGCACAGTAATGCATACTGTATCTCAGCAATGGAAATGCAGAGGCAGAGGCAGAACAATCCCTGAGGCTCACTGACTACCCAGTCTCATCTAAACAGGGTAGATGTGACTCTGGATATATCTCAAGAAAAACCAAAAAAGGAATTTGACAAGATTGGATATTGTAGAAAGCACAAAAACATATTAAGATCATAGGAGATAATTGCTGAATCAAATTTATGAGAAATGTTTTTAGAAATTTATTTTCTGGATGTATAAAGCTAAGTGTCTGCAACTAAATGGCATTGGAATGCAGAGGCAAAGGCAGTGATAACTTGATTCCTGGTTTAGAACTCTTCCACGCTTAGCTAGTATGAAATAAACTGCAATAGAAAAAGTTAGAGGAAAGAATGCTTACTCTTAACTACGCTATTGATATGTTTATTTGTTGTAATTTTTGGCTTCTCTCACACTATAAGGAAAAATGTGCCTCCTTGTCCAGTTTGAATTTGTTTCATGGATGTTTGTGGGTTGGTTTACAATTCTAAAATAATTATTTAAAATGCTTTGTTTTTATCTTTATCAAGGGAAGTTTGCTTAAGGCCATAGGAGGACTTCCTCTTTTCATACCGTTCTCTTTGTAGCACTAATAAAATATCTTATCTTTTGAGTTTGTTACCAAAACTTTTATTCAACACTTTTCCCTTTTTATATATAAATTTAGAATGATAATATCATGAAAATCTACAAAAGAAGTAAGGATATTTCTATGAAGTTTCATTGGAAAATACATTGGAAATTGCATAAGGTGGAAGACAAATTTAACTTTGATCCTGTCAGCCACAAGTGAGAGAGGAAAAAGTATGGTTCACAGTATTGAGAGGTTTAAAGGAATAACAAGAGGAAACATGAGAAGGGAGAGATGAGGAGAAGATGGGGGCCAAGGGTGATCAGCCACTCCTAACCTGAGGTCCTTCCCATTTAGCTCATTCTGTAATAGACCTTTACAAACACTCTGCATGAGAGTTCTGACATTTTCCTGAATGTGATAGAATGTGTGTGTGGGCATATTTATTAAGGTTTTTGTTCAATGCGGGGAGATGTTAACATGAAATTACACAAATAGAAGTATGGAGTGGATCTAAATAGCACAGCATTCAACAATTAATGAAAACAGAAGCCAAAAATTTGAAAAAGAGCAAAGAGGGGTATATGGAAAGTTTGGAGGAAGGGGGAAAGAGAAGGATGCTCTAATTATATTATAATCTCGAAAACTAATAGACATATAAAAATAGACAGGTTCTTAAGTAACGTTAGTTGGACATCCTTTAGTACAAACAGAAACTATTTTAGAATAAGGCTCTTGTAAGGTTTTGAGGTTCAAATGATTTCAAAACTATCTGAAGTTATTTATTTGGATATTAAGGCAAGAGTTAAATGTTTTAAAGACAGCTCTATAAAAAAGAGTATGATGGAGAAGGACAGGAAACATGCTTACTAAGAAAATAATTTAATTTACATATGTTTTATCTGATTTTTAAACAGAATCAGATTTCCAAAAAGTATGAACTCTACATAGAGCACATTTTAGCTGCTTAAACCTTTGCTTTTTATAAAAGTACAATATGATGCTGCAGTGGAAATGTAGGTGATGTGTCAATGGTGGGGATGGGGTGTAACATTTTATATGGCACTAATGCTTTAGTCAGAGTACTGTATTTTAAGGAATAAAGTTCAGTTGTGGTGTGGGAAATCCTTCTGTATATGTGTTGCTTTTATTGGTTAGTGAATGAAGAAACTGCTTTTGCCTGTGACAGGTCAAAATAGAGGTAAGTGGGAAAACTAAACTGAATCCTGGGAGAAAGTATGTGCAGTCAGTGAGATACCACGTAACCGACTCCGGAGACAGATGCGCCAACACATGCCAGTAGCCCACGAGCTCATATTGATACACAGATTAGTGGAGATGGGTTAGTTTAGGATATAAGAGCTAGCTAGAAATAGTCTAAAGCTTTTAGCCAAACAGTATTGCAAATAATAATGGCTTCTGTATGATTATTTCGAGGCAGGGTGGTCGAGAAATGAGCTAGCAGCCTCTGCCAACACAGCTGAGAACATAGAAATCTTGAGCATAGAAAGCAAGCAAGCAAGGTGACTGGGAAAAGTAATTGGACAAAATCTCACTGACAAAAAGAGAACAGAATGGAGGGAAGCTGTGAGTGTCATAATCCAAGAAAAAGGTCTTCACTTCCTTTTTATTTAACATACATGCGCTGGAGTGTCTTCACTCCCCTGTGCTGCTTCTAGGCATTTGGAGTTATCTACAGAGCAAAGTAGGCAGAGGAGAAAAATGGCTAAGCATATGCCATGTGGCAGGAAATTAAAGAATGATGGTGAGAATTAACATGAAAGATGACAGGAGATGGTGCTTTCTAGCTTTGTATAGTTGCAAGCTTTAAATTGTCCCTAAGACCTTCACCACAGTGAAAGTGCAAACAAGTCTCTTATGTTCTAAGATTACATAGGATCCCCAAGGATATGTCCGGGAAGGAAGATGCTCCTGAGGCCACTACCTTTTCATCTTTTCTTGTTTAATCTTTTGCTTTGCTTTGTTTGAGACAGAGCCCAAGCTATTCTAGAAACACTATGTTACCTAGAAGGGCAATCCCTCTGTCTCAGCCTCCCCAGTGAAGAGATTAGAGGTGTGAATCACCATTGATGGAGGACTCCCATTGGCTAATAAAGAAACTGCCTGGCCCATTTGATTGGCCAGCCCTTAGGTGGGTGGAGTAGACAGAACAGGAAGAAGGAAGTGAAATAGATGGCTCAGGCAGATTCCACACCTCTCCTAAGTTAGTCAGACCACCGTGCATCTCCTCAGGGAGACAGATGCAATAAAGCCAGCCACCAGGTCGGAAGTGCTGAATCTTTCCTGGTAAGACACCATTCATGGTGTTACACAGATTATTAGATATGGGTTAGTCAAGATGTGAGGAAGAGGCTGAAGTTAATGGGCCAGGCAGTGTTTAAAAAAATACAGTTTGTGTGTTGTTATTTTGGGGCATAAGCTAGCTGGTGGCCGGGAGCTGGGCAGGATGAAAAGCAGGCCCGCAGCTCACACTACACACCATGACAGCCACCATCATTCTCATGGAGCCTGATCTTCAGAAGATTCTTGATCAGAATGGCCTTCAGGTTAAGTAAGGGTGGCATGAAAGTGGTAAGTAGATCACCACGTGACTTCCCAGAGAAACAAAGGTGACTGTATACATTTTAGTATTTCAGAAATAGACTCATGTGATGATTTTGCGAACTGGAAAATCCAGCATCTTCAGGATGAGCAGCAAGTAAGACAAACATGAATGTCAAAGATTTCTATTGATCTCATTTAAAATCACATTCACAAACCATCCATAAATTTAATGCTATCATGTCCCAGAAAATTGCTAGTGCAAAGGGATCTCCAAAGGTACTTTAGAGGATTATTTAACATGCCCACCAGGATGTAATGTAGTTCACACAACTTATCTCAGCAGCTCTACATAAGCCAACACTTCTACTTTATATTTTAAGGGGAAAAAATCTCACATTCACCATTCTGAATTCGTTTCTTTTCTCTTTTATAATATAATGTGGAGAAACACATTCAGCATTGAAAGTTGTGAAGTATCCAAAAATAGTCAATCTGGTTCTCCTTATAAACACTTGAAATATAGCCATTTAAACATTTGCTTAACTTGTACTTATTTGCAGAGTTAAGTGCTCAGCGAGCCATAAAAGAGTCAGGGTGACATCAATCTATAGATTTATTATTGCCATTAATATGTAGCTTGGGGAGGGTGCCCAGAGCATTAGTTCTGAGTTATATATAGATTTCTAATTGCATCAATAACTGTAGTATGTTTTACTAGTCCACTCTATAAAACACACAAAATCATTGGAGGTAGTTTAAAAGGAACATTTTCAGTATGCCATTTGGAAAAATAATCAGTTTCATCAGTGATGTTTGCTTTTTAATTTTTAAAAGATCTTATTTTTAGTTGTGTATGTGTGTGTGTGTGTGAATGTGGGGTGTAAAATGAGTATAGCCAATGAAAGCCAGAAGGTCATCTCTGATTTCTCTGGAGTGTGAATTATAGGCAGTTGTGCACCCACCAATATGGGTTCTGGGAGTCCTCTGCAAAAGCAGTATACACTTTTAACCCCTGAACTACTTCTCTGGACCCTTTTGTATGATTTTAAGGTATTTAGGTTATGTATATGTGTGTTTGCTTGTGTGAGTTTGTGAGCACCATGTGCATGCATGAGCAAACACAGGCACTGGATCTCCTAGAACTAGAGTTACACACTGCTGTGATCCCCTGAAACTAGGGTTCTAGACTGCTGTGAACAGCAACAGTGGTGTTGGGAACTGAAACTGAGTCCTCTTCAAAAACAGTCAGGGTTATCTCTCCAGCCTCAACTTTCTAAAAACATTTGTAAATATCTCTCTTCTGAGTTAGGTTGTGTGGCTGGCAGCATCTCTACTAACTTTAAAGAAAGTCATTGGTGCTCAGTCCGGTACACCAATGTGTGGCTCTGTCTCTATTTTCATCCATCGCCAGATGAAGGTTCTATGGTGATATGCAAGATATTCATCAGTATGACTATAGGATCTGGCCTTTTCCTGATCCCTCTCCTCAGCTGCCCAAGGAACTAGCTGGGGGCATCTCCCTGGATACCTAGGAACCCCTCTAGAGTCAAGTCTCTTGCCAACCCTAAAATGGCTCCCTTAGTTAAGATATATACTTCCCGGCTCCCATATCCACCCTTCCTGTATCCCAACCATCCCATTCATCCACGCTCTCCCCATCCTCCCCTTCACACTTTTCCCTCCCCATCTCCCTATGAGGAGCAGAAGGAGGGAGAACATGAGCAAGGAAGTCAGGACTGCAAGGGGTGCTCCCACCCACTGAGTTGGTGGGGCTGATCTAATCGGAGCTCACCAAGGCCAGCTGGACTGGGACTGAAAAAGCACAGGATAAAACCGGACTCCCTGAACATGGCAGACAATGAGGGCTGCTGAGAAACCAAGGACAATGGCACTGGATTTGGCTCCTACTACATATTCTGTCTTTGGGGGGGGGGGGAGAGCGGGGGAGGGGAGGCTAGCCTGATTGGATGCTCACCTTCCTAGACCTGGATGGAGGGGGGAGGAACTTGGACTTCCCATAGGGCAGGGAACCCTAATTGCTCTTCGAACAAGAGAGGGAGGGGGAGTGGAGGGGGGAAGGGGAGGTAAATGGGAGGCGGGGAGGAGGTAGAAATTTTTAATAAAGAAAATTAAAAAAAGAAAGTCATTTGGATAGAACAGTTACTCTTCTATGGGCATTACAAACACTGACGTCTAATTTCCAGAGGTTGGGACATTATCTTCAGTTCCTTTTGAGCATAATTTAAAATGTGTAAAGGAGCCGATGTTTAGAATGGCACCATTAGTGAAAAATGGTATTGTAATTGTTTTCATAGGCAGAGATAACAGGGAATTAGGAAAGATTATAACACATAAAGTCTTTTGGTAGTCCAGTGAACTGCACAGACAGAAAGAAAAAAAACGTGCATTTTAAAACTATTCAGCAAGGAAAGGATATTAAATGAGTAAATCTTTACAACCAGCTAGTGCAAAGGGATCTCCAAAGGTACTTTAGAGGATTATTTAACATGCCCAGGATGTAATGTAGTACAATTATTTGTAGTGGTTCTATGCTGTTTTCTTTTCTTTCTTCCTTCCTTCCTTCCTTCCTTCCTTCTTTCTTTCTTTCTTTCTTTCTTTCTTCCTTTCTGTTTTAATGAAGCTGCTATAACAAGTCGCAACTTTTGTATAAAAAGTTAACACCGGGGATTTTAAGAAAGGAAATCACTCAGCTATTTTGCTAATATAGATTCTGCGTTTTTGCATCATTTCAAGATTTCCAAACAGTGAGCAGTCTTATAGCATACTAAAGGCTTTTGAGTGCCACATAAAAGTCATCAAGAGCCCAGTAGCACAGACTTTATTTTCTAAAATATCTTTTGAAGAAGAGTTGCTCTCCTTGATACAGTACCAAGGTTTGCTCTCTAAATTTTAACTTCAAAAGTGGATTTTTCACTTCTCTTTGGCCATATGCATGCTTCTGAGATATAATATTTATAGAAGTATTTTTACTATGACAAGGGTCTAATTTATCAATCAGGGAAATCTTTATATAAAAATATAAAATAGAAATATTGGCTGAGTAAATTTAAAATACATTGAGATGTGTACTTGTCCAATTTTGTTGGCTTAGTTATATATAAAAGGAGTGAAATCTTGTATTTCATGCAAGACATAATTTATCCTGATAGGATTGATTGATGTATCATTCTTGTACTCTTCACTTCCAATCACCTAGTTATCTATAACTCAATCAATACTCAACAGCACAGCACTTGAAAGTAAGGGATGGTGCTAGACAGGTGAAAATGTTCTCAATCTTTTCAAAGCCAAAGAATGATGATTGACATCTGTGGTAGTGATATAGCAAAACAGAACAAAATGGAATTTCAATAAATGAAAAGTAAATTATATTTTGTTATTCAATCCAAGAACAGATATTTTATACTGATTTCTACGCATATGTCACAATTAGTGACTACTTGTATCATGAATGATTCAGGATAATTTTTAATGTATTATTAAGCATATGCTACTATTTTTGCATATACCTGAGAAAAGCAATGGTTTGGCTCACATATATAGATACCTTTAATGCATGTTAATGTTTTTTAATCAATGAGAAGCTTAGAATTTTATTTTTGCATCCATTTGTACATACATTTAATTTGTTTAGAAACTATGTGCATAGTGTAATAATTGTTGTGTAAGCTTATCAATAATTGATTAGACACATGCATAGAGTACCAAATAATATTTTTTAAAAAGCAGCAGTGCTCCTAATCTGGCCATAGTGATGCATAATCTAAGTATTTAGGAATCATAGGTAGGAGGAGTGTCATTCACTGAACACTAACACCAACTACAGTGAATTCTAAGCTAGTCAGAGCTACATAGTGAGACCCGGTTAATCAAAGAAACTCATGCACTTAAAGCCAATGTTCCTATTGGTAAAATCCTCTTCATGTTTAGTGTCTGAGCGCCATCTAATTAAAAATTACCCCTGGTTTGTATCCTATGAAGTGAAGAACTAAGTAAGACATGGAAAAGCAAAAAACATAAGAAGACATAAAAACCAAATAATGACATGAAGATTAACAGCATAGTTTATTTTGACAGGTACATGTTTTAATTGAGTGTTCAAAGTCATGTGAATTATCCATTTGTGGGATTTTTCTTGTACAAGTATGGGGACAACTGGATAGGCATATGAAGGAAGGAAGGGGTGCTGATGGAGTACATGTTAAAATTTATGAATCACAAATTGACCATGAAATATACCTTGAAACATATGGAAAAAGACATTAAAAGAGGCAGTGTCCAAATCATTTTAAAGAATTTTATTTGGAATATTCCATTTGTACATCATACTTTGTATTTTAAGTAAAATCAACATTTACTTATAATGAAAATTAAAAATGGTTATAATTTCATCTAATGATTAGAATGGTAATTTTCATGAATTTTTGTTTCCCATTCTCAATTACATAGCGAACAAAGTTCTGTATACCTTCATAACAAAATATAATAAGTCAAATGTCACACAGGTTTGTTCACAGGCCAATTTGATGGGAAGGCTCTTGACTCTAGCTTGGGTAAAGGTGAAATTAAAACTAGCCAACACAAGGATGCCAGATGCCATAGGACAGAAACAATATCAAAATCAGAAGGAAAAAGAAGAACATCTAAAGACGTTTACTTGCACTATCAGATGACCAAAATTAAGTGAATTATACCCAAGAGTTGCCCAGGATGTAGAGGCCCGGCTTCTTTATGCAGTACATTAGTTACAGATATAATACAGCACTTGGGAAGTATGAAATAAAAATGAACAGGCATGACAACCCAGCATTTCCTTCCCTAAGATTTATCCGATCATTGTAAGAACGTCACAGGGAATATAATCTATATTAGAAATAAATAATTTGACACATCAATGTAAAATAATGTCCAAATAGCTAAATAAATATGGGACACAAAAATAACTGAAATATGTAGGCAAACTTTTAAAATGAATGTAACTATCTGTAAATTAGAGGAAATTGGAAATATAGTACTGAAAGAAGAATCCAGAAGATTTTTAACACTTCTATTAGTTAAATAAGGGAGAGCTGAAAATGAAGGTTTATGTAACGGGGTTAGGAAGAGGAAAATAGAAAGACCAACAGAAAAAAAGAATGCAGAAGGGAACATGTTTGGATTAATGATGCTTCAGAAATAAATCATTTTGTTAATCTTTCTAAAACTACAACACTCGTGCAGGAACATTATATAATTCTAAATGCAAACAAGATATTTGTATAATTATCTTTTGTATGGTGTTTCCTAGGATGAAACAAATAACTCAGAAATTGGGCCCTGTAAATTTCACTTACTTTATGAGTCATAGGAAGCCTCCTTCCAGGATGGAACATTTCAATTGACATTGCGACATGATGTCATTTGTGTCCTTCACATATCGTGAATATACCTTTGACTTAAGATTCTCTACCAAAACATATAAACCTATTGAGCATAAGGAACCATATTTGTATTCTACTAAACAGATAAATTAAATATTTGTGGCTTTTCCTAAAGATGTATATTTAGATTGTTTAAATTTTGTATCTACTAAAAAAAAGCCACAAACTTGTAAAACACAAATATACCTTTCTTACAAACTGTCTTACTTATAGAAGTTTAACTACAGAATAAGTACCTAAACAGAGTGATGAATTAAAGATTATATAAATTTTAATTATCTGTTGTTACCTCCAGATTAAAAATGATTTCATTTAAAAATTAAACACCTAGAGTTTCTATTTTTAATGTTTACATATTTGAGTCATATTAAATTTATTTTAATCTGAAGGAATTAGTGATGATATAATTTTAATGAATCTGTTATCTTGGAAACAGGTACGAAAGCATCATTTCCTCACATTTCCTACTTGCCAGTTTTTCCTAGGATGTTCAGTCTTTCATTGATTTTCATTCCTCTTAATAACATAAAACTTACATTCATGCTACAGTGTTGTATTTTAAACTGTAGCTTTTCTTAATGTCTTTCTTCGATATTTCCTTTGATATTTTCAAGTGGCAGTTTCAAAAAAATAAGTTATAATTTTGTCACGTTTAAGGAAGTTTGTCATAGTAGTTTATGTGGCTAAAACTTTGTTTATTAGTCACACATTGAAGTATGAACATATTAATTATTTTAACACAACAGGGTAGAAACAAATCACATTGTCTTTTTAAAATTTTCTTCTTATGAGCATTGTATTTTCTAAACAAGCTCTTCTACATTTTATTATCTTTTAATTACATCAGTGAATGGTTTTACTAATTGTATTTCTAAGTTTATTATTTTTAAATAGTAATTAAAATATATTTTTTTCTTCTCTTCCCTTTTTGCCCTTGAACAATACCTTCAACCTGCTGAGTTTATTTAGTGTTACTTAGCTTTCATGACTGACCACTTGGTTTTAGATAATGAATTAGGAAGCTCTGTCCTAGGAAAGACTATTTCTCCTCCTCTCACCATTCCTTGGTTGTCTGTAGATCTTGTCTATGGGTAGGGATCTGTGAGATTCCTCCCTTCCACATTTGCATATGTTTGTGTTGTCATTATTCAGGTCTTGTTAAAGCAGGCTGAAGTAGCAGGTGATTTCTAGGATATACTACATATGAAAGCTAATACTTTTCCATAATAATTTGTCAAAATTATTTTGCCAGATATTTCTATATTTGAAATTTCTAGTCATATACTCATGTTATATACAGCAAGAATAATAATTCACACTTTCACTTCGATTTTGACTTTCATTAATACTTTCTCTTGACAATTTGCATTCGTGAGAAATTTTCTAATAATACTGAGTAATAATGGGGATAACAACTCACTATCTATGTCTGTAGAATTTACTGCTGACAAAATGCAAGAGTTTGAAACAAAAACAATATTTTTCTTCTACATTTCTTTGCTCATTGTTATGTATCTTGGAAGTTCTTCTGCTTATTTTATTTAGGGTTATTCTTCTAGATGAAATACTCACTGTTAAGTTTATCTTGTTTTCATACCCTGCCACAACATTCTATGTTCTTGTTCTTACAATGTACTTTTTCTATAACATACTGAGATTTTCAGCACTGAAATTCTAAAGTGTATAGTTAATCCCAACACTTGAGAGGCAGAGGCAGGTGGATCTCTGTGAGTTCTAGACCACCCCGGGCTATATAATATGTTCCAGGACAACCAGAGCTACACAGTGAGACCATGTCTCAAACAAAACGAAACAAAACAAAAGGATGCAGAGAAAAAACAAAAATGCCCCAAATTTTTTTAAGTCTTGAAACAAGATATGGCTAAATTATTTCTGCTACCTCTCCTTGTAAAATCTTACATTAGCTCTCAGAATAATTTTCAAAGAACAGGAAAACTTTATTCCCTGAATGAAAGTGATAAAGACATGCTTAGACTTAACTGTTCAACACACCTGTAACTATCTGGACATGGCTCAGTTACCATCCACAGTTTTTTATGGTGTTAGTTTGAGCCTCATGGTGGCAAATTGGAAAGTTAAAGAGGTTTTAAGGGTTGAGCCCAGTAAGGGGTTCTTTGCACCACTGGAGAAGCACCATCAAAAGATATAAAGATGCTTCTCATTGGATCCTTGTTAATTCTCTCAAGAACTGTGCTATAAAAGCTTGAGTCTGACTTACAGATGATACAAGACCAATGACAGACATTAAGACATTAAGAAAATGTTATTTGTGGTCAGAGTCAGAGTAGGCACAGTAGTGAATCCTGGGACTAGAACTGAGCCTTACTCCCTATGAGTGTTTTTTTTTTATGCCTGTGGCTGTGGTCAAAGGAGATGTGAGGCTTATAATATTCTTATCTCTCTTCCTTCCAGAGCATGTGTACAATTTTTAAGCTATATAACTTTTCTATGTATATTCCTGAAGACCTATAATTCTTCCTCTCTTAGAAGCCATTTATTACCTGTAGCTCTTCAAGTAGGGGTGGGACCCTGTGAGATTTCCTTGGTCCTAGATGGAATGTCAACCATTATTGTCTCTGTGAAGGTCATATTTAGGGCATTGTTACAATGTTATAGGTGCAGTGTCCCTGTTACTTACAGAAGAGTTCCAGAGAAGACAGACATGTTTTGGACTTGGGGCTTGTACAATTTCTCTAGTCCCAAGTGGCAGTCCATAAACACTCATAAATATGAGCAGCACTAAATTGACTCAGTGATAATAATGATGACATGAACTTCAGATGGAATGGATAAGGCACTGGAGGAGTGGTGGGGTTGGGGTAATGTGGGATGGAAATAATTAAGAGTGAGTACTCATGTATGAAATTCTGAAAACTAATAATAAAAATAAATGTGTAAAGAATTCTTAGCAGCCATGCTCTCTGGCAGGGGCACAGCCTCTCAGCTATGGTGCAGCGCTAACCTAGAGCCTCATGGGGCTCCTTGGTTCCTTCTCTAGTCTGAAGGAGTTGAAATGTGTTCTCCCTATCCATTATAGTTATTAAAGAGTTCATCTGTAAACCCACCTGGAGACATCTGTTATTTTTATATGTTGAACTGTCTGAACATTTTCCTCTTCCGTCTTCCAGTTACTACTCTGTTGATTTGTTTTAAATTTCAACCTGGATTGATTTGGTTTTTAATTTCCCTAGGAAATTACACACTTCACAGTTTGTTTTTTAAACATGTAGGGACCTAAAGGGGAAAATTGTTCAAATCCCTCCATTCTTGATAAATTTACTCATTCCAAAGTATAGTTTGGTGTATTTTGGCTTCATCCAAATTTTGGTCAGATAAGGATGCAGACTGAACTAGATAAAACCTAAAAAGAATTTCATCAATTGTGACTTCATCAAATAGTAAAAACAGCCTAGGAATAAATGTTCTTTGGGAATGTTTGACTTCAAGCATAGTATACTACTTCCCAAAAAAACTCAATAGGCCCACTTTTTCCTCTGGCACTAAAAGAGATTTGCGTTTTCTTGAACAATGGATGAAATCCAGGCTTGCTAGCTGAGGCCATGCCTTATGAAAAGTTGGTGTATTTAAGTGTGAAAGTAACCATTCATGCCGCATGTCAAAGAGCTTACAGTATAGAACACAGAAGTGGGACCGAGTCAGTTACCAGATAGTCAGTTCTTAACTCCACTCAGCTCCCATCAGGGCATATTCATAGAGAAGAATGGGGTGTGGCTTGTGGAAGCCCTTCAGAGCTACTGAAAGCAGAACTTATATAAGATCTGAAGAGAAATCTACACTCGAACTCTGTTTTCTTTCGTTGGTACCAAGCCCACCCATTTCTGCACATATTCTTTAAACTTTGTCAAGGCTATAGTCACTTCTTTATTTCATTAAAGACTATGTTTTCTCTGTTATTTGGATTTGTGTTCTGGTTTTTCTCGTGGCATTTTTAGAAGACAAATTGAATTAAAGCACTTTGCTCTCTCACATTTAATCTAAAATCAAGTTTCTTATTCAATTTTGTCATTTCTATTTTAGGATTATCCAAAATATTTTTAACAACAAATTGCATCTTAGTAAGCTAAATAGTTGAATAGAATAACCTGTTTTCATCCCAATAATTAATTTTTCAGTTGATTTAGCTTAAGATTTACTTTTAAACATATCAGCTTCACAATACATATAATCTAATATAATATGGATGTTAGGTTTTGTAGATACTTTAGAATTCTGTCTTTAAAGTTATAAATTTCAATTTTGGTATTTTATTTCAAAAGTCATAACAATATGTAATGTGTTGGATTTATTATTCACTAAAATGAGTGTGGTGATTTAACTATATTAATTAAATAAGAAAAGTATGAGAAACTGAGAGTTCAAACATGTACATCTGTTCTCAAGCCTATACATGCCAAATCTATTGCTGGTTTTATTTAAATCACTGTGGAGCAAACTCTTCCTTCTGTCATATGTACTCATCCTGAGTTTCCCAATTAATTTCTATATTTACTTATATTTATAACAAGGGAAGGATTTGATTATAAGAGGAAGAGATTTTTTTTAATATTCTCTCAAAAGTATATTCATTTCACCTATCATTTCTCATTATTCTCTTAGGACATTTCTCTTTTCATTTCTTCATTCAGCTGTATGTGTAAGCAAGAACTTAACATTTGCCAAAATCTGTGCTCATTTTCTGGAAACATAATATTGAGCAAGATGAATACTGCCTGTCCCTGCATCTCACTAGAAATATGGCAAGAAAGTTATTTTAAAAGTGAACTGAAAAGTATAATGTACTTTGACAAATGCTAACATAGAAAAGGCACCATGGCTAAGATACCAGAAAAAGCTCAGACACCCCAACTTAGAGAGTAAGAGACAATAAAAATGAGTATTTGTGGGTGTGGCATCATCTTTCCATGTTAACTCTCTATTACGGCCCTACGCTTCGAAGGGCCTCTTGCCTGCCAGGGCACTTGGTACTTTATTTAGGAGGTTTGAACAGTCTTTGAATTTAGAAGACAGAAAGCCATTTTTCTCATTGTTTGTAGACATTAGTATAATTACTTCTCCCATGAAGTTTGATTACTATAAAGAGATAAATCACTGGAATCAGCCAAAAACAAATCAATAGAACATATTGAAATGAAAAAATAATCCTTGTGTTCTCAGGTATCTGAGCTTAAAGGCTCATGACTGTAAATTCAGAATTTTAAGTTTGAAGATTCATGACTGTACATACAAGATTCCACCAACTCTTTACTTATTGAAGAAAAATTGACCTGTTTTATTCCAACAATATTAAAATTATAGACTACCTTCCAAATAACATTTACAGCTTTATAGCTTTTTCTGGACTTTCTATTGACAAAAAAGAAAATTCAAATTTTTCAGTTTATTAAAATAAATTTCAAAATATATGAGGGTCATGTGAAATAAAATGATTATTGTAAGCTTAAACATGAAAATAATTTTTCTTCATCTATTTTGGCTTAACCATCAGATAATACTCTAAAATATCTTAAATTAAAAAAAACTACTAACAATCATTGTAGACAATCATACTTTAATTGTCTATTAATTGAGATCATTCAAGCCAATTTACATGTCTCACACGTGTACTTTTAAATAATGCCATTGAGATATTAGACATTGTCCATGTAATAAGTTTCTAGATAAATATTTCTTGACACTATGAGAAAGATGTTGGTAAATAAATTACTGACATTGAAATAAAGAAATAGTATACAATGGGATATTTTCACCAACACATCTACTGTATATGATATGTTACATCTCAAAGGCTGTAACTCTATAAAGGCTGTAAAGCTCTATAATTAAAACACATTTTTTTCTGAAAGATTTTTGATTTCTTACATTGATATAATCAACCAAAATTTTACTTCACCCAGATATCTGGACCTAGGACCTTGAAAATTGACTGTATGTTTGTAACTTTCCTACTTCATAGGATTATTCCCTTGTCGTGGTTTGAATAGTGATACCCCAACTGGTAGTCTCACATGTTTGAATTCTTGAGCAGTAGGAAGTGGCATTATTGGGAAGTTTGGCCTTGGTGATGTAGGTGTGGCCTTATTGGAGGAATTGTGTCAGTAGGGGTGGACTTTGAGGACTGAAACCCACCAGCTACACCCAGTGCGGCACACAGTTTCCTAATGCTACCTGATCTAGCTAGTCTTCTCCAGTACCATGTCTACCTGCATGTCACCATCATTATGATAATAGACTTCACCTCTGAAACTGTAGTTCATCCCCAATTAAGGGTTTTCCTTTATAAGAATTGCCATGGTCATTGTGTCTCTTCACAGCAGTATAAACCCAACACATCTCAACAAAGATACAGTGTTGATAGAAAGGATAATAGAAAAACTGCTTGACTGAATGGACAAGGCATGGGTGGGAAGTAACAAAATGGTGATATGTGTAAAGATTTGAAATATTATCTCCTAAATATTCAAATTAGGAATCTGAATATGTAGGAGATAAAACATGGCAGGTGAGGAATCCAGTGAGAATCCTCATGGTTTTTTTTTGTTTGTTTGTTTCAATGAGAAAATCCTGAAAGGAGACTAAAGGGAAGCAATCCATAGGGTAGATACTCAAGAGAAAGGATCTATGACCTTTTGTGCACACTTCATGCAAAGTTGAGATCCTAATAGACATTGAAGCACATCCCTTAGATACAAAGGAGACATTTCGGCGATAGGGAAAAAAATGGCTATAATAAGTTTTCCATCAAGATGTTGAGAAAGTAACTAACAAAGGGGATGTGTTTTCAGGGAATCAGAATGTAAGTAGTTACTGAAACTGATAATGGATGGTGGGAAAATGGAAATTTTAGTAGCATCAAAAAGGTTTGGAAAAAGCATGATTTAAGAGGAATTATTGACTGTTTTACAAGGACATACAACAAGGTTACTGAGCAAGGCTGAGGAGCCCATTAAGTTCTGGAGATATTAATTTATAGTGAGCCCATGAGATCCCAGGTGGTCACTTCTAGCACTTTCTTGACTACTCAAGTTTAAGTGCAGACAATTTATTGTTAGACTTATTTCCAGAATTGAGATTCTGCCAAATAGGTACCTCTAAAAGAGAGTCAAGGAAGTTTACATTGAAAAGAGAATGTTTAAAAGAAGGACCTACTTAATCTAGGTTGCAGAGCAAGAAAAAAATTAAAATCACCAAGGCAGTGAAATAAAAAAAAATAACAGACTAGAATTTGATGGTAACAAAATGATCATGATGATATTTAACAAACAAAATAGCAGAAAAATGATAATGTAGCTAGCTGAGAGAAAAGGAGAACTGGGAGGTTCAAAGGGGATAAAATCTGATGACTCTGAAAATCTGGTCTGGAGTTAGATGGGAAGTCAAGGAGATCGGCCATGCTGCCATCCTGGCATCCTGGAATTCTGGCATTCGTCTAGCAACAGCTACTGTTTAAAGATAGAAGAGCATTAAGTCTATTCAAATTGATATAAGGAGCACAAAAGGTATAAAAGAGGACACATATTAAGGAGCAGGTACAGCTGATCACAACCAATATCACCTTTATTCTCTACAAAATTCAAATTTTGTTCTAGATAGTGATACAATTATTAAAATATATTTTATTTTGTAGCATTCCTTTCAGGATATTTTACATGACAGTAACTAGATCTTCAAAAATGGAGTAGAAGGTAACAGTCAGATGCTGACATACTCAGTTGGAAGAATGGTGACTAATGTGTGCCATGATTATCATTAATGAATAAAGAAACTGCCTTGGACTGTTGATAGGGCAGAACTTAGGTAGACAGAGAGGACTAGACTGAATGGTGGGAGAAAGAAGGAAGGTGGAGAGGGAGACACCATGGAGCCACCAGAGATAGATGTGTTGAAACTTTGCTGGTAGGCCAAGACCTTGTGATGTTTCACAGATTAATGGAGATGGGTTAAATTAAGATGTAAGAGTTAGCCAATAAGAAGCTAGAGCTATATCCCAACCATTGGATAGAGAAAATGACAGAGCCCCACATAGAAGCTCCGGATTGAGCTCCCAAGGTCCTGATGAAGAGCAAAAGGAGGGAGATCATGAGCAAGGAAGTCAGGACCGTGAGGAGTGCATGTACCCATTGAGACGGAGGGACAGATCTAACGGGAGACCACCAAGTCCAGTCGGAATGGGACTGATGGAACAGGGGACCAAACCGGACTCTCTGAATGCGGCTGACGGTGGAGGAGGACTGAGAAACCAAGGACAATGGCAATGAGCATGAACTCTACAGCATGGACGGGCTCACTGTGAGCCTTGTCAGTTTGGTTGCTCACCTTCCTGGAGTTATGGGGAGCTGGGAGGACCTTGGACTTAACATAGTGAAGGGAACCCTGATAGCTCTTTGGCTTGGAGAGGGGTGGAGTGGGGGTATGGGTGGAAGGGAGGGGAGGGAAGGGGGAGGAGGAGGGGAGGAGATGGAAATTTTTAATAAAAAATGAGAAAAAAAGAAGCTAGAGCTAAGGGATCAAACAGTAAATTATTAATACAGTTCCTGTGTGATTATTTTGGACCTAAGGTAGCCAGGCAGACAGGACAAACAAGCAGACCCTCTTTCTACAGGTGACATTTCTGTCATTCATCACCTTTTCCTGGTCCTCAATGTTGACACAATAACTGGAGCTCAAGATCCAAAGTGGACCCACAGGTGAACATAAAGGATAATACTAAAAAGTAGGACCTGGATGCTCAACGATACCTTGGCGTTGCCATACTCCTCTGACGTCCTACTTCCAGATACTTTATGTGGGAACAAAATGCCTTTCTGGATTTAGCCACTGTTTACATAGTTTTGATTATTTGTTTGTTTCTCTTAAATTCACTCAGTTAGTATGTGAATTCAAGTTACATTTAAAAGAATATTTTTTCAAGTGAGGTACTTTAAGAGCAAGGAAGTAAGCTACTGCCTGTAATGATTGTAAAAAGTCCTTGTTGATTATAAAATTAGAGACACAAGCAAATAGTACAAAAGAGAAAAAGAAAAACATCATGTTGACAGTATGAATGTTTTATTCATTAGGAGATGGTTTTGAAAAGAGAGTAAAAAGATAAGAAGTCATTGGACACTTTATGTGATGGTTTGCTTTGGTATTAAGAAATGCAAAGCCAGGCATGTTGACAGAAGTTGAGTGTTTGAAATGAGATTTTATGAATTCAATACCTACCTGGGCTATCAAAGAAGACCTATTTTCAAAACAAAGCAACTTATTTTGACAAGGGAGAATTATAGTTGAGTATGTATAATATTGGATATGCACACAATATATGTGCTTATAATTCTATATGAGGAGAAGGAGAAAGGGGAGCATACAGACCAAGACAGGCACTATTAAATGATGTGAATTTCTACTTATGTATGCTGCTGCTCTAAGTGAAATATCTAAATGAAGTAAAATCAATTTAAGGTTCTCAATTGAAATAAATACACACAACAACTAAAGACATGTAGGTTTTACACAATAGTGCACAGACTGCAAGATATGCTTTCACCTGCATAGCCTTAATTTGTGTTTTGGCTGGTGCTTACAATGGGATACTTTATTAATGAAATATATTTAGGCTTTGATCAGACTAACTTTAAATTTTCACTCAACTTCTAATTTATAAGTATTCTGGGAGGGTCTTATAGTTGTGAAGTTTTGGAATTAAAACTGAGAAGTTCATAGTGCCTTTGAGAAATAAATGTTTCAGGAAAATTCTGTGGCATACTGTTTATGCACCAGCAGACACTTTAATAAGCACTTCACTCGTCTACTGAAATTCTATCCAAGCCAAATAATATAAGGAATAAAGTTATCTCTTAGCTATTTCCTTCAAAACACAGCTATCCTTTTCAAGACTCTACAATTCTTTACCCAAATGATTCTTGGTAAATATTGAGACATGGGCTAGGGAAACGGGTTGCCTAATTGTAATCTTAATGTCTCTATCATCTTCTCCCAATCCGTCTCCAGCCCCGAACCAACTCTGTAGCACACCATCTGCTGTGACCTCCCCTCCTCTCTGTTCTCATCTCCAGCAGGTCTCACAGATCTCCTCTTGCCTCCCTGCTACCAAATTCAGCAGGCTTTCCCTGGGAACATGCCAACCAAGGCTCCAGAGAAGCAGGTCGGTCAGCAAAACAGGTAGTCTAACTTCAGATCTTCACTCTCTTTCCTTATCTCCAAACAACTCAGTAGCAGACCATATGTTGTTGCCTCTCCTCACTCTCTCTTCCCATTTCCAGGGGACTAAGGAGTCTTAGTAGAACACTCTGATTTCTCCTCTCCTGTGGACACCTTCATACTCCTCCTCACTTCTAGCCATCCCCATTCATAAGTGTCAACTCCTATCCTCCTAAAAGCACATTCTAAGGGTACACTCATTGGCCATAGTTGGAAGGAGATTCCCTGCCAGGGAACCCCGAGAGGAAGAGAAACAAAGGACCAAAACAAACACCCAGCAAAGACAAGACCAGATATCATCACCTAGAATTACAATCATCCCAACCCAGGTTTCAGATGCCAGTGTAAAAACACAATAACAGCCAGAACAAATTGTCTTCACTACCATTCAGCAACCCTCACATAGTAGGCTATAAGAAATTCAATATAGCTTAAACACAAGACAAGGACTTTGCCAGGTGGTGGTGGCACACAACTTTAATCCCAGCACTGGGAGGCAGAGATGGGTGGATCTCCATGAGTTAGAGGCCAGCATGGTCTACAGAGTGAGTTGTAGGACCGGCTCCAAAGTTACAGAGAAAGCATGTCTCGAAAACAAACAAAAGAAGAAGAAAGAGAGAAAGAGAGAACGATCTCAAAATATCCTTTATAAATACAATAGACATTCTTAAAAACGAAATGAATAAATTCCTTAAAGAAATCTATAAAGACATAAACAATCGTGAAAGGAAACTAGTACTTAAAGTGGAAACAGAATCGATAAAGAAAACCCAAACTGAGGGAAATCTGGAAATGAAAAATTTAGTAATTTAAATAAGATTCACAATGGCAACCCTCACCAGCAGAATGAAGGAGAGAATTGAGTCAATGAAGATGAGTTAAAAGAAATGGAGTTCTCATTCAAAGAAAATGTAAAATCTAAATAACTCAAGGAATAAAACATAAAGAAAATAGGAGTCATTATGAAAAATCCAAATATATGGATACTGTGATAGAGGAAGGAAAAGAAATACAGATCAAATGAAAAGAAATATTTCTAAAAAACAAAAAAGAAAATTTTTCCAACCTAAAGAAGGAGGTGCTCATGAATGTACAAGAAGAACAAAGAACATCAAATAGGCTAGACCAGAAAAGATTTTTTCCCTAGCATGTATTAATCAAAACACTAAATATACAGAAGAAAGAATATATAAAGCTCAAAGGGAAAAACTAAGTAAATTATAAAACGATAACTACAAAAATAACACCTGACTTCTAAATGGAGAGACTAAAAGCAAGAAGGCCCTAGATGGATGTTCTTCAAATTTTAAGATACCAGAGATGCCAGGATAGACTACTATGACCAGAAAGCATTCAATCACAATAAACGGAGACAAAAAGAAGCTCCATGGTAAACCATGTTTAAGCAGTCTCTCTACAAATCCAACAAAACGAAAAGCATTAGAGGGAAAACTGTAGTCTGAAGAGGTTTATCAAACACAAGAAAACACAAGGGCTAAATAATCCTAGACAAATAAATTAAAATAGGAAGCAAATCCACACCACAGAAACAAAATAACGGAAATCAGCAAACAGTACTCATTGATAACTCAATATTTATGGTTTAAATTCCCCCCAAAAATAGAGAGACTGGTACTGGAAAGAGACTCAGGATCCATCTTTCTTCTGCATCCAAAAAAAAAAAATCACACACCTCAATATCAAAATACTTGCCAAATGAATGCAAGAACACATCAAATCAACCACCATGATCAAGTAGATTTCATTTTAGAGATTAAGGAATCACTCAAAATACAAAAATGAATAAATGCAATAAACCATATAATCAAAATGAAAGAAAAATATACACGATCATCTCATTAGATGCAGAAAAGACCTTTGACAAAGTCCAACACCCTTTCATGGTAAAAATACTGGATAGAATAGGGATACAAGGGATAAAGGAAATTTATAGCAAGTCTATGGTCAACATCACCTTAAATGGAAAGAACTTTGAAGGTATTCCACTAAAATTAGGAACTTGACTAGGTGATCCACTCTCTCCATAACTATTCAATATAGTACTTAAAGTCTTAGCTAGAGCAATAAGACAACTAAAGGAAATCAATGAGATACAAGTTGGAAAAGAAGGAGTCAAAATGGTTTTATTTTCAGATACTATAGAGAATATATATAAGTGAGTCTAAAAATTCCACAAGTGTTGGGAACAATTGGAGTCCTGGCCTTCAACTGCTCTTTCCTGCTAGAACCTTCTAATTGAAGTTACTGAAAGCTGTGCCTTGCCTAGAGGATCAGAGGATGGGATTTTCACCTGTTGGCCATTGACTGCTGTGTATTTAAGCCTCCATGGTGCTATTAAAAGAGGGCTTTGCACCAGTGATTGGAGGTCCATGTGTCTGTCTGTCTCTGTGTGTGTTTCCTCCACCTCCAGCCCCTTGCCAGAAGCTCGGGAACTGGATTCTAATGCATAGAGCGCAGATGGGGGGCGCGGTGCACGGTGCACGAGGAAACTCTTATAGCTGATAAATACATTCAAAAAAAGTAGCAGGATACAAATTTAACAAAATCAGTAGCCTTTCTCTATATAAACAATAAATGATCTAAGAAAGAAATCAGGAAAATACACCTTTCACAATTACCTCAAATAATGTGAAATGTCATGGGATAACTCTAACTAAACAAGTGACAGACTTAGGTGATAAGAACTTTAAGACAATGAAGAAAGAAATAGAAGATATCAAAAGATGAAAATATCTCCCATGCTCATGGATGAGTAAGATTAACATAGAAAAAAGGCCATTCTATCTAAAGCAATCTACAGATCCAATGCAATTCCCATCAAAATTCCAACACAATTGTTTACAGATTTTGAAAGAGCTAGTTTCACCTCTATATAGAAGCACACAAAAAATGGGTAGCTAAAATACTCCTGAGTAAAAGAACTGCTGAGAATATCACCATCTCTGACCTCAATTTGTACTACAGAGCAATAAAGACATTATAGTCAAAACAGACATGTTGATTAACAGAATCCAGTTGAAGACCTCCTGCAACCATCCTCACACCTGTAGACACCTGAATTTTTATAAAGAAGACAGAAGATATTTTATGCTATTTGTGGCTATCGTGAAAGGTGACGCTTCTCTAATTTCTTTCTCTGCTTCCTTATCCTTTGTATATAGGAGGGCGACTGATTTTTTGGAGTTGATCTTGTATCCTGCCACGATACTAAAGGAGTTTATCAGCTGTAGGAGTTCTTTGGTGGAGTTTTTCGGGTCGCTTATGTACACTATCATATCATCAGCAAATAACGAAAGTTTAACTTCTTCCTTTCCAATTCGGATCCCCTTGATCCCCTTGTTTTGTCTTATTGCTATTGCTAGAACTTCAAGTACTATATTGAAGAGATAAGGAGAGAGTGGACAGCCTTGTCGCATTCCTGAATTTAGTGGGATAGCCTTGAGTTTCCCTCCATTTAATTTGATGTTAGCTGTCGGCTTGCTGTAAATAGCTTTTATTATATTTAGGAATGACCCCTGTATCTCTAATCTCTCCAAGACCTTTATCATAAAGGGGTGCTGAATTTTGTCAAATGCTTTTTCTGCATCTAATGAGATGATCAGAGGACTGAGAAACCAAGGACAATGGCAATGAACATGAACTCTACAGCATGGACGGGCTCACTGTGAGCCTTGTCAGTTTGGTTGCTCACCTTCCTGGACTTAGGGGGAGCTGGGAGGACCTTGGACTTAACATAGTGAAGGGAACCCTGATGGCTCATTGTCTTTGGAGAGGGGTGGAGGGGGGTATGGGTGGAAGGGAGGGGAGGGAAGGGGGAGGAGAAGGGGAGGAGATGGAAATCTTTAATAAAAAAATGAGAAAAAAAATAAAAAAAAGAAGACAGAAATACACACAGAATAAAGGCAATATCAATACCAAATGTTCCAGACCAATTGCAAGGCTGCATGTAGAAGAATCAAATGGATTTAGTCTTATCATTCTTCATAAAACTCAACTCCAAATGGATCAATGACTTCAACATAAAACCTGGTAAGCTGAACCTGACAGAAGAAAAAGTAAATAATACCCTTGAACTCATTGTCACAGGAAAAATCTTTCTAAACAGAACACCATTAGCACAGGCACTATGGTGAACAATTAATAAATACAATCTTATGAAACTAAGAAGTTTCTACATGGCAAAAGAACAACATCATTCACACAAAGTGAAAGCCCACAGAATGAGAAAAAAATTTATTAACTCCACAAATGACAAAGGGCTAATATCCAAAACATATAAAGAAATCAAGCTAGATATCAAGAAAACAAATAATTTAACTTAAAAATGGGGCACAGATATAAACAATGAATTCTCAATAGAGGAAACTCAAATGGCTGAGAAACTCTTAAAAATGCTCAACATCCTTAGTCTTTAGGGAAATGTAAATCAAAACAACTTTGAGATTCTATCTTACACCTCTCAGAATGGCCAAGATCAACAAAACAAGCAACAGCTAATGCTGGTGTGGATGTGAAGTAAGAACACTACTCATTCAATGCTGATGGGAGTGGAAACTTGTATAGTTAGTGTGGAATTGGTGTGGTGACTCCCTAGGAAGATAGAAATTAATCTACTTCATGATAAGCTATACCATTCATGGGCATATAAGGAAAGGATGCTTCCTCCTACCACAAAGACACTTGCTTGACCATTTTCATTGCTGCTCTATTCATAATAATCAGAAACTAGAAATAATTTAGATGTCCTTCAACATAAAAATTCATAAGACTATGGATAAATCTGCCATTAAAGAAAATGAAATTATGAAATTTACAGGAAAGTGACTGGAACTAGGTAAAAATCATTCTGAGTGGGAAAACCAAGTTCCAGAAAGATAAATATAGTATGAATTCTCTTATATGTGGATATTACTTGTGAAACTAATGACAAGAAAACTACAGTACATATAACATAGAAGTTAGATATAAAGCAATGATCATTTTTGTCCTAAATTATGCAAAATCTATTATGTCATCAAACTGCAACTATAATTAAAGCACAAAGCAGATCCAATGAACTAAGAAAAATAGACTAACCTTTGTTATCTGAGAACAGGGTGAGAATATGCTTCCACGAACGAGATGATTCTTACATTTGCTATCATCTGACCTTGGATTTAGAAAAAAAAAGTTCCTGTTGATTGTAAGGTACTAGTTTATAATATGTGGCTGTAGCTACCCATGAACACTAGGTTGATATTCCAGTTCCACATTTTCTGTTTGTTTGCCTTTCTTGTTGTTTTTTTCCCCATGGAAGACTTTAAGCTTCAGAATTTGAATGATTTCTCAGAGATTTCAGAGTTTGGAAGAAAAGTGGCTTGCATAAAATGAGCAATTTATGTCATGTATAAATGAAGACTGAGGTTAGTTACACTTTAACTTGATAACTTTAGAAACTTGCACATTTTATGAATTTACATAAAGCAAAAAATGATGGTAGTTTACATATGTCACAGTAAGTAAACATGGAGCGATGAATATAATGTATTAGTTAACCCAGAGGCTACTGGTAATTATTTGCTACACTGTCAAGAAGAGCATGAAGAAGGACATCATGTCCTGTGGAATTTAGTAGGGAACAGGCTTAGCTGTTATGTTGCTACATATAGCTCCCCTGTGCAGACAGCGCGAAGGGCTATTGAAAATATATATCTTACTTGGTTTTCAGGTGAAGAAGGGAGATTAAAAGAAAAAAAGTCACTGCACAATTGTCCCATAGTTGCCCCACGTCGAGAATTTGTATACAAAACTCCTTGATTAATTGACACTAGTGGAGAAGAGGACAATGTATGGTGGCAATTGTCAGCAAGGACCACAGTCCTCACAGATTGATATTAAATTAAGACAAAGATATACTCATGGACTTTTTCTTAGAAAAGAAGAAGCTAATAATATACGTTTGCATTCTACTCTAGTGTTCTATTTGCCAAGAAGAATCACAAAGGCTGTTCTAGAACAGAAGTTAAAGGAACTGCCGGAAGAGCATAGGAAAAGGAGTAGTTAAAAATAGCACTTAAGTGCAAATCAAATTTGAATTTTGATTTTGGAGGCAGTGATCTAGTCTACCTATCAGAGGAACAAAGCTTCATAGAGACCCTGAAAAGAGGGATAAGACAGGGACCAAGGCTACCAGGAGGTGGCAGGTGCTGCTACTCTCAGGCAGTCTGCTTACTAGTTTGTCTTGGTCCTCTGGACACCCTGCTTTCTCCAGTCTTTCCTACAATTATCCATCATATTCATTTATATTCACATAAAATTTCCCAAATAATTGAAAAAGCAATGAAATGGATTTTATAACATTTATAAATTAAAAGATTCCTTTTAACATCTGGTAAATCATCTTCTCATATTTCCATTAAAGTCATTGAAGATGAAACTTAGCACTCTAAAGTTGAACATCTCTGGCTACAGAGTATATGGAAAGAAAAGGTGGTAAGCCAACCTGGAACTAATCTTACATGTAGCCTTTCTACACTCTCAGAAACATACATCAGCTGTCAAAGCAATCTTCTCAAACTGTACTATAAAGACCTGAAGTTCGCAATGGACAGGCCAGGCACCAGCTCTGAAGAACCCTGCACTAAGATTTACTTAAAGATTTCAAACTGTAGGTCTTCAAGTCCAGGGGCAAAAGAGAGAAAACCTGAGCTTCCCAGGAAGCTTCTATGACCTTCCTTCCTGTCTTGGCTTTTGCATATGTTCTTTATTCTAGAAGAACAACATGCCAGGTTTTCAAGTACTGTTTTTAAAGCTATTATCTTACACTTTAAAGTATTATCAAATGTCACCAATTTGTGCCCAGAAAGTGGTGTGGCTTATTTAATATTCAGTGGTCCATGCCTTAGAAATTCATAAATTCTGGGGTATTATTATTATCATTATTATTAGGTAATAATTCTCTAGAAGCATGTGATAAGTAGCAATTATTCCACATGGAAGATGACAGTGATTCATTTAAAAGAAGCTCCATTTAATAAAATAGATCCCAGCTGCCTAATTTTTTTTGGGGGGGGGGCAATACTGTTGTGGTTGAAAAGTAAGGGAAAGTGTCCTTCCTAGACAAACAAATAGATCAAAAATCCCAGGCATTTAAATATTTCAACCTAACAATTACAGAAAATGCATGGCAAATGACTACCTGAAAGGTTAAACTCCCTGAAAACATGTCAACACTCTTAGATTCAGTGATTTCGTCAAACAAAAAAAAATCATCCCAATATCCAGTACATTTCCATACTGTGTGTGCCCTGGCCAGTTCACTACTAACAACTTACATCCAGAAAACTTCTGTTGAAAGAAGATGGGTGGGAGAAGAGGAAGCAGAGAACTTAAGCTCCACTCCTTAAGAGGAAAAAGGGAAAGAACTAGGCAGGGCACAAGGAATGTACCCAAACTAGAATATCTAATTTCTCCACAGAGGAAGGAAGAGCTGTGCTGGCAATGCCTAGAACTATAGTGGTTTGTATGCATTTCAATTTTATGTCAAATCAAATAATTGTGAATCTTGACGAATGTTCCATTTCAAAAGTATGTAATAAGATTATTAAATGACCTTGTAAATAGTCCATAAAGGATAGAAAAGGAAAAAATCCATATGTATAACAACTCAGAGATGTATCTTGCTGATGTGGGCATTTGAAAGTAATGAGAAGTCACTGAAAATTGCAAGAGTTCAATTAAAACTCAAGTGAGAGACAGAAACAGCAACAAAAATGGCAGAGGAGGAGGACAAGGATGCAAAAACAAAAAACTTCAGACAATTTTCTAGATTTTCAGAGAAAGAAAAGACCAATATAATGCTAGGAAATATTGGAAACAAAGCTCCCGCACTGATGCACAACTAACTGGGGATCCTAAAGAAAGCACCAGACCACAGGAAACAGACTTTTGCAAAGTTAAGCAACAACAACAGTGATGATAAAAAACATTGTATATGTATTCTACAACCTAAAGACACTGGCTAGAAATACATTTATATTAAAATTTAAAAAATAATTTAACTGAAAGAGGAACAAGATGGTAGCAGAGAAAGTTCATCTAATATTTTGCCCCAATTTGAACATCCATGTTCAAAATGACTTGCTTTCCTGGTCAAGCCGATCTAGGAAGGAACTCAAGTCAGGAGCTTACTTAAGAAACCTCAAAGAAACACTGCTTTCTGGCTTGCTTTCTCTGGCTGGCCCAAATACAGCCTTGGTCTAATTGCCCAGGGATGTCACCATGCACAGTGAGCTGGACCCTCCCATGTCAATCATTAATCAAAAATGTCCCATAGTGGCTGGGGAGCTAGCTCAACACTTGTTGGCCTGGAGGGATGGCTCAACTATTAAAGGCTAGGCTCACAACCAAAAATATAAGAACACTTGTTGCTCTTGCCGAGGACCACAGTTCAGGTGCCAGCATTCTAATGGCAGCTCACAACCATCTGTAACTCTAGTTACAAGAGATCCATATTCACATCTGGGCATTTCAGAAACCAGGCAAACATTCAGTATAGGTACATTCACAGGAAAAATACTAATAAATACAAAATTAGAAACATTTTTTAAAAAGAAGAAAATGCCACATATACATGCTCACAGGCTAATCTGATGAAAGTGATTCCTTAAATGGGGGTACATATTTCTGGGTGACTCTAGTTTGTGTCAAATTGACAAAAGCTAATCAGTACAAATTGTATAAAAATGTGCTTTTGACCCAAATTACTATGAACAATGAATATGTGCTTATAAAACAAGTAAATGAAATAAAAATTTTGGATCTTATTCAATTTGGAATGTTTCAGTAAATTTCAGATTGTGTGAAATTATTTATTTATAACCAGATCTTAAATGATAAACCCATGAATCAGATGTAAGCTGCACATAATGGGGTCTATTTTCCACATGTATGCAAAATAGAATATAAAAAGGGCATTGAAATATTCTCCTATAATTTAAAAATAAGTGCAGGAGCACCATGTAACCAGAATTAGTTCATAGATTTGTAATGAAATTGTACATTGTACTTATACACAGATCTATGTGTCAACATACATATATATATATACACACATATACATATATATCAGTAAAAGTTAAAATAGACATCTTACAGGGATGAACATTAAGCGCCCATGAAAAGAATCAGACGCTTCTCTTGTAAAATACATTATGATAAAATATGTACACAGTTTTAAAACATATAAAAGCATTGTTGCTATGACCCTATAAACATCTAGTATGTTAAATATAATAGGAAATGCATTACAAAGCAAACATATTTATGCTCTAGGGAATGGATGAAAGAATCTGGATGCTTATGTAGATCAGTAGGTAGTGGCAATTACTAAAGTTTTTTTGTAAACAAAAGAAAGAATTCAATAAGGCTAGGTGGAAATGAAAACATATGCAACACATACCTCTAGAGGTTTGAAGTCTTTCATAATGAAAGCTGAACTGACTATTAAAATCACATACATCAATTAAATAGTCAAAGAAATTATAGCACTTAGTATTGAGAAGAAAATACAGAACATTTTCTGTATCTTAGGGGGCATTATTTCAAAGCAAATTTTTTTCCATAATGTGTGTTTTATTAAAATGTGTACTTCCTATGGATTTGGATGACTATGAACAATAAGTAGAAAGGGGTAGCAGAGAAAACCCATATGCTACACAGTCAGCAAAACTAAGAGCAACAAGTGATGTGTTCACTTTAGAACACCTTTTCAAGTTTTGATTATAATAGATTTCCTTAGAATTTTCTACTAGAAATCTATGCCTGAAGGGAAATATCCATTCTATAAATATTTTATTGCAACTATTCCCTAATAAAATCTACTTTTTACAGTGTTTTTTATTGATTTTGATTGAGCTCTACATTTTTCTCTGCTTTTAATTAACATTTAAGTGTTCCCTTCCAGTTATTCCATCTTCCTTGTTTGTATGAAATATTTTTAAGATATTTGCCCACAACCGTAAACATAGCACTCAGGAAATGAAGCCACAATGATGGCAAGTTTCAGCACCTCCTGAGTGCTGTGTTTATTGGTGTGTGCCAATAAATCTGGCTCATAATTTTTTCCTGAAGATTAATCTTAATGAATAAGACAATAACAAAACAACTCTTTAGGGTTTTCCTATAACTGCCCAATTATCATCCAGGTATTATATGAATTGGCATGATGGAATGTGAATTCATAGGGTCCATTTTCTAGGGCCCTGCCCTTCATCATTATTTAGATTTTACTGATATTTTGAGATCATTTTTCAAATAACTTCCTTTTTCAATGGACAAATTGAGAATACTTGTACCTTTCTTTAAATATTTCCTCATCTCTCAAAAATCTGACAAAAAATCTTTCTGACACTGACAACTGTAACATTTTTTTCTATACCAGCCAGCCAGCTCCCAAATAATGACACAAAGACTTTAATTATGAAAGCTGTGCCTTTAGGTTAGGCTTCTTCTAAACCAGCATTTATAACTTATACTTTATTTCTATAAATAATTTACATTAATCTATGTTCTGTCATGTGGCATTACCTGTCTTCCATCTGGTACCTCCTGTTTCTTCTCTGTGTCTCCCGATGTCTCCTTTGTGCCGAGATTCCTTCTCTTCCTCTTTCTCCCTGGAAGTCCCAACTGTACCTCCTGCCTAGCTATTGGCTGTTTAGTTTTTTTATTACACTACTATCAGAAATGCATCTTTACACAGTGTACAAGTACCCAGCAACAGACAGTATTGTCCCTTTTGTGGACTTTAGCTCCATAGAAGATACCAGACAGAGTCAGGTTGGTTTGGTTCCCATATATTTCATGAAGTTTCACTTAAAGCACGTTGAAAGTCGGCATTGTTAGAATCAATGGCAAGATAAGCAATGTATGGTGCAACTCAGAAGTTTTTAAAAAGCAAATAACTTTAAAATAATGTTATAAGGAAAAATATACAGGAGAGAAATGCTAACAAAACAAAGTGAATAAGAGAGAGGGCAACAGGGAAGATAACAAAAAAAGGTACTCAGATGCCATTTGCTTTTTTAGCATAGTATGAACCACGCCAGTGGCCATATGACACAAAGAGCAGAACCTAGCTTTTGTTAGTGTCATGCTTTGATGCAAACACCACAGTATCCCTTGATGTTGATGTAAAGGTCATCAGGGCTACACTGCAAGATGGTTTAAAACCTAAACACAACGGAATCCCTGACATACCTGAAGACAGGGTAAACAAATAGAAGGAACAGTGGTCCTCTTTTTTCCCATCAACAAGACTGCATAGAGCTTAGGAATGAAGCTTCAATGGAAAGCTAAGGGAGTAAATTACATTTGTAAGTAAATACTAGTTGAATGCCTCAGTCTGAATTAACTGAACAAATATACGCTGGATGTTACAGCACCATTATTTTCTAAGGATATCCTCAGAAGTTTAAGGTAAAAAGAGCCTGTGTTGGGGTTTCTGAAGAAGTTGCAAAAGACCTTTAGCATATTAACCTACCCTAGTACCATTTTACCTATGCTTTTACCAATATAAAAGGTAAAAAGAACATGATTGACTGTATTAAAATGATTCAGACCAAAGAAGCATTGCTTCAAATATTGTTTTTAAGTGAAGAACGTCAATAGTAAGAATTCAACATTCCACACATTTTAGAGTACTTTATTCCAAAGGTACAGTTTAAAATAAAAGAAATGAGTAATTTTTCCCAAGAAGTTTTTAATCTAGTGAGTTAAAACAAATAGGAAAAGTTGCATTTTGTTATAATAACAGAGATCAATACAATGTATGAACATAATGTGTTCTGCTTAGAGGAAAGCCAGTTGACCCTCTTTGTAAGCTGAAAAAAAGAAAGTTCCTCAGAACATGCCAAGGCAAAGCAGATCCCTTCTGGATAAAATGCACAAATAGAAGATCTTTCCAAAGAAGAAGACTGTTTGTTTAAAACACATGGTGGGATAAAGCCCTTACTAAAATGTATGCATTGTAAAGAAATCAGAGTATCTGAAGTGACTAAGAGGAGACAAGAGAAGTCAGTTATGAGAAAGCATCATGATTTCAGCCAGGGAGATGGCTCAGATCCTGTGGTACTTTGAATGAGAATGGTCCCTATAAGGTTCAGATATTTGAACGTTTAGTCCCCAGTTTATAGAACTGTTTGGGGAGGATTAGGAGCTATGTCTTTGTTGGAGGAAATGTGACCTTGTTGGAGGTATGGAAGTAGGCTTGAGGTTTCAAAAGCTCACTTTGCTGCTCCTCATCTCTCTCCTCTCTTTTCTCTCTCTCTCTCTCTCTCTCTCTCTCTCTCTCTCTCTCTCTCTCTCTCTCTCTCTCTCTCTCTCTCTCTCTCTCTCTGTCTCTCTCCCCCCCTCTCACTCCCTCTCCCCCTCTTTCTCCATGTGTGTGTCTCTCTCTGTCTCTCTCCTCTACTCTGTCTTTCTCTCTGCTTGCTGCCTGCAGTACAGGGTTTAAAGCTCTCAGCTACTATGCCAGTACCATACTTGTCTGTTTCCCACCATGATGATCATGGACTAGCCTCTAAAAATATAAGCTCGCCATTAAATGCTTTTTTTATAAGAGTAGCATTGGTCATGGTGCTTCTTCACAGCAATAGAACAGTAGTTAAAACAGGTGGTAAAGGCAGTTGCCATGTAAGCCTAGTGAGCCAAGTTTGATCTCTGGAACCCACATGAAGGAGGAAAAAGAGAATAGATTCCAGAAAATTGTCCTCTGATCTCTATATATAAGTACTATGGTACACACAAAAAAACCACACACACACTCACACACACATACACACACTAATGATAATAATGATGATGATTATTATTATAAAATAAAAAGAAAGAAACAATCATTCTTCATCTAGGAATTTAAGTACCCATAAAATAAATGATGACTGCTTTAAGTTATAGACAATGGAGAACTATCAACTTTATGAATCTCAAATGCATTCAGAAGTAAAAAATACATTTTTACTAGTTATTCCTACAACCGTGATAAATAACTATATCCTAACCAGTATAAACTATGATAGTGATGGTGTTTGGAGTAACAGATCCTAGCAACAATAAAACCATGCAATTCATGCCATGAGTAAGAGACAGTCCCATGTGAGTATTAAATAAAGATGAAAATTGCCATAAAAATGAGGAATTATGTCTGGGTCATAATGAGCTTGAGATGTTCCAGCGATGTTTAGTCTGCATTCTGAACATTTGGGTTGGAGAAAGAGGATTGTAAATTACTAGTTATTATTATAACTGATTATTGGGTTAGGTCTATCACCAATCTATCAGTAAATTCTGGAAATGAAGCATGTTTTTAGGTATTCTTTTTAGTATCTCAATGGCTATATATATGAAAGGAATAAGCAAATGACATTAAAAGCCATGACTGAATCACGATCACCATTCCATAGAGCTATTGACTATTACTCTCATTGCAAATTCCTTACCTAAGATTGACAAAATGAATCTCGGAATGTGTGATAATGACAAAAAAATTCTAGAAGCTCATAATTGAAATGATTTCTTTTGTGGATGTTCTTACCTATTGAATGAGACCTGGATTTTCGTCAAAGCTAGAAAAACAGATTTGCATAAATTGGCTTAATAATACTGCTGTTAACATATGTTATGAAGGAAAATAGTCACACACTGTTTAGAGTCAGATGGGATGCTTATTTCTGTTGTTTGGCCAACTCTGATAAACTTATTCATTATCATTTTATACAGTTGCTGCAATAAGAAATGAATTCTGTTAAAAATGTAAAATAATGTATTCAGATTTTAAAAGATACCAATTTATCCTCCAACTAACAAATGCATTTTAAAAATAATATTTCTTCTTAAATAGGTGCTTCATTAGCTAAAATAGAATCATAGTTAGTTTTTGATAAGAATATAACTAAGCACAGTAGAAAAAAGTGTTAGTGTTGAAGAACTAGAAAATCTTTGCTTTCAAAGAGACAGAAAGTTGATTTAATCAGCATTTCTCATTTTGGAACTTCGTTTGGAAATATCTGAGCAGTGTGTTCGGTCCCCTTTTCCCCTTTTTCGTGGATTTTGTGTTGCGAGTCCTCACACGCTTGGTTTTCGGTGTTGGTGATTGTCTTCTTTTGGTGGTTTCAGAACTTGTACCCCGTATGAACTCAAGCCAGGAGACCCCTGGAGGTAACCGGTGGTGACTTCTTATGTTAGTAACAACATAACCTGAGAGAGGAGCAAGATTGGAGTCTTTACAAGGAGAGGGTGGAGAAGGAAAACCAGTAGAGGAAGAGGAGGAAGAAGAAGAGGAAAGGGAGGAGCAAGAAGATGAAGATGATGAGGATGGGGCTTGAACTGGGGCTTGAGGCTGAGGACTATTTCTGTTTTTAACATAAAGCAGCCAGTCAATAGCTTGGGGCTCTTGACTTACATCTTTGTCTTCAGAGGATACAGCCAACCACTTTTGGTTTCTCTTGAGTCCCTGGATTAAATCAGATTCAGAAGCAGGGAAAAACTGTGTTATCTTCTCTAATTCTTCAATATTATCATCGATGACTTCTAGATTATCATCAGGTTTATTACCTTTCATGGGAGATTGGTAACAGGATGAGGCAGAAGTCTCTGGGAGGGAAAGGATAAGAACTATTTTCACGTCTATTTTCCCATCAGATCTGCTTTCAGGTGTCGGGATGACAAAAAGTGTGGCACACCGAGGATCTTTCTTTCCTGTAAGATGACTACACTGAGATTTTATACAGGAAGCACATTCTAAACAAACAGTATATGTTGATGAAAGGCGGGGACCAGGGTGAGGATTTGGCCTTCCCCTCATTCTTCGAAAGAGAATTTGCCTAGAGAGATCCTTCTGGATTGTAGACTTGGAAATAGAATTGACAATTTTATTTACAACATCAACAGGGACAGTACCACCTTTAATAATGCAGGGATGACTATAATCTAAGGACCATGGGACTTCATTCTCTGGTTGCGGTTTAACCTTTTGTTCAACACTAGCTTTACTCTGGAGTCTGGAACTCGGAATTGAAGCATTTTTGTTCTTGATGCAGGGTTTGGGACTTGATACTCTTTGGCCTGAGATATTTGGTTTAGGAGGAACTGATGATAGGGGACGGGCTCTGCATTTGTCTTTGAGTGAAGCAGTATTCTGGACCTTGTTGTGACAAGCAGGTGAGCTGAGGGTCCTGGTTCTAGGCTCACATTTGAGCGCTGTTTTAGGTTTTGGTTGCCACGTTGGCAAACTCGGAGATGGATGAACAGAATGTGGTGGTTTCCTTGATTTTATTTGGGAAAGAGGCAAACTTTGAACATTGTTATTAGAATTTGATGCAGGACTTTTCGAAGCTTTACGTTCAGACAATGGTGAATTCTGAGACATTCGATTGGACTCCAAAGAAGAAGTCGGAGGAGAGTTATTTCTTTGAAGTTTGGGACGGAGTTGTGGTGAGCTCAAAACTTTTTGATTAGATTCTAATAAAGATGACCGAACACAGTCCAGTAAGGGTTCCTTCTGTGACTTAGATGTACATAATGTTAAAGTAGGTTCACTTGGACTCAAGTCCAGAGAAGGTGAAGTCCAGATGACATTTGGGGAAGGTGTTTCTTGATGTTGAAGGGTAGATGGCGATGGTGTTGGGACTCTTTGAGTAGACTCGAATGAAGGCGATTCCCAGCAAAGGTCAATACTTGACGATGTCTGAGTCTTTGGGAGTGATAACCTTGATCTCAAAGCTAATTGGCTAGGTTCCAGCGCTGAAGCATTGGTAAAGCTGGGTGAAGAGATTGTCGGGGGCTTGTGGTGAGACACAGGTGAACCCAAGGATTTCCAAGAGGTATTAAAGGAACTTTTCAAGTGGAGGTCTTTCGAAGGTATTGTCGGACATTTGGAATATAATGATGAAGATTCCATAACCCTCTTATAGGGATCTTGTGTCATTTTAGAGCTCGGAGAAGTCAGCGTAGAGAAGCTCTGGGCCTTCTTGTTAAAGCTTGGTCGCGGCACCGTGACTGTATTTTGAGACTGTTCTTTTGCCACAGGTTGGCTGTTGAATTGGTTTACTGCATTACATGTGTATTGATGTGTAGGTGAATTGATTGTAGTTTGTTGCTGAGAGTCATCTAAATGCACAAAACGTTGATCATGATATGTTAATGGCACCATCTTGTGCTGTAGCAGAGATCTTTTGGGAAGCAGTAGCTTACAGGGAAGTTTTAGGAACAGTCCTTAGAGCAAGAATCCATGGGCAATGGCCACTTAAATAAACACTAATAGTTCTAACTTCTACCTTGTTATGTTTGTGTTAATGGAAATGGTGTAGAATGTATCACAATTAAGTAGTAAATGAAATTGGGGAGGGAATGTCACCATTGAAGTCTATCTTCTGTCTTCCATTTAATTTCCAAGAGCTTTTTGGTTTTATTCCTCTCTGTCTCTCCTTACGGAAAAAATCCTGTTAACAAAATAGTAAAGACTTTAGAAGAGGTCCTCAAAGGATAAAATTTTCTTAAACTTTAGTACCTAGAACCTAAGGTTTATTCGGTAATACCCAAAATATGTACCTCAACCACCTCGCATATCTTTTGAATTAATTTTTCTAAGTGCATTACACATCTACAAAAGAGATATTTTCAATTTAATGAGCTAAAGACTAAAATAATAAATAGAAATCTCTAACAGTTCCTAGGATAAGTACTCAAAAACCAAGAGCAACAATTACTTCTACTTTATCAATTATTGCATTTCTTTAAAACTTAATTAAAATATTCTCATGCCAAACAACAGCATCTTAGGAAAGATGAAAGGCAAGTCGAAAATATTGGCTTCAGTTCTCATTTTTGTCATATTTTGTCATATTTTGACTTATGTCTAAGAATCTAAACACCTAATTGAAGGTCTCTTGTATATAGTCCCATTGCTGTTTGACACATCAGCACTGAAAGTGTGGGCTGTGCCCTTCTAACACTCTCAAAAACTTTTTGAAATGTATTTTTTATACATTTCTTTAGACCTGGCTCTCTTATTTCTGTCTAGGTTCCTACATTATTCTGTATTTGAATCTCATCCCCAACATAGTTCTCAGCTACATCATTGTGGTGATTTAAGTCAAAATGACCCTCAAAGGATCATAAATTTTCATGTTTTTCCCCAAGTTGGTAGAAATGTTTGGAAAGGATTGAGAAGTGTGGTCTTATTGGAGGAGGTACGTCATTTTGAGGTTTCAAAAGTTCATTCTGCTCCCAATTAGTGCCCTCTCCCTTCCCGCTTACAGATGAGTTATGGGCTCTCTGCCATTGTTTTGGTTTTATGCTTGCCTGTCTATGCCATCCTCCCTGCCATGACGGTCATAGACTCACCCTTTGAAAGGGTAAGCCCAAAAAACTCTTTTATAAGTTGCCTTGAGTGTGGTGCTTTGATGCAACAATAGAAAAGTCACTAGGGTAATCACCATTTCTCTTTTCATCTAATCCCTAAATGAGGTAACCAATTATGTTTAGGATTTGAAAAGAAACTACAGAAGTTTCATAAGTAGAAACTCATTCCTGATTCAAGTGATGCTACTTAACAAGATGTATACTGAGATACGAGACATGATGGGTTACTGCTTTTTCTACCCTCCCATCCCCCTACCATTACCAACCTGATAAATGGTGAAAGCAGTGTATTCCTCACATATATCAACTTATTCAAGTACTGTAGTGGTGATTGCATTATTTCTAAAGATGGTCCGCTTTTGTCAAGGATAGTTTTCTCACACTTATTCTCATACTCCTAGTAATTATTTCAGGCATATCTTGAGCATCTTAGCACATTTGCTTTTAAGTGCTCAGTCATCTGTATCAACAGTATTCAATGATCACATATCAATCTTACAAATACTGGATATTAGAAAACCTGGTTCTTGTTTTCTCTCCTGTTTCAAAAGTGCATTTCCAACTAAACATCAAGCTTCTCTTCTAAAAGAGCTGAAGTTAATTCAAACACAAGTTAAATAAGACCCAATTGATTTAATTCTTCTTCTAGAGAAATTAATTTTCTCATATCTTCTGTTGTAGTCCTAAAATTTAGACATGTTTTTAGAGTCTTTATAGTGACAGGGGTTAATTTCATTTTCTGAAGCTATTGAAATACCATGATTTGCCCAGTAATGGTGGTACATGCCTTTAATCCCAGTACCTGGGGGGCAGAGGCAAGTGAATCTCTGTAAATTAAAGGTCAGCATGGTCTAAAGAGTGAGTACCAGGACAGCCAGGGCTGTTACACAAAGAAACTCTGTCTTGGGGGAAAAAAGAAGATGGATGGATAAATAAATAAATAGCAATATCTATTGATTTTTGCCTGGCTCGTGTCTTATATTTCCAGTCTCACCATTTCAGCCTTTCTATAGCCACACCACATCCAAATTAATGTGTGATTATAGCTATTTCTATAAATTATTTGCCCATTTTCTGCCACCAAACATGAAACAGCAAACTCTTTCTAGACAGATATCCCTGGTGCTAGCTCATGGATTTTGCAGACTTTTGATATGTCTACAAAGGAGTGGTGAATGTAGACTTTTGCTGATTTTTGGTTTTGGTGTGATGTGATTTGTTACCTAATATCTTAAAGAGAAAAAAAAGTGCACTCTGTGAGACACTGAGTGGCATTCTACACATCTAATGGCTTATATCTAACTCTCTGCAGTCTCCCCCTTCTTGACTTTCACATCATCTTGCTGTGTAATAATACCCTTTAGACTTTTAAATCAATAAGCCATCACTTTCACTTAACTTTAGTAATCAAATTTAGAAAGCAAATGCAAATCACAGAAAGCCCCACATGTGACAAAACAAACAAAAGACAAACAACTGGGTTATACGGAGGGTATATACTGGACATTACAAAGAGAACCCAAAGAAAAACATATAGTTATCCTCCTGGTTATTGGAAGTAGACAAGATTGCCGGACAAAAAATGGGAACATGGGGGTGGGGTGGGATGGGGGAATGGGGGGATGGGGAGAGAAAAGGGTGAAGTGGAGGATGGGAAGAGCTTGGGGGAAAAGGATGGTTGGGGTATAGGAAGGGTGGATAGGGGAATAAGGAATTATATATCTTAGTTAAGGGAGCCATTCTAGGGTTGGCAGAGACTTGACTCTAGAGGGGTTCCCAGGTGTCCAGGAAGACGACCCCAGCTAGTTCCTAGGGCAGCTGAGGAGAGGGTGCCAGAAATGTCCAGATCCTATTGTCATACTCATGAATATCTTGCATATCACCATAGAACCTTCACCTGGCATTGGATGGAGAAAATGACAGAGCCCCACATAGGAGCACCAGACTGAGCTCTCAAGGTCCTGATGAGGAGCAAAAGGAGGGAGATCATGAGCAAGGAAGCCAGGACCGCGAGGAGTGCTTTTACCCATTGAGACGGTGGAACAGATCTAACGGGAGACCACCAAGTCCAGTCGGAATGGGACTGATGGAACAGGGGACCAAACCGGACTCTCTGAATGTGGCTGACGGTGGAGGAGGACTGAGAAACCAAGGACAATGGCAATGAACATGAACTCTACAGCATGGACGGGCTCACTGTGAGCCTTGTCAGTTTGGTTGCTCACCTTCCTGGACTTAGGGGGAGCTGGGAGGACCTTGGACTTAACATAGTGAAGGGAACCCTGATGGCTCTTTGTCTTTGGAGAAGGGTGGAGTGGGGGTATGGGTGGAAGGGAGGGGAGGGAAGGGGGAGGAGATGGAAATCTTGAATAAAAAATGAGGAAAAAAAAGAAAAGAAAATGAAAGAAAAGACAAATGTGGAGATTAGAAAGACAAGGAAAACACAAACAGCCACTTCAAAACTGAGGATATTTACATATTCTGCTCCTATGTGACAATAAAAGTTCAGACTTCTCAGAAGCCAACAAAGTGCCCATTTAAACAACTGAGTGATGGATCAGGAAACATCATCAGAATATGATAGACAAAATAAAAACTGAAAAAAACACTATCTGCAAAGAACATATATTAATTAGAATGCTCATAGGTTGACATAGTCTGTTTGAGAAATTCCCTAGTTAGATCCATTAATAAAATTAGTTTCATTATTAAATATTTATTAAATTATTAAATTTTGACTACAAAGAACTTTACAGTAGACATGTGTGCATTGAACAAGGTATTCTTTGAGTTTTTCATAATAACTCCAAAGTAGAATCAAGTGTTGATCAATAATAGAATATATAAGTAATGTATATTCATTCAAAGAAATATCAAAAAATAAAAATTAACAGAAAATGTAACACTAATACAACTGTATACATGAATCTTACAAGGAAAATATTAAGTAAAAGAATCATATTACCACAAGATATTTCATGATTTTCATGATTTTATGTTTGAAACAACAAAAGTTAGTAACCCTGACTGCATTGCTAAAAATGAGGGTGATTGGTGAGGTAAGGATCAGGAGAACACAAAGGCACATCTGGGAAGCTGGTGCTGTTCTGTCTCTGGACATGGATCCTGATGGTATAAATGAGTTCACTTGGTGATAATTGAGCCCTAACACTTACGTTACGTGCATTCTTGTAGATCCCTTCACTAAAATAGAAAGTGTTAAAGTAGATGACTTGAGACTAATTAGAAAAGACACGTCTGAAACAGAATTGCACTGAAAGGTGAAACATTAAAGAACAAACCAAGATCTGGCTCACAGATGCAATGAATCTCACACTCCATCCCCCACAACTCATATACCAAAAAAAAAAAAAAAAACAGAGAAACAAAAATGCAAGGTAGAAATCCTGCTAACCTATAAACAAGAATAAAGGAATTCAAAACAACTGGACAGAGCTAGAATTACCTAAAGAATTACAAAAAAAAAAAACAGAAAATATCATTTCTGAATGTTTCTACTTTCAGAATTACTCAAAAATGTCATTTCTGTTTCAGAAGGATATCTTGAAATAAGCATAGAAGTATTACAGATAGCAAAAGAAAAGCTAGATTCTGGACAAAGTTAAAATTACTGCAGAAAATGAACACAGAAACAAAATCATTAAGTTATATATTCCCTGTGATCTAATGCTTTTGTTCCTGATTTGATTCAAATGTTCTACCAATAGTTTCATATTTGTCTTCAAGGTAAGGTAAATATAGAAATGTTCTCAATTTTCTATGAAAAGTCCTGTATAATTCATATATTTAAGGATGACAAAGGTACATACATAAAGAAAATAATTCACAAGGTGAAATAAATGAAATCCTTTATCATTATTTAATGTGTGTATGGGTGTTTTGTCTGTATGTATAAGTATGCCATGTGCATGTGTACTTGCCTGGAGACCAGAAGACAGTTTTTGATTCCCTGGAACAGGAGTGTGGACAGTTGTGAGCTGTTATGTGGGTGCTGAGAATGAATCTGAGTCCTTTGGAAGAGCAGCCAGTGCTCTTAAACACTGATCCACCAGCCCAGCTTTATTTCTTGAATGTTTTTACCTTCAGAGCTTTAATATAATTTATCTTTTTCCTTTTTTTCCTTCCTCTAAACCCTCCCATATAGCCCTCCGTTCTATCATTCAAATTCATAGCATCGTTCGTGTGTGTGTGTGTGTTTATAATTATACTTATATTTATAATTATCTCTTTTAGAAGATAGCTTGACTGAATAGAGCAGTCTTGTTGGCATTTTCAGCTTTTGTTGTTATTATTGTTGTTGTTTACTTTCAGCTCTTGAAATATGCCATTCTTTACATTTTTGTGTTTGAGAGTTGCTAAAAAGAGAATTGATAATATTCCTAAATTCATGCCTTTGTGAGTGAGTTGGTGTTTTGCCCTCATGCTTCTGTGGTGTGATGTAAAGCACACAGAACCACAGCTCCCATGATATCACATGACCTAATAGGAGTGCTGCTAGAAACACCTTATATTCCCTACATGGTTGATTTTTCACTTTTGGAAGTATTTTCCTGGACTGAAGAGACTACTCAGCAATCAAGAGCATGTACTACCCTTGGGAAGACAGGAGTTCCAGTCACAGCACCCACACTAAGCAGCTCACAGCTGCCTACAGCTCTGTCCTCAGGTAAATCTGATCCTCTAAGTCCACAGGCACCTGCACTCATGTACACACACACACACACACACACACACACACACACACACAAAGGTACACACACATACATACCTGCACTCATATACACATATAAATATACACATACCCCCACACACACCTGCACTCATGCACACATACCCATAGACCCCAAAACACTACATGCACACACTTAATTTAAATTAACTCTTACTATTGATAAATTTTTGTAACATTAATATTCAGTTACATTAATATGAGATTATGATTCAATGTTAAAGAATATATTAATATTCAATTTTCTCTGTTTTTCACAAATTATCTCATTTTCACATTTATACATAATATAGGCTAGATATCTTTGCTGTTAATTCCTAATCATTTTTTATTAGCCCATACTTCAGAGATAATTGTTGCAAAAGTTAAAAGCAAATATTGAAAGCTAAACTATAAACTCCCTAGGTGGGACCCAAGTATAGTGTCTCACATGTTACTAAGTATTCCTACATTTTAGCAATGTATGATAATTGACTTCAATGCATTTAATTCATAATGCATGTGCTTACAATCAATCACGTAATTGTTCACTAACTTTACAACATATTAGTTTCTCAATATTGTTTAGCACTCAATAAAGCCCTTGCGATGAAAATTTCAGATACTGTAATTTGATTGCTTTATAGTATGTTTCTAACAAATGATTGAAGCACATTTTGTTCTGGAATATTTTGCACTAAACTTTCTAGGTGAAATTTTGCATGAATAGTTTAAGTTAGGTTTCTATTGCTGTTTTTATTGTTCCAGGGCCAAAAACAACATAAGAAGGAAAGGATTTATTTCAGTTTATAATTCCACATCATAGACCATCATCACAGGACAGAAGAGGAAGAACTCAAGCAAGGTAGGAACTTGGGGTCAAGAATTGGAGCAGAAGCCGGGGAGGAGTACTTCCTGGTTTGCTCCTCCTGGCTCGCTCAGTCTGACTTTTTATATACCCTATGACCACCTGCCCAGGGGAGGCACCACCCCCCATGGACGGGGCACTCCCACGTTAATCACTAATGAAAAACAAATTATCCACACTGGCCTACAGGCTGATCTTGTAGAAGGATTTTCTCAATTGTTCCCTCTTCTCAGATAACTCTAGCTTGTGTCAATTTGACAGAAACAACAACAAAAACTAGAACACTGCCCTTTCCTTGTTAACCAAGCCACAACGTAACAATATGCTGGATAAGTGACTACACACACATTGACCTTATCAATGATAAGGAAATGAAGTATCAAGTCTCCAGAGATCAAACATTTCTGCCAAGCACTTTCTTCGTAGAAATGGTCCCTAGTTATAAATGAGCAGTGACAATACTTTCAGTGTTATGTGAGACACAGTGCTCGAGAAAGCAGCTGCACAAATAGAAGAGCCATAGAGAACCATGGCGCGTTTGCAGGCCTGTTGATCACACCGCATGTCTAATTCAAAATATTTTGCTTATACAAAATCACGAAGAGAACCTGCAAAGGATAATTTGGAAGGTTGTATATTGCACTCATTTTATTTGATTCATGTTTTCCACTTCACAGAACACCCCCAGCTGTCTGAATCTAAAAGGATTAGATTTCAGTAACGCATAGTTTCTTCCAAATGCATTAAACTAGCTAATACATATACATAACATTTCCATACTAGTGTGTATGACATCGGTCAAATGTTAATCTTCTAGAGATAAGAATGAAATATTATACTTGAAATTATCATATTTGACAAATAGCAATATTAACTTCTTATCTTCCTTTTTGCAAATGTAGAATGCCATTTTTTGTTATGACAACAAACCCAAATATTGTCATGGCAGGTAAAATTTCCATTTTCTGCAAATTTTTATAGATTATATATTATATAACATTTGCTGTTCAGAAAGAAAGGCTTCAATTACTTCTTAAAATGACTAGTAGTAATGTCTTTGACAAAATTTTCACTAGGTCAAATCATTTTACAATGTTTGCCATTTAAAAGAATAATTCTTTTGTATCCATGATTCATGATTTAAAATATTTTTATTTAATCTCATTGTTATTTAATCTAATATTTGTACAAACAACTCTAGAAAAAATCTAATTATGAATGGAATTAAAACCAATTTTTGTTATCTTCCTTACCATTTATTATTCATTTGTTTATATTAGTAACAGTATGAATTGGTAGAGACATGGTCTCACTACATTGCCCAAAATACCCCAAATTCCTGGGTTTGAGGGATCATCTTGCATGAGTCTCCCATCCAGCTTGGATTCCTATGTATCATACACCATAGTGCCCAGCTAACAGCTTCCATTTTAAAATATAAAAACTGAAAGGTCTATGAGACAACCTTATAATATTTCCAGTACAGATTAAAAGTTATTTTTTTAACTTTAAGTGCATTGGTGTTTTTCCTGTATGCATGTCAGTGTGAGGGTGTCAGATCTTGGAGTTACAAACAGTTGTTAGCTGCCACATGGGTGCTGGAATTTGAACCGGGGTCCTCTGGAAGAGCAGTCAGTGCTCTTACCAACTGAGCCATCTCTCCAGCCCGAAAAATAATTTTTCTAAACATTTTTCTTTAGCATTATACTGAAAGTAAAAAAAAAAAATTGGGAAAGAGAACAGAAGTCTTCTTCTACTACTGATAACACATATATCATAAATTTGAATCACCCAATCATTCTTTTATGTTTTTTCTGTCCTGTACTTCACACAGTTCTACTCCCAGGAAACTAAATGATGAGCAAGTATGACACTAAGTACTCATTCAGTCCTCAACACATTGTGAGTTTCTTATTTAATTTATTTTTCTTTTATGTACATTAGTGTATTGCCTGCATGTATGTCTGTATGAAGATCCTCTAGAACGAGTTTAAAGACAATGGAGAGCTGCCATGTGGATGTTGGGAATTGCACCTTGGAAGAGCAGCCAGTACTCTTAACCGCTGAGCCATCTCTCCAACCCCAAGTTCGTTCTTTTTGTTTCTCTCTTGTAACCCCTTCCATTGACACGAACATCCTTGCTATTTCATGAGAAGCCCTGGCCTGGCCCTGCAGTCCACATTCACAAGATTTGACTTTAGGCTTCTTCTCTCCAGCGTGTGATAAGAAGGGCTTTTTCCCCACCATCCTTCTTTCTTTCTGGTCTTAGAAAGCTGTTTGATTTCTGTTTCTCTCTTCTGAGGGATAAATACCCTTAAGAACCGTCATCCTTTCTCCCTGTCTGCTGCCCGCATCTGTTTTCAGTCATGACCAACATACCTTCCTAGGGCTTCCCCTCATCTTCCTGACCTTTCTCTTCCGCCAAGATCTCTGCACCTCTTCTCTCAATTTGCACTCTATTTTCTGAACTCTGTTCTAAGACTGTCTTCTACTTCACGTTCAAGTTCATTGTTTTTGTACATTCTGGCACTTCTGGGTCTATATAAATTGCTATGTCAGCAATTTTAAGTATTTGAGGTAAAAAGCAGATACTCCATAGAAAAACAGTGCCAAACACCAAACCCTTAATATAAACAGTATGTTTATGAACTGCCTGGTGCAGGCTAATATATCTTCAAACATATATCTAGCCAGAGCATTGAAAGTGTGTGTGACAGGAAAAAAAGCATTAAAATTGTGGGACTTGAAAATCACACTTATGTAATATTTTCTCAAATTCCTTAAGCCAGAAGTATCTAAATTACAGAATTTGTACCTCAGAATTTTCTTAAAGCACACACATTTCTTTCTATTTTTAATCCCAACTTAAGGGTCAGTTTTCCAAAGAGTTAAATTTTATTGTATAAAAATCTCATGTAAACGTATTTCAATTCATTGAAATATGTGATAATGGGTTCTATCCAGTTTATTTTAGGAAACATAAAAACCTCATAAGCAACAATGTTCAAACAGGAAACTAAACAATAGTGCTGAGTTGGTCATCTTTCTGATGTGGTATTATAAAATCTAAGTCAAGCAGTAAAAACTAAGACCAGCTCTAATATTTCCTAACTTTATACCTTGGGTAAGTTATTTAAGGTTGCCTCTTCACCTGTGAAACAAATATAACTATCCTTATCTCATAGAAGTGTTTTAAAAAGCAACTGTGAAAGTGCAGAATTCTTGGCATAATATTTAGTAATTCATGTATGATCAATAACTCATTTAGTTTTTTTAAATATTTATTTAATTTTAGTTGTGTATGTGTGCACCCTTGTGTTTACATGTGCATGTGCACATAAATAGGTGCCTTTCGGGTTAACCTGACACAAAATGCCCTTAAACAACCCTAGGTTCCCACATCCATTGCTGAAGTCTCCCTTAAAGCTGTGTTGGAGCTAGCTGCCTTTCTTAGCTGGAAATCAGCTTACAATTATCAAGCAGAAGATCAAGCACAAACGAACCTCTTAATTAATGTTCCAGTGACCCTTGACGAGCTCACGGGACAAGGTAACTTTGTTCATCCCATTCATCAGTCACAGATAGGCCATCAAACCTACTACCAACAGGTTTCTAACTTGACCTTCAAAGTTCCTAAGGCATGCAACCCATGATACCCTTCAGCTTACTTCTGTAATCTTATTCACAATCAAGGAAACTTTTTACTGATATTCTCATGCATGTCAATGAAGCAGTGGAGCAAAGAGTAGACCTGGGTCCCATTAGGGAAATGTTAGTCAAACAACTGTTTTGGGATGGGCTTAATCCCGCTACCCACAATGCAGTTGCAGAGGTCTGCAATGAGAACAGTTACAAGTGGGTACTGGCTACAAGAGCTATTGAACCCAGTAACTGTCCTATTGCTGCACTCAGTGCTTCCCTGCATGTCCTCCTTGCAGACAGGTAGCAAGCCAACAACACATCCAAAGTCCCCCAAGTGTATGGATCTCGCTGGGGATGCAGCAAACCAGGCCATCTGTGGTGTGACTGCCCCTATGTCCCAGATGCAATAAGGGATTACATTGGGCAAAAGATTTCAGATCACAGCCTGCCACAGCACCTGCCCATTTAAACTCCAGGCAGGGAGCTCCTCAGCCCTGACAGTAAGAAGAGGCTCTGGTAATCCAAAAATCTATTGGATACTGTTCATTTTTCCATGCTTCCCAATGCTTGATGAACAAGCTATCAGAGGCTTGGTGAACACATGTACAGACATCACCATATTAATGGTTTATTGATTGACTGCTTGAGCATGCTGTTCCTGGGAACCTATGGTAGTTTTCCATAGCTGTATATTTATAAGAAGACAGTGGAACTTGTCAATATTTGAGTCTTGGATGTAGGTCAGTGCAAGAGTTCTTGTTTTTCACACATGTCAAGCCTCAGATTCAAATATCACCAAGAAAAGGGAGGAGTGAAAGATTAGTGAACAAGTAATGCAGAAATCATACCAAAGGAGATTTTTATGATGGCTATATATATATATATATATATATGTGTGTGTGTGTGTGTGTGTGTGTATGTATATAATTTGCTCACATGCTAATATAGTATGGAAATATAGTATAAAAATTAATACAAATCATATAGACTTTAAATTTCCCAATCTAATATTGATCTTAACTAAAACTAAATTTTTGATTTTCTAAATAATTATATTATTTCAATCTCTCACAATTATTTAGAAGTTTTCCTAGCTGAGCATTGTGAAGCATGTCTATATTTCTGGCGCTCTGTAGGAAGAGGCTGGATTATTACGAGTTCAAGAACTGCCTGAACTACATGGCAAGTGTAAGGCTAGCCAAGACTATACAGAGAAATCCTGTCTCCAGACAAAATAAACAAATAAAAAAGCATTACTTATCTTGGCTTCTATTTTACAAATAATTCAATAATTCTTTTCTATTCTAAGTTTAAGACAATTCTGTTTTACTGTGGACATAAAACATAGGTCTCACCTCAAAGGGAAAAACAGATGGGTTTGTACGGGGTCCAAAGTGAATGGCTATTACCCAGGACATAAATACAAATTGTTCTGGAAGACATGTTCCAATATGGAAATGGCTACATGAACTTTATAGTCACAAAGTAAATTTGTAAATCAAGGTATTTTCCAAAGACCCTGGTAGACATCAGACAGGCAGCGCACAACAAAGCAAGGATAACGCCACAGCAATGGTCTGGAAAGTCAATAGATCCCAAACTGTTTATCTGAAAGTTGGACTCATATAAGGTGAAACACAGAGGAAGGCAATAAATGAATATTAAGAAGCCTAAAGTTAGCTCACGATAATTCTCACTCTGGATTTCATTGTTCCACTCTGTACAGGAAGTCTCAATTAATCTTCTTCTTAGAAGCCTTAATACGGGAGCAATTTTTTTTTTCTCTAGGAACTTCAGTTCATGTTAGTAACACAAAAACAGAAGTACTTTACCAAAAAGAAATCTCTTAATTCATATCATTTTTCAAAAATGTGTGGAAATATTAGAGCAATTATGAGGCCATTGAAACTAAAGAATCTGATAAGAAAACAACTCTACATTCAAGAATTTAAACCAGCATACAATCAATCATAGAAATACATCATATAAATTTTATTACATTTTTCTTTTACCTTGGTATAACAGCCAGATGAAGAAATAACCTCAACATCAGCTAGGGTAGAAAACCAAGAAGCGTGTTCGTTTAAATCCTGTTTCTTTATTTTTTTTTCTTTGTGGCAATAAAACATCTCTCTTCTCTCTTCTCTCTTCTCTCTTCTCTCCTCTCTCTCTCTCCTCTCTCTCTCTCTCTCTCTCTCTCTCTCTCTCTCTCTCTCTCTCTCTCTCTCTCTCTCTCTCTCTCTCCCTCCCTCCCTCCCCCTGCAGAAGCTACATTGCTGAAGAAAAATGTGGGGCAGGCATGACTCAGACACTCTTGACTTCCATATCCAGACCTTCAAGAATAACAAACTTTGTTTTCTTGGCAAGAGCTAAAAATTAATCAGATATATCATTAAAAAGAAACCACCTTTACACCTCTCTGGTGTCTGGCGGTTAGCTAATAGAAGCCCCTTTTGTTATTGTAATGTTCCTTCCTTTAAAAAACTCATGAACTTCTCTAGGCAAAAGAAAGATAAATCTGTCATTTATTAAATTGTGCTCTCCTTTTGAGTCACCTTTGAACTCTTGCACCGGTTATTAAGCAAGGCAGCCAAAGTTTCTTTTTGCACCTGCAAAGGACAGTTCTATTACAATTAAGGATCATTTCCTCTTCTTTGAAATTCAAATAATGGTGCTAAAATAGCGTAATATTTTCTATGTGTATCTGGTCCGGCTATTTCCTGACATATGTGAGGAAGTAACAAGATTAATGTGTTATAGTAGTACAGAAAGATGCTGAGATAATTCCTAGGAGTCTCAAGAAAGGCTTCTAGATTTTAGGATAAATATAGAGTTGTATAAACAGATCCCTCTGAAAAGATTTTAAAGGAAGACAACAAAATATAGCATCAGCTTTTTCACAAACAAAAATATGGTAAACATTAATGGTATTTATGGCAAAACATACTAAAGAAATTTTTATTTCTACTACCCATGAGGGTGACTCTTCCAGAAGGCTTACATCTCAGGCACTTTATTCTTCCCAGAACCATACATCCTTTGAGGCACGCTCACACACACATGGTTGGCAGCAGAATGTTCACTATTGGACTGTTACAAAGTTCTCCCTATACACCTCTTTTGGAATGTCTGGAGATTGGATCTAGTATTTCTGTTAAGCAATTGGATACACTGTGATCCTAACTCCTTGATTTTTGTTTTTGCCTGGTGCTTTTCCAGCTAATTTAAAGAAGAACTTACTTTTAATTGCACATTCTACTTTTCTGAATATAATTTTGCATAACGTTTTTTCTTCATTTACATTATCGCTGAAATCAAACTGCCAAATGCAAAAGGGAGAGTCAAAGATTAATAAGTATAAGAAATTCACAAAATGATTGTGTATTTTCTACAACTGGGTTTTACAGCTATCATGAACTTGAGAGCCATAAAAAGTCTCAAGTGTCATACATAGATCTAATCTACATGGGAAGTAGAAAAAGACAAGATCTCCTGAGTAAATTGGGAGCATGGGGATCTTGGGGTATGGTAGGCAGAGGGGGGAGGGGCGAGGCAGGAGGAGAACATAGAAAAATGTAGAGCTCAATAAAAATCATTAAAAAATGTTATTGAATCAGACATTAATAAAATGGATCTGCTACGGTTGAACGTGCTGGCAATCCCACTATTTGGAAGGTAGGGACAAGCGGATTGAGTGTTCAAAAACAACCTCAAATGTAATGCCAAACATGCTATAGTTATTTGCTATGAATTCTGAGACAAATGTCACTAATTGAGTAGGGTCATTAATGGAATATACTTTGTTTTCTGTTAATGGCCCTCTAATAAGATGAATTCTAGTTACCTCAAAGCAGATTGAGACTACTGAATAGGAAGGCAAAAAAAAAAAAAAAAAAAAAAAAAAAAAAAAAAAAAAAAAGAAAAAAGAAAAAAAACTGGTCCCCAGCTCTCATTTTAGTAGATTTTAGTTGGACACCAAAGCAAATAAGTGTGAGAAATTAACTTGACATGAACTTAAAAACTTGGAAAAAGCATCATTTTGGCCTGATATTAAAAGAGTATCAATTGTCTTTTGCTGAGATTATTCAGACAGTTTTTAAATCAGGCAGATTTCAAATAAACAAAATTCAGCACATTCAATTTTAGGACAGCAAATTTCTTTTTTCCAGTCTTCTGCACTAAGAATTTGACTGGTGCATTTTACATTTTCTTGTTTAAAATTCTGCTAGCAGGCATGAAGATGATTGGGACTTCCATTTGAACAATAGCATGAATTCCACAGATGCAGCTCTTTGGATTTCGTTGTTACACTGCAGTGGGTAACCATCCAGCAAGCTATCCCCGCCCCCATTCAGCAATGTGCTATCAAGACCAGATGAAGAGTCTCCTCCTCCCCAGATAATCAGGGAGCATTTAAAAGAAATGCATACATAGTGATAGAACTTCCAACGGGTCAATGTTGTTTTGATTATTTTAATTATGAACTTATGTTTATTTTGTTTTCAAATTTATACACTTTTACGTTTTTGTAATGAAATTTAGAATTTGTTTAAATTTCAGGAAAGGATTACGCTTAATGAAAATGCATCCTGTTAGCTTGATTGAATTCAACCATCAGTTACACTGTGAAATGTGGCCAGAAGTGACTTAGGATAAAACAGATATTTTTAAAGGAGAAGAAATTTTACTTATGTTCCTTTCCAATTTAAATCCTCTTGTCAGTCTTCTGGAGTTATCTTGGTAGTATGTCACTCAACCCCTCTAATCGGAAATCTTCCTTAATGATTTCCACCTTATACTTTCATTTAATCCAGCATTTTAGTCAGTACAGACTGACCTTTCATTGCTTCAAATGTGTTACCGCTTAAAATTCGCAAAATATTTTGGCATTTGGTACTGCATATTACATAAAGTGTTTATGAGGTTTAAATGTAATGTGTTCCATCTTGCTAATTTGGGTAAGGTTGTTCAGGCTCTAAAGCTTTTTAGTAAATATGATTTTCTTCTCTCTCTGTCTCCTCTTGCTCTCCTCTCCCCCCACCGTTCTCTCGCTCCCTCTGTTCTTCCCTCTCTCCCTAAACATCACATATATTACAAGGTATTTCAAAATATCTTTCTTGAAGAAAGATTTCAACAAGAGAGATGTGAACAAGAAAGTAATGAAAGATGAATCTGATCAAAATGCATTGTATGAAGAGGAAAGTGGGGAAAAAAAAACAGGAGTGGGAAGGTACCTGGGGACAAAGAGGCCAGAGACAGAATGAACATTAAGAATGCTTTATATGACCCCAGGAACTATATTAGCTTTGTGTGTGTGTGTGTTTGTGTGCGTGTGCGTGTGCGTGTGTGTGTGTGCGTGTGTGCATGCTCGCTTTGTGTATGTATTTTATGAACTTATTCCATTTGAGGTGACAATGTTCCCCCAAAGAGTCACAGACTGCTTCACAAACCCCAGTGTCAGACATGGCAAACCTCTTATCAAGTTTTCTGTCAGGGGAATTAGATAAACTCCAAAATAATATAGGCCACTGCCCTTGGCTGCCTTGAAGAACTTAGTTAAGCCCCTATTGCAGGAGTACATCATACTTTTCTGACACAGGAATTTGAAAAATAGTTGGAACGAACTCACAATCATCCTCCCTAATGGACTAGCTTTCCTAGCATCTGAAGGTGCAGGGTAAGCTGCTAAGGGAAAGGGGTACCCAATGTTCCTTCCCAGCTGTTAAGCCTATGAACCACAGCGTGATCAGCATAGTAAAATACGCCCAATGTTGCAATAGTGGCACTTAATATACTAGGAGTAGCCAAACAGTAATCAAATCAGGCTTAACTGCTACTTAATGAAAGTGACTTTATGCCTGGTAATGTAAACCTAGCCAACTACACATGGCTGGTTGATAATTCCTGGAGGAGAACGTACTACTGCCACTTTCCTAAACGTGTATAATCCCTAACTGTATCCTAAATGCTCATCCTTATACCTACAGATAAATACAGCACTCACCTCCTATCAAAGAAGTTTCTTTTTGCAGAAGATGGAGAAAGTCACAGAAATCTGCAACTGGACTGAGTTCAGTCAACAGCTAACCATGGAGACTAACCCCAGTTGGTATGTCTACAACACAATCCCTGCACCTCAAGCTCTGGGAACATCTCAGAAGAGGGTTCAGAAGGATTGTATAAATGAGAGTACCCCGAAGTCTCCTACAGAATAGTGTACTCTACATATTGCTGGGAAGTTGTATCCATGAAATCTCAACAGCATATTTGCCTAAACAAGACCTGCACCATGGCAACACCAGTTGACATGCTGACACAGGAGAAATAGAATGGGGCCCTATGCTTAGATGGTGAGCTACAGGAAACTAATGGATGTAACTAAAAGAAAGGGAGAATTAATCTTCTCTAGGAACTAGCTCCCTGATAGTTTATCCAATCCTGAACCTGCCAGGGCTAGATACATACGTACAATCATCACTAAATGAACTCAGTAGGAGATACATATGTGTGCATATCAGTAATAAAAAATGTCATGAATTTGAGAGGGAACTGGAATGCAGAAGTTGGAGAAGTTAGGATGGGATAGACATGTTATAGATATAGTACTTGTATGTGAAATTCTCAAAATATCTGAAAATACATTGCATACACACATAAAATGATAAGACAAATAAAGTTTTAGTTTTAGTTTAATTAATTTTACATTGGAACAATGTCTCTTACAACGTTTCTTGTGGCCTAATAGCTATCGACTTTTGGGTGGCAAAAAGAAAAAAAACAGGATGTTGATATACTCTACTGTATCTTGTTACACCTCTAGTCTTAACATTGTAGAGATGATATCTGGTCTATCTAGTATTTAGACAATTTTGTTCTGACTGACACATTTTGGCTTGACACAACAGAAAAATCTGAGCTCAAAACAAGATACACATGTTTGATAAAACATGACAGGATGTTTAAGTCCTGTGTATTTACAAAAGAGAAGGAATGAGCACATGCTAAGATCGTGAGCTGCAGACACCCACAAAGCAGTCACACCCAAGGACAAGAGAGACCACTGTGCAGAAGTCACCTCCATGAGTACCAGGAGCAGCAGCAAGGGCACAGCAACCTGCACGATAGTTATTGCACATGTGTCTATGACATGATACTTTGACAACATAGGTGTGCATAGTGACTCAGAGGATTCTGCCAACTCTCACACTCTGTATGTATCAAGTTTCTCACGAGAAGATGTATATGACAATGCCACTGTGATGTGGGTACCATGGAGGCTTCATGATTCCTGGTTTTAAATTCTGGTTATGTCATCTTCCCAGCCATCGATAACTTATTTTTCTGCTCAAAACTGTTTTGCACACTTGTAGCCAAGAGTAAATTAACTCTCACTGAGTTAATTTTTCTATTTAAATATTATGTTCCAATAGAGAGCTAAAATCTATCTTTTTTTATGTTAAAGCCAGTATCAATCAAACATTTAGATGAGACAGCCTTGTCCGTTAGTAACTATTCAGACCCCAAAACTTGATCTTATGCCTTCTCTGCCTTTCCATTTAACTTCACTCACATACTTGAGACTTAGTGGCAAGTTCAGCACAGACTTGGAGCTCATTGATGGAATGAAATGATCCAGAACCATTTTCAAAGAATAGTCATTGGTGAGGTATACAGATCAGCGCATATTACATGAAACATAGAGATGCTGAATTAGACTTGGAGCTAACTGCCATGTAAGAAAGAAAGACAGTAAAACACTAAATCAAATCCACCTCTTCTGACGACTGAGATGGTTTCGATTCACTTTCTGTCTTGTGCTTGTTTCCAAATTAGTTTGTGTGTGTTTGGGATGTTTTGTTCTATTCTTTTTTTTTCTAGAACTGCTTTTACTGTGCACATTAAAACAAAATAGCGTGATACGTTGATGTCATTTCCTTGATACATAGGCACATAGTGATTTGTACAGTTTAAAAATTAACACCATCACCACACTATCTTCCATTTCCATGTGCATTAGAGTGCTTAAATCCATTCTCATGCAGATGATTATATGTTTATTTATACTATATAACTATTAGTTACAGTCAGCATACATTTCTGTAAGTGATAAACTTCAGATACATGATAATGAAAGTTTTATGTTTTTATTTCTGCTTACACATATTATATGTGAACTTTCATTAATTTTGAGTTATACAGAAATGAACTGAAATAAGAAATTAACTTCTAAACTTTGGATAAATATTTTCCTTGGTAATGGAAACCCTTTCCTAAAACATTCTCCTAAATTAAAACCATTGTGAAAATATTTAGTGACTGGAGCTACTTGTCTGATTTCTGAAAGTATGAGCTTTATGAACTAGTATAGGTTACTTTTTCTGTAGAAATAACTTATGAATTAATCTTTTAAAAATGAGAAGGCATTGCAAATGTGTAAAACAATAAAAATAAGTTACTTATTAATATATATAAATTTTAGAGAAATTGAAATATAAATATCTGGTAACTTAAACAGACTCCAGAAATAAATTTTTTAAGAAAAAATTCGCAGTTACTATTGGGGAAATTATTAATTATATTTTGCATATTTTAAATATTATATGAGATATGCAAATGAAAATTTATATTTAGTGTATTAGGGGCTGGAGAGATGTCTCAGTAGTTGAAGGCTAGGCTCACAACCAAAAATATTTAGTATATTAGTACATTGATACAAAGGATATAAAAACTAAATCATAACTCTCCTATTCATATTATTTCAAGATATTTCACTCATTTTGCCTTATTGATTGTTTTTCTTGACTACTTAGCTTGCAGGTACTTGGGGAAACTTAAGACAGCTCTTTACAAGTTATATATATTTAGAGCCTTCACACACTTATATGACAATTACACTGTTGCTATTTTTCTTTTTTTATGTTGTTGGGTTTTTGCTTTGGTTTGTTTTAGGCTGTTGTTGTTGCTTTTACTTCTTTTTTGTTTGTTTTGTTTTTTTTTGTTGTTGTTGTTGTTAGAGATAGGGTCTCTATATGTAGTCCTGGTTGTCCTGAAACTTGTGATGTAGTCCAGGCTGGCCTCAAACTCGGAGAGATACACCTGCCTCTGAACTCAAACCTTGGCCTTAAAAGTGTGTAACACCATACCCAACTGCTATGTTTTTCCTAAAACAGGTTCCTTAATAGCTGAATCATCTTGGAATATTTTTAGAGCATTATCATTCCATGAATTTCAAGTTAATTTTCTTTTCTGTTCTTAGCATAAATTTCTATGTCTTCATATAATCAGGTGATGGTTTCTAACTCTGAAATTCCAAACCAACTATCTAAGGCGGGAGCAGATCTGTACTCAGCTCTAGAGACAGACCGGGCTTAAGTTGGGTGGTTTCATTGTCGTCATTGTCTGCTTTATGATTTACTTATAATTAAATCAATTCTTTTTTTTGTGGTGCTGAGTTCATTTTATTTATTTATTTATTATTTATTTATTTATTTATTAAAAATTTCTACCACTTCTATTTCTCCATTTCCCTCCCACTTCCCCCACACCCCACACCCCCTTCCCCTCCCTCTCCAGTCCAAAGAGCAGTCAGGGTTCCCTGCCCTGTGGGAAGTCCAAGATCCTCCCCCCTCCATCCAGGTCTAGGAAGGTGAGCATCCAAACAGACTAGGCTCCCACAAGGCCAGTTCATGCAGTAGAATCAAAACTCAGTGCCATTGTCCTTGGCTTCTCAATCAATTCTTTTAAGTCTTTGTTTAAAATTTTAATGACTTTTATCTTTTATTGGCCGAAGTTTGCATTTCGAAAGGAGCCTACCTCAGGTAGTAGTCACAGAGAACAACAAGCCTGCATTGTCATGGGTGGAAAAAGGAAAGCTAGGTCATTACACAGTACATACATAAAGGTTTAGCAATTTTTGCTATTAAAATTTGCAAGAAGAGTATACAGACCTTCTGAAGAAATGATTCCTAGGATTGTTTCCTCTAATTCCAGATGGCTTCTGGGAGTTGTGCTCTGCTGGTAGAGTTTTATTTCTTGATAGTAGGAGACAAGTGCTGTCTTTCTGAAAAACAAAAATCATTTTTGGCTATTGAAAATATGAAATGAAGTCATGAAGATTGAAGGGAGATTTGACAGCAAGTCCACCGTTGCTGCAAAAGGAAGGCAGAACTATTAGGTTACAGTGCTCGACTTAATAGAACCCTAAGTGTATAAGCATCCCCCCTTGTAAATGAAACACAAGAGGTACAATAACTGAGGGCAACCACAAAAATTATTGTCTTCAGTGATAAAAAGCACAAGTTATGGAAAAGTACAGTTGGGATAGTTTTATCCAAAGGACATGGTGCAAACCAGGGAGATCTAATGATATGAAAGAAAGTAAACTAAGTTAAAAGATTGTCATTTTTTTCTCATTTTTTTATTAAAAATTTCCATCTCCTCCCTCCTCCTCCCCCTTCCCTCCGCTCCCTTCCACCCATACCCCCACTCCGCCCCTCTCCAAGACAAAGAGCCATCAGGGTTCCCTTCACTATGTTAAGTCCAAGGTCCTCCTAACTCCCCATATTGAAACATGAGAAAATGGAGGGAACACAATTCAGACCCTAACTATATCTTGTACAAACACCTAGCAAGTGTGGTTTCTGTAAACACCTGTCTCAGTGGTTAAATTTTGGATTTAATTTATTTAATTTAAAATAGCTTAATCCATATCAGATATTTTAAATATTTTTTCTACTTTGTCTAACTGCAACTATGCAAGTTGACTCTAATATAAATTAGTAAAACATCATCTGAGACGAAGCATTCATATTGTACTGCTTTCTTCTTATTTCTTTTTTCTGTAACAAATCCTTAAGTCATAATCTAGGAAATATCATTCTCAAAATTATATTTATTTGTCTTCTCCAGATTTTCTTTCCACCCCTTCCCCCTCTAATATTGTTTATCTTCCTCATAACCAAGTCTATGGCTAAGTACATGCAATGGGATTAAGTGAAAATATACTTTGATTCTGCAACCAGAAAACATATAAGATGTTAAACAATCTCATTGCCAAAAGCTTTCAAAAAATTCTTGGTGCTTAACTTGTTCGTAGGGGTAACATTTTTTTCCAGAAAATTTTATCTCATTAGCCATATTTTCCATTGAAAAATATTAGCTTTATTTAAACTCATTGAGAATAGAGGACTATTATAAATACCCAATGTGGGAGAAATTTAAACATTGGCACTGACATGAAAAATTTGTCATTAAGTCTTTATTGTCTGGTGACCATCAGATGCAAGACAAATGACCATCTATTATGCTAATCTATTATCATCTAACAACTGTGATTTGGGAATTGGGTAGGGCCCCACAATTAGAAAAAGATGTATCTTCATAATAATGGTAATGTGTTATTCGGGTGCTGTGCCTACCAAAGTACACATATTATAGTTATGCTGTACTAGAATAAATAAGATGCTACAATTCCTGGCTAAATTTTGGCAGAATCTGGGAGATATTGAAAAACACCAATATCTAATTTTCTCATTCGTTAAAATAATTAAAACCCATGATAGAAGGTTGGGCATGATTGTTTTTTTAAATGTACTCTCAGATGATTTTGATTCAATGGAACTGTGATACAGTTCAGAAAACTTTTAGTTCAGAAATGATTCTTCATCAATCCTTTGAGCTTCCCAGACTTCAGAATATGATTTCATTTGCATTGAAAAGAGTAGTAACCAACATTTAAAAAGAGTGACTTGAGCCTTTAGGGAAAAAAAGGGGGGGTTTTACTGATATTTTTTACATTACTGGAATTTATAACAATTTTTATAAAATTTATTAAACATTTTAAAACAAAAGGAAATGATTCTAATAATAATATACAAAATGTTTAGTCTTAAATAATATTAAAATTAGAATTTTATTTTTTTCTGAACCGATCTG